>NC_084830.1:142485208-142785208 GCF_033115175.1 Lepus europaeus
TTCACTACAAAGAAGCAAATACCCTGAAGATGGTATGGGGATGATGTGCAGGATTAAACTTCTTCAATTTGCAAACTGAGCAGTTTTTTGCTTTCATTGTGGGCAAGCCAGGCAACAGTGGGTCTGGAATGTGCCGAGGAGTAACATACACAGAGTGATGGAGTTCTTTGGAAGGAAAGGGAAGAGGTTAACATAACTATGACCTAGCCTCTTACAGTTTCAAAGTCATGAGGAGTCTAGTCTCGGAGTATAAATCGATGCAAGCTGCCTGCATGAAAGACCCGGTGATGACAAGAACAGATTGGCCCACTTTGTTTTCCCAGATTCTCATGTTCGGAACACATGGTATTGGGCTTAATGTATGCCTGTGGTTCCTTCTAACATCTGAATGGCCTCCTGTTTATAGTTTTGTGCATGTTGGGAAACTGGAATTGTACACCACAAGATACATGTCTCCATGAAAAAGAAATGTTGACATTTGAATTATCAGCTGTTAAAAAACGCAGAGGTTTAATCTTAAGTGAGAGTGGCCAGCTTCTTCTGCAGTGTAGCTCATAGCAAATGCATCTTGCACGTACCAGGTGTCTGGGTTTGTACATCAAAGCAGGAAGAGCAATGCTGTTTCCATATTGGGCAGACGTGTTTTTACTGTTTCCAGTCTTTTGGAAGACAAGCATCTGAAAAACAAATTGGAATTTCTGATTGCATGTTAATGCCTGTTGGGGAAGGATTTCTAAGCTGTTAGTGTTTTCTTTTGTGTTTTGGGAGTGGGGAGAAAGACATGTTTTGTGTGCGGTTATCTGAGAAGCCTCCTGATACCTGACTTTTGTTTTCTGTTTTTTCCTTATTTAGGATGATTATTTCAGAAACTGGAATCCCAACAAGCCCTTTGACCAAGGTAAAGGATGCAGTGTTTCTTGCTGTATCATCCGTGGGAAATGCCATTCAGTTTTGCTTCCTTGCATGTGGAGTTAATGTTCCCACCAAGGCCAGCTGGAGGTCTTGTTTGATTGACTTTGGGGACAAAATTGGTGGGGTGGTGGAAATTATTTTGTCAAAGCTGGTTATTTGTCTGAGACTATGTACAGGACCGGGGTAAATACTTTTCTGAAATTGAACTGACCACTACAAGTGTTTGACTGCCTTTCTTTAAGAAAATAGCAAACAGTCAAATGGTTGTCAGAGTGACCATTGGTGAGTGGTGGGGCTGAATTCAGGGCTGAATCCCTGGAACGAGCCAGGCCTGGGGATGCTTCCCACTTCACATCAGTCATCAAAATGGAACTTTGTTTCTGAAAAAGGTCAGTCCCAGGAGACATGTGAGGGTGCCGGTATTTAATTTATTAAATGACTTCTTCATGGTTTCAAGAAGCTTGTTTCTGAGAGGGTTTGCTGATCACCTGGGCTTCACCTGGTCCTCGGGGGTTCTGCCCCAGCCCCAGTCCTGCAGGCGGAGAACCAGCGCCCGTGTGGCCTCTAAATCACTCGCACTGTCCTCCTGTGAGTTACTGAAGGTGCAATGCAGACCTGCTGTGAAGGACCACCCTGCCCCGCCATCCCACCTGTGGCTGCTCTTGGAGCCTGGAACAGGGAGGGCGGTAGGTAGCCTGCACTTCAGGGGCACATGTGCATGAGAGGCTGGAGCTACGGGAACACGTCTCACTGTCGCCTCTCAGAGGGTTCAGGCTTCTGAGAGTCAGCCTTGGTTCTGTGGCTTGAGTATTCCACGTGCTCGGGATGGTCGTCTCAGAGGGAGGCATCGATTGACATGTCACCCCCGTCCCCCCCAACAGCCCTCGGCTTTGAACCTCAGTGGGGCTTTCCCTCTCTGCTCTGGTTTTCTTATGAGTAGAATTGGTGTTAAAATCTCTACATACTGGAGCTGGTGTTTGTCTTAGTGGTTAAGACATGGGCTAGGCCACTTGCATCTCGCATTGACAGACCTGGGTTGAATACCTGACTCCAGTTTCTGACCTGAGCCTTCTGCTAATGCAGAATCCGGGAGGCAGTGGTGATGGCTCAGGTAGTTGGTTTCCTACCACCCAAATGGGAGACCTGTTTTGGGCCCCACCTCCAAGCTTTGGCCAAGTCTAGTCCTAGGGAGTGAACCGGCAGCTGGAAGAACTCTGTCTTCCTGTTTCTCTGTGTCTCTTTGCCTCTCAAATTTAAAAAAAAAAAAATTCTAAAGAAAATGTCCACGTATATTTAGCTCATGTCTTGAAGTAATGAAACATTTTGCTTACAGGTGTGTGCATCTATTCACTAATTCTCAATCATTAACTGAGCTTCCAGTGCGTGCACAAGCACCAAGCCAGGTGCTGGGGAGACACCCAGAGAGCTGTGGTGCTCACTGTGCGGCCACTGAGAGAGGGAAGCAGGGAGAGAAGCCAGTCCACGGTTGCAGTGGGGTGTGTTAGTGGGTATGGTACAGATGCACACAGGTAGCATGTGGATCTCCGGGTCAGGGCTGTGTGTAAGGTGCAGGGTATCTGGAAAAGCTTTCCTAGATATTTTAAAAGGTTTGTGGAAAATTGAAAGATAAATGTATGTTAGTATAATTTTTTTTTTTAAATCAGTGCATGTTTTTTTCATAGTATGCATTTCTGTGAACCTGCTAAGGATCTGCCATACGCTTGGACTTTAAAAAGTTTAAACCAAAATAAACTTACCTTTGTTTTAACATTTATTTTATTTATTTGAAAGACATACCAGTACAGCACAAGGAAGAGGCAGAGAGATCTTCCATCCACTGGTTCACCATTTGGGAATGGCTTCAACAGTGAGGTGTGGGCCAGCAGCCTGGAACTCCATCCTGGTCTCACACAAGGTGCAGGGGCCCAAGTACTCAGGCCGTCTTCCACTGCCTTCTCGGGCACATTAGCAAGGAGCTGGATCGGAAGTGCAGTAGCTGAGAATCAAACTGGTGCTCTGATATGGGAAGCTGGTGCCGTGAGCAATGGATTAACCTGCTGTGCCACTGTACCGCCCCCAATAAATTTATCTTTTAATTTCACTTTTCCATTAACTTTTTAAAGTATCTTCCTAGGTTTCTTAGCAGCCTTCAAGGGCCTTATTCCTTCAGAGTTCAAACGAGGACTGAATCATCCCGATTATTCACACTAAAGTACTGGAAGATATTTGTCATTTCACTTAGAAAATTTTTTTTGAACAAAAATGATCAGCATCTTCAAAACCTTGTTTTTGAAGGCTAAAACCTAAGATATGAAGAACACTCAGGAACACAGAGCACCAAATTCCCTGTCTCTTGGGCCTGATAAATGAGCTCTTTGGCTTCTGCTTGTGAAGCGATTTGAATGATAGTAACAGTGAGCTGATTGTGCTGAGCCAAGAACCAGAAATAGGCTTTCATCCCACAAGGATCAGATGTTAACTAAATAACCATCACATTTTCTCTTCCACAAAGCTTGCAAACAGATACAGAAGCTTCAGCAAGGGAGTCATTTCTGGCTTTCCTAATGCACATTGGAGAAGGGAACATGTGAAGGGGGGCGTGGTTCACCACTTGGGCTGTACATGCTTACTTCCCTTGGTTCAGGGGTTAACAGAAGAGTTAAGCTCCAGAAAGTGTGGCATTTAAACCTGCTTACCCAAAAAAGTCCAAACAAGGATTTCCCTCTCCCAGGAGTGATGTCACATCTCTCCAACAGGTCCCCACCCTGCTTTGCAGGCTTGACAAGTGTGTCTGCTCGGCTGGATCCTCCCAGAAAACCTCATGACTTTATGGGGTGTAATTGAGGACCTTGGCAGAGTAGCCCCCGGTTTGTAGCTCGGGCAGATCCACTGTTGGCCATTTCTATACAGGGCGGTGGAGCAAGCCAGCATTGCTGAAAAGAGCCCTCACTTAAAATATCGGCCCCAGCAGTTGTCATCAATTACATCGTGTGCGGCTCAATAAAAATGGGAGGTTACTACAGCAGCGCTGACACCGCTTGGTGAAATATAAACCGCAGGCGTGGAGGATTCAGAGCACTTCATCTTCCAGGAAATAAGGGCCTTGCTGGACTCCATTGGAAGTTGTCAGCAGCAGAGAGAAGTCATTTTCCATCCTAAGCTGAAAAAGAATCAAACATAGTTAAGGTGGCATTGTTCTTGAGGGAGACTTTTAGTTGCGAGAAATAGAACATGTGGAAAAGCATGTTCAAAGATTTGTAGATAGCATACATATATGGGCTGGCATGGCGTGAGTGTGCATCGTTGGGGAAGAGGATGTGAGGGGAGGCTGAGGGTGGAGGTTTCTGACAGTGTTGCAGGACACCCCCAAAACTGGCTGGAGGACGTGCTGTAGAACACCAAAACAGGTCTGCTCGCCTGATGCGCAACAAGCCAGTTAGGGCGCCGTGGTGGAGGAAGAAAGTAGGGGCTTATTGCAAAGGGCGCAGCAAGGAGCCGGGCAGCTGTTGCTCAGTAGATGGGCTTCTGAGGTGCTAGGGCTAAAGGTTCTTACAGGTTGAAGTTGGGTTGAGAAGTGCAGGGCCAGCTCGTGTCCAGTCCCTGACTGGGCTGCAGGGCTCGTGGCCTTCCTCGGACTGGTTGGTGATGCCCTGTTCTTAGGGGATTCTGATGATGGTGAAGTGGGCTGCAGTCAGTCCGGGGGAGACATACAGGTGGTAGTTGCCTGTCCTTTAGGGCTTGAGGTTCCTGGAGAAGAAAGCCCCCAAGACAAGACCAAACATCAAGATGGTGTCTACCTGGGAAATAAAGACCAGATGAGTTTTGTGTTCATGGATCTGGCAGAGCTGCCTAAATCGTTCCTTCCGTGTGGGGAGTTAATTTTAGCAAGTGCTTGATTTGCAGTCATAAAAGCAGGACAAGGAAACGTTGAGCTCAGGGAAGGAGACAGGGAGATGAGGACCTGATGGGCTGTAGCATCTGCATCCTAGGCACTCCGCAGGGCCCGGGAATCTTTGTGCCAGTGCCACTTGGATATTTATGACACAATGCATGGACCATACAAGATTAGCAACTTGGAAATTAACCTGCTCTAGAGTTACTGCTTGCCATTACCTTGGCAGGGTCAGACTAATTGTTTGGATGTTCCCTGCCCCTGGTCTAGGGGCCTGAGTTGAGTAGTGTAGTCAGGTGATTTGAGGCAAGTTGTTAAGGATAATCCATAGCAAGCACTCGTGTTTGAACTTTGTTGTCTTAGCAATGGAGAGCCAGGGCAGTGTCTTGGAGCATTCAATTTGGTGACTCACCAGCTGTGAACATGAGCCGTACTTGCTGAATGATGCGACTTCATGGGATTCTTGTGTGGCTTCTCCATGACACCACTCATTGTCTTCTAGCCTTGGCCTCTGTCACAGGCAATTAGACTCAGCAGTCAATCTCTAGCTTGACCTCTGAAATGTCCATGAAGATTCTGATTGCCCCAAACTGTTGGTGTGAATAGTTAAGAGCTCTAAGTATTCATGGGGCTGGCCTTGTGGCACAGTGGGTTAAGTTCCTGCTACACCAGCATCCCATGTGAGTACCAGTTTGTGTACTGGCTGCTCCACTTCTGATCCTGCTCCCTGCTGATATGCCTGGGAAAGCAGTGTAAGATGGCTCATGTGCTTGGGCCCCTACAAGTTACAGGAGAGACCTGGATGAGGCTTCTGGCTACTGGCTTCTGGCTTCAACCTGGCTAAGCCCCCACCACAGCAGCCATTTAGGGAGGGAACCACCAGATGGAAGATCTCTCCACCTCTTTTTTTTTTTTTTTTTTCGACAGGCAGAGTGGACAGTGAGAGAGAGAGACAGAAAGAAAGGTTTTCCTTTGCCGTTGGTTCACCCTCCAATGGCCGCCACAGCCGGCGCGCTGTGGCCGGCGCACCACACTGATCCGAAGGCAGGAGCCAGGTGCTTCTCCTGGTCTCCCATGGGGTGCAGGGCCCAAGCACTTGGGCCATCCTCCACTGCACTCCCGGGCCACAGCAGAGAGCTGGCCTGGAAGAGGGGCAACCGGGACAGAATCCGGCACCCCGACCGGGACTAGAACCATGTATGCTAGTGCCGCAGGTGGAGGATTAGCCTATTGAGGCACGGCGCCGGCCTCCATCTCTTCTTAAGTCTCCATTTCTCTGTATCTATCCGTCTGTCTGTCTCTCTCCCTAACTCTGGCTTTTAAATAATTTTTTTTTTAAAGAAAAAGTATTCAGGAAACGGTTAACTGCTGTCCGTGCTTAAACACATTTACTGGATGCTGAACAACAGCAGTTGTGTGGTGGGCACAGAATTGCCTGTGCGGCAGTTAGAAGACACTGCCACACCTGGCGCTCACCAGTGATGGGCCTTGGCGTGTCTTTCGCTTGGTCTCTTTAAGGGATTCGCCTATGCGTCTGCTGGAAGAATATAATAGACAGCAACTTTGGGCTTTTCTAAGAATTCTGAGATGGGGGTGAAGTCATAGCTCCTTTTTGCTTGTCATGATTTGATGTCAAATCTCACAGAAGAGACAGACAGGGGCTCAGGGCTGAAGGGAAGTATTCCTAACACAGGTGAGAACTGTCCTCTGTGAAGCTGGCGAAGGAGGACCCTGTGCAGAGAGAGGTGGGCAGGCCATGCTGTTGGAGACAGCACAAACAAGGGCAGGTGGGTGTCCTGTGCTGCCCGGGGTCGGGGGGGCGAGGTGGAGGCTGCTGGACAGGCCTCTGCAACGGGGCTGCTGGAGGCTGGCGTGCTGGGGGCGATTCCCAAGGTTTCTGTGGCTTCTACTTTGTCCTGTCAGCTGCTTCCCTCAGCTGGCCCCTGGCAGGCCTGGCACTGCACAGGACGTTCAGTGCTTCTCAGTGTGGAAGCTGGCCCAGCAAGGTCCTCCCCAAGACGGCAGGCCCTGTCACATAGATCTGGGACACCCACAACTCTGGGAGACTCTCGTGCTCTCTGGCAATTGAAAAGAGACCACTTGACCTAGTCTTTTTCCAAGTTGGCCTTGGACCTCTTGTTTTCATTTTTGTTTTTCTGCCACACAGCAGGTGCCAGAGAAGTAGTGTGTCTTGTGCAATGTGCTTTGTGAAGTATGGTCTGGGGTCCTGGGGTTTGGAGCTTAGAACTAGTCTGACAGTTACTAGCTGTGTGATTCTGGGAAAGTAGTTGAATGTCTCGGAGCCTAAGCCCTCCCACCTGGAGGTGGCAGTGACAGTACGTCCAGGCCAGCATTGAGCCGATTCAGGGGTCACTACGCCTGGCGTGCAGTAAGTGCTTCTGCGGTCTTGCTTGAGCAAGTGCTTGACCCTTTTCAGCCCCCTCTCTTCCCACTCCTTAGTCCCCACCTGGTGGCCCTCAAGCTGTGATGTTCTGGAGTTCTTAGGACTGGCTTGGCCCTGGTCCATTTATAGCAGGCAGGTCACTGTTGGAGGTCACTGCAGACCCCCCCTCAGTGGGTCCCGAGAGGTTCAGGCTTTATGATACATTGATTTATTCCCTAGTTACCAAGTCGATGACACTTAACCCCCTGTCCTGGCTAATAGGGGTAGTGTGGGAGACACCTCTTTATGGGACACGACCAGTTGTCAATCCCAAGACCTCCCGTCAGGGTCCTGCACAGGTGTGGAGTCGCAGGTACAGAGGGATGAGCGAGGGCCTGTGGTGTTGGTGGAGTGAGGGGCTTGATCTGCGTAACTGGGACATTCACAAGATGCCAAGGGTTTATTCCACTGACACAGCTCAGTGTTAGTCCAGGGAACTTTCAGGGGTCACACTCAGTCTCAGTCCGCACCTTTGGTCTGAGCAGGTTCCCTGGTGCCACTCAGCCCACTTTTGCTGACAGGTCACCTTCAAGGCCCTAATAAAGGTGTTGTCACAGAGACACTCTGTTCCCCTGGAGTGAGGTGGCCTGAGGGGGAGCATTAGTCAAAAGGCCTAGAGGCGAAATTTATTATTTAATAAGTTTATTTATTAAATTAACACATTTATTAAGTTACTGAACTACCGTACCCTTCTAAAAAAAAATGTGTACGTTACGATTCCAGAATGCGGGATGAATGGGAAGCCAAGTGAATTCTGACAAGTTGCTTCAAAACTTTCCAAGTAGTCCTTGAAAATGAAAATGGAAGTTTATTCACAATAGTTTTGCTGAATGAGAGGCATTTTTAGGGAGTGCCTCGGAGAGGGATGGTTGGGAAGGTAATTTGTGTTTATAACTGCTCCATTACTTTGCATAAAGTTCTGGTTGTGTTAAGGTGTCTCCGAGTGATGGAGCTTGATTAACTTGTGTTCTCTGCCATGGCCACTGTCTGCTCAGGGAAAGAACCATCCATGTGTTGGCCCTGAGACTCCACGGGGTGAGACAAGGCATTTTAGGAGATGTGGCTGAGGAGTTAATGCATGGGGCTTTTTGTCTTCCAAGACAAGTAGTCGGTGAATGTTTGAGGTCAAGTGAGCAGCCCCTGGAGTGAATCCCACCATCCTTCCCGAGTTGCTTGGCTGTAGCTAAACCTCGGGTGATGCCCGTGATCCTGAGAGCAGAGTATCAGCTTGTGGAAATTGGTCTCCAGACAGAAAGAAAGCTCGGCAAATCAAGGGCCCTGTTTACCCTTGCTGCTGACCTGAAGAGAAGAGGAAAAACCATGCCCTTTGACCTCCAGCCTGTTAGACCGAGATCAAATCCAGGCCAAAGCCCGGAGCTGCTTCGCGGTGAAGATTCTTGGACTCAAGGGGACAGAGCTCTCCCCCGTGGAGCCGTGTTTGCAGAACCCCTGCCCGGTGGGTTACTGAAGCAGCTCTCTGTTGCCTATCTGAAAGGGTGCCTGGGGAGTCGAGATTCTTGCTTCTAAAATTGTGCGTTAGGAGGAGGATTACTGTGAAATTTTACATGATTAGCTTAGTAGAGACCTTAAGTCCCTATAGCTTTCCTCTTGAAGTGGAATTTAACCTCACCCCAAAAAGAGCCTCTGCTTTGCATTCAGACGGCCTTGCACGGTTTCCAGTTTTGCAAGGGTCTGTTCACCTCAGCTGATCCCCGGAGCTGCTGATTTTCAGAGGCAGCTGGCCTGGTTTGTGGGAAGCATCTTAATCACTTTCTCCTGCTTCTCTCCTGGTTCCCGTGCTTGGTTTCTCCCTCTCTGTCTTTTCCAGGTGCTTTCGTCACGTGCTTTATGCTAGGTAGTAACTCCCCTTCCTCATATTAGCCGGCCTCCTGCCCAGTGAAATCGGCATGTCTCCCCACTGCCGTCGCGTCTTCTGTTTCTCGTTTGTGTCTGTAAAATAGTTAGCATTTTTAAAACTGAGGGAGTGCCGATTTTTTTAAACATTCCAGCTCAGTTCTGCTGGGGAAGAAACAGAAAACTATTAACTGAAATGTCGGCACACCCCTGCTCTAACTCTGTCTCTCGGCTTTGAAGTTAGATCAAGTTAAAAGTTTGCTCTTTCATCTTGGGCTGCCTTTGCCTGCTTGCTTGTTTTAAAGAAAGCAACATCAGACGTAGGATTGAAATCCTATGGGTCCCTTCTTGGTCTTCTTTCCCATTTTATTTTCTCTCAGAGTAACTGTATCATTAATTTGCTTCTCTGTCCAGCTTCCTAGACTTTGGGGTTTATGTGCACGTCTGCAGTTGCATGTTTTACAATAGAGTTTAATTATCTCCTTTAGCGTGCTTATTATCCTTAGTATTTTCTGAGCTTTTCTGTTTTCATAGTTATCAACCGAGCTGGTTCTTTTACCCTGTAAGGATCTTATTCTGAGACTAGAACACAGGCAGCGTGATCATTGTGTTCCCTCACTGATACTCACCGATGGAAGTGTTGGCTTCACCTCTTTTCTTGCTGGGGCTCCTTTTTCTTAGCATTTCTGACCGCACTGATCCTTCCGTTGGGCCCCCTGGCCTACACAGGGTGGGGCACAGCTCTGCCACTGTTAAAATGGGATGCGGGATGAATGGGAAGCCATTTTGGGGCAAATCCCAAAGGCTTTCTTGACTTTAGTTTGCCCATTTCTAAAATAGAGAGCTGGACCTGAGACCCTTGCCACCTACGATTGTTCATTTCAGGCAGCGTGGTTTTCTGTTTTCTTGTAAGGAAGAAAAATGAGAAATTTGAAACGTGACTCCAGAGGTTGCAGTTTAACCAATGAAGTGTGAATATAACTGCAGGAAACGCAGTGGAATTAAATGGGCCTTTTCACCATCAGGTGTGGAGGGGAGGCCCAGAATGAAACGTCAAAAAGACCAAACTGGGAGATGTTTTCTTTTGCACAGAATCTCATGGAACACTGTCTGGTGGGGAGGAAAAGCCAGGGGTTTGAAGGGCTCGGGTCCCCATTAGGCCTCTCCCACTAGCTTACTGCATCCATTTAAATAATCTAATACAGCCTTTGTGTTTCCCTCTGTCCACTGGGGCTAACGTTTCGTAGGACATTTGTGCAGACCAAAAGTGATTTTGCTTGCAAAGGGCCGAGGAGTAGTGGGTGGTGTCTCCTTGCGACCCTCCCTTCCTTTCTGGCCTGGTGAGCTCTGCGGTCCATCTGTGTCATTCTGTTTCCTCACACAGGATGTGGGCAGCCGTGTGAGTGTGTGTGGGGACTTCTAGGAAAAGCTCCCAGGGCCTGTGCCCCTAGAACCAGGAAGCAAAGCCATTCCGAGTTGGGGTTCCCGCCTTCGGATGAAGTAGCAGAGTCAGGAAGGGCAGCCGCGTGCCCCCTGCAGTGGTGGCCCAGGTGGCTTCCTGGTTCCTGAGTCTAAGGTCATTTCAGCAAACCAGCTCCATTGTGAAGATGTGTTTATTACCTTTCCCCAGGCTCTTCAAATGTGCTGTGTGTTTTATAAAAAGGAAAAACAAAACAAAACAAAAAAAAAAAAACCTTTCCTGCTCGTCTGCCTGCCAGAACAATCACCCCTGACTTAATTGTATTGTTTGTTGAGTCCTAATGAAGCAGCCTTGGTTTGAGCAAAGGCTCAATAGGAAAAAAATGTCAGTTGAATTTTAAAATTGTTGAAGATTGCTGTTTCAATTTCCCTTATTCGAGCGTGTCCAGTGGATTCTAGTGTGTCCACGGTGAGGAGAATGATTGGGGAAGATCTGCCCAAATCGCCCACACGTGTCCTCCTGTGATGGACGCGTGGTGTTGCTAGGGTGCTCCGTTGTGTTGTAGCAGTCGTTGCTGGACACCTGCGAGGTGTTGGTGCTCCCTGGTCACCACGTGTGATGGGAAAGGCCCTGAGCTGTGTGATCTCGAGGAATGGGTTCAACTCCCAGTTCTTCCCTCTAACAGCTGTGCGTACCTAGGCACGCACTGCACTTCTCTGAGCCTTGGTTTCCTTATCTGAAATGCAGAACTCATGGCATTGATGGGGGAACTGTGGAAGTCCAGACCCCATCTTAGTATAATAAAGGCAAGGAAGCCACAGCAGCAGGTGGAGCCTGGTGCTTTGTGTTGGAGTCTGGGTTTTGAGCTGCCCACTTAGCCCATCAGAGGGTGGGTTAATGGAGCAGGTCATCACTCACAGAGGCCGGGAAGAGGAATGTGATGGTGTCCTTCCTCAGCGAGGTTAGGTCCATGGAGAGGAGAGAGACAGGAAGAGACATTACCTGCCAACGTGGAAGGGGCCTGACAGCAGGGCCTCTCGGTGAGCCCTTCCTAGGTGAGGTTTGGGGGAAGTACCAGAGAAGGAACAGCTTGAGGGGAGGCAGGCTTGGGTGGGCTTGGCCTGGAGGGCAGGTCCAGTGGGGAGACAGGTTCCCGACAACCGCTCAGCCAGGTTGCAGGAGAGAAGTTTTCATGTAGTAGATGGTTTGGGCTCGGATGCCACAATTCCATTGACTGGGTGGTTTGTCAAGAACTGAATTAATTTCTCCATTCTGGAAGCAGTGAGTCTGAGGCTGAGGTGCCGGCACTGTTGGGTTCTGGTGAGCACCCCCGTTCTGAGTCTCCTCCTTGGATCTTTATGTGGTGGGAATGTGCAGGAAAGAGCCCCAGAGTTCTCTGGGGTCCCTCTTTAAGGCCACTCTCTTTGGCCCCCAAAATAACAGTGATAGAATGAGATGGAGAAGATGGAAAATGTTAATGCGGCTGCACCAAGGCAGAAGATCCTCAGCTGGTGAAAAAGTCCTGTGGCCCCACAGGATCCGCTGTCGTGTCGTGGCCCTGGACATGGCCCCGGTCGTGTCCCTGGACGTGGCCCCGGTCGTGTCCCTGGATGTGGCCCCAGACGTGGCTGGCCTTGTGCCATCACGGGTCCTTGTGTCACGCTCTGCTTCACCCACTTTCCCTCCCTCACCCCAAGATTGGCACCGAGTACACTCCATTCTCCTCCTGCCATCGCTTCAGGCCTATGAGTGCTCAGTGTCCCTGCAGGAGCCGACTGGAAATGTCACTCAGACGTTCTCAGATCGGGAACCAGATGTGTGATAGCCTGACACGTCTCTTTTTTAAAAATTTATTTTCTCCGTCTCACCAAAAGGCGACTTAGAAGCATATGTAAGTAGCGACTGGTAAAATGAATAGGTGACCGTATTTGGATATAAGGGAAGGCTGTAAGTAACTTAAAACCACAGCCACGGCAGCGCTCACACTCACACTCAGTAGGTTTAGGTGCACTTCTGGAGCTGAGCACAAGGAAGGAAGCACACAGCCCTCCGTTCTCACGATGGGAGCGCCAGGCAGGAGGCACACAGGTGCTCCAGGTCTCTAGCCCAGGGGTCCCAGGTTGGTGTGTCGGGGTGGACCTTGCCCTTGCTGGATCTGCCAGTGAGTCCTACGGTGATGATGCGATTGCATCCTCCACCATCGGTCTGCCTGCCGTGGTGCTTAGCGCTAAGTACAGCTCTAGAACTAACCCAGCAGTACGGAGTACACAGCCTTCGGGAGGTCTGGCTTGGTAGACGGAGAGAACTGGCCACTTTGGGAAGAATGGTCGGCCTACACCTTCATCCAGGGATACTCAGGTTGTTTTTCTTCCTGTCGCTGTTGAACACTGGGAGCGGGGAGTTCTGGGCTTTTCTTGGCAGGAACCAGGTATTCATTCTGTGCTGCCAACTAATGGAAGCAAATGCATCTCCTCTCTTCAGCCTGGTGGCAGGCAGAGCCAGTCTCCTTGCTAGACATTTAAAATTCAAGCCAGAACCTCTGTACCTGCCTGCATGGTCACCTCCCTCCCTGCTGAGACTGTTGATCAGCTCAAACCCATGGGCCAGTGAGTGATTCCGAACATCAACATTCTTCTCTCAGACCAGGCAGTGGTAGTGACAGTGCATGGAGCTTAACACTATAATGTGGGTTTGCATGGACAGAAAATGCCTCCCTTGCATGCATTTTGTGCATCTGTACCACTGTTTCTCAGATGAGTGCAGTACCTTTTAAATTGAAGATTGATTGATTGATTGATTGATTTGAAAGGTAGAGTGGTAGAGAGGGTGAAAGAGATCTTCCATCTGCAGGTTCACTCCCCAAGTGGCTGCACCAGCCATATCTGGGGCAAACTGAAGTCAGGAGCCTGGAACTCCATCTTGGTCTTCCGAATGGGTGGCAGGGACTCAAGTCCCTGGACTGTTTTTCCATTTCCTTCCCAGGCACATTAACGGAAAGCTGATTGGAAGTAAAGCACTTGGCACCTGAACCAGTGCTCTGAGATGGGCCGCCTGCAGCACAAGTGGCGGCTTAACCCACTGTGAGACGACGTCAGTCCCTGCGGTTACCAATATTCTTGATAAAATCTCATTTTGTTTAAAGACACTGCCAAAGTCATATTGGATTTTGTTATCAAATTCTCAGCCACTGACGGAACTATTAGGGTGGCTGTCTTTGAAGGGACAGGAGGAAGGTGCGATTCACAAGCGAGTTTCAGGCAGTAGAAAGCGCTGCTTATGGTGGAAGAATTTGGTCACGTTGACACAGCAGTTTATTTTGAACTTTTTTCAGGCAGGTAGAAAAAAGCAGGCATGAAAAAAATCTCAACAGAAACAGAATACTTGATTCTAAGCCATGTCTGTTCTTGGTGACCCTGCTAGGATAAATTACTTGAAAAAAACTTCAGTTTGGAAAAAAATGTAATTTTTGGAAAGCAGCCATATACAGTTGGCAGGCATCCGCTGATAATGATGATTTTTGCTGTTGGTGAGGTCCATCTGAGTCGTTCTTTCTATCGGTGATGAAGCAGAAGGAGATTCCTAGTTAGTGATGATAAAATGACGCTGTCGGATTAGGGCTGAGCTCTCATCATTCTGCTTTCATGGCAACTCGGAGATTTCTTCATCCAGAAATGGCATTAAGTGCTCTGTGCATAGTTTTAGCAGGAGGGATGGCTGATAAAACCGAGTGGTGTGCGCCAGCCTCAGTGTCAGCCAGCGTGCACCTGAGTTTCAAATTCTCTGATGCAGTCATTGCACTGGGGTGTTTGTTGGGATGCTCATGGTCAGGGTGTCAAGGATTCTGTTTGGCTCCAAAGCGAGGCTGCGGAACTGAGTAGGAACTGCAAAGAGCTGACATTGGTTCAGCCGAAGCGGTGTAGGGGTGTGGTCAGACCCCGTGGAGGAGATGAGTCACCCTCCCAGGGGCGTGCACATGTGAGACGAGGCAGTCCTGTGCCTCGTCTGCTCGAGAGGAAACTGAGCACTGGAGAGGGATGGGGGTGCCACTGATACTGCTTCCCACCAGGAGTTTTTGTAGTTCTGTGAGAAGGCAGATCTGCTGAGAGGGGATGATTTACCTTACGGAGTCATTGCCCAGAGAATTTCCTCAACCAGCCTACATAAGTGTTGCTTCTAAGGTGGACACAGCTTCCTAGGGTTCTGTGTGTGCATCTCTGTAAGACGACCTAGGAAGTCAGCCGACAGTCAGAGCCTCATTCGTTGTCAAACAAGGCACTGAGAGGGGAAAGTGGCTGAGAGGCTGTGCATTCCTTGTAAAGTAATAGGTCCAATCAGTTTAGAGTCTCCGTTCCATGAATTTGTGGCTAACCTATTCCTCTGAGTGGATTCTGCCATCTCTTGCCGTGATCACAGGGACAGAGGAGCCTGCTGGAGCTGCGAAGGCAGGCACGTGTTTGCAGGAGCAGTGTGACTGCTCACTGTGAGGCTCGATGCAGAGTCTGGTGTCTTCTCCCGAGGAGGGAAGCTTTCTGTTTTAGATGCTTGAGTAAGGGCAGGGGTGAATGCAGATGGATGTGGGAAACCACACTGTTTGGAGCACCCACTGAGGGCCCAGAGGAGTCTGTGAGCCTGCTCTCACAGTGTCCCGCTGTGTGTCCAGCCGTGCAGCATGGAGCCACATTCACAGATCCCAGGACACAGCCCCAGAGGTCATGTGCTTGTAAGCCCCGGCCCCTGACGAGCTCGAGTTGTTGGAGAGATCTGCAGTGCATGCCGGATCCACTATGCTTTCCATCACGCCGTCTCCGACAGCGAAGGACTCTGCAGCTCCCCGATAAGGAAGGCTTGCCGCGGGGTGGGCAAGTGTGTGCCTGGTGCTTAGATTTGGTGTGCACTGATCTCGTCTAACTCAGAAGAGAAAGAGAAGGGGCTGTTCCTGCCTCCAGGGACACCCAGACGGAAGCCCCTGGGGGAGGGAGTCAGCGGGGAGTGGCCGTCCAGCAGAGCGTGCAGTGACGGCTGTGTGCAGAGCCGTTGTGGTGGCTGGCATGTCCTCGGGACCCTGCTACCCTCCCTTCTCTTCTCTGCTCTGTACGTGTCCCATTTTTCTTCAAACTCTGGTTTCCTCCTTGCGTGTGATCTTTCGAGTGTGCTAAATGGAAGATCATCCTGGTGGTGCAGACTTTCCATCTAGTATGGGGGAGAGAGAGAATTGTAGTTAAGGAAGTCGATTATGGATCTCTTACCTCTTAGCCATTTGGCTGTTCATTTAAGTGTTTAATGTTATATAATGACTGCATGGCACATCACTATTACTGCCCCAGGGTCTCCACACATATCCCCCAGCTTGGCAGAGTCCTGGCTCCCTTTATGTGACCTGTCCAACGATTCTTGAAATCTCAGTTCACGTCGTGCTTACTCAAGGGAGCCTGTACTGATTGACCTGAGCCTAGATTGGGCCGTCCTCTCCTAATAGGCTTTACTGTGCGTTATTCCACTTCTGAAGACTCATTTCCTGTTTGTCTCTTTGTCAAGGCTGTGGTTTCCTTGGGAACAGACTGTGTACTGCTATATTTCCAGGGTGCATCCTGGGCTGGACACAGAAGTATGGAGTTAATAGTTGTTGAATAAATTATAATTACCATTTATTACACATCTATAGCATGCCAGTACTGTCACTTCTCTTAAAAGACATGTGGAACCTGCACAAGGACAGCACCAAGGACAGCTCTGCATAGGGCATACGTTTTTTTGGTTTTTGGTTTTTTTAAAGGGTAGGGTTTATTGTTGGGTGGGGGAAGCCTGATAGGTGGGGAGAGACGGTTACGGTTAGAGAATAAGAGAGGGGAATCAGTGAGAGGACACAGTTGCGAGAAACAGGTCCTGATATAAGTGTGGTGTTTTTACAGCAGGGAAACTGGGCTCACATCCTAAGAATACCACAGTCAGCAGCATGTGAAAGGATTGAGGAAGTGTGTACATATTGGGAGAAGTATTCATAATTACATGAAAATGATAATTATAAAAAAGCAAAAGAGGGCACCTAAAATGACTACTTACGTAAACAAAGTGCTTATGTGTATATCTCAGGAGTGCTGGCATTTGCATGTCAGACTTCTGAATCCATGGCAACTTGTAATCATTGTCTCCAAGGAGCGGGTTGGGAGGGGAATGAGAAACTTTAGTTTTAGCTTTGGCTATTTGATTGGTTGTCATTTATAAGTTTTTACTGTGAGCTGTGTAACTTTTTACATAACAAGTAAAAGAAGAAGGCCTTGGTGCATGCCATCCTGTGGCTGTGGTGGCCGAGGGGATTTGGACTCTGGCCCTTGTGGCTGTGAAGTCCCAGTTCTGTTTAGGGCTCCTTTTCTGCGTCTAGCATGGTGGTTCTCACATCGGAGGCTGTGCCCCCAGGATGCCTGGCAATGTCTGTAAGTGGTTTGGGTGGTCACAACTTTGCCGTGCCGGTGTACACCCCCACCACATGGGGCAGGCGCACCAGAAGCACCCAGCTCTCCTGCAGGAGTGCCGAGGCTGTGGAGCCTGCTGTGGGCTGGCAGCCAGTCCCCCTCATCACAAGCCCTGGCTCTGTGATGAGACCTGGGTGTGCCTGGTGCCCACTTCAGCCCCAGAGATCATCAGCCATGAAGTTGTGGGATGTAAGCCCGGCCAAGGAGCAGGGGGCCCAGAGCAGCTGTAGGCTGGACATTTCGCTGCCCGATGGACATGGCAGAAGTGGAATCATGTGTTGACCTTACCCTGATGAAAGCTTGGCAGAGAGAGGCTGAGAATGACACTAGTTGGACCATTGGGGAAGTGATGACTGAGAGAGAGTTCTGTGAGGGTGCACATGCAGGGTGGGAGGGAGCTCCCCTGTAGCTTTGCATCACCTGCTGAAGACCTGAGCTTTCCTCTGGAGCATGGTGGAGTCTGAACTGTGTTCCCATCGTCCCCTTGCTTGACCACGTAGCAGCTCCTTCACTGCCTGGAAGCAGCTGTCATTTTGGCCGCGTTCTGCTTGTGCCTGCAGCACCAGTCCTGGCCCAGTCACTTTCTGGCGACTCCCTGGTGGCCAAGAGGACCCCTCCCCAAGCTGCAGGGCTGCATGGTGGGTGCTCTGTGGGGTCCCTGAGCCTCAGCCGTGGTGTTCCCCAGGGAGGGTTCTATGAAACCATTTCATTTGGCCGTTCTGCTTCACAGAGGGGAAACTGAGGCCAGAGAGGAGCTCTCACTTGCCCAGACCCTCTGCAGCTGGTCCCCCCAGTGCAGACTCATTCTCAGCCCCTGGCCCCAGCCCTGTGGCCAGCCCCTTCCAGGCTATGGTGGGGAGAAGGGAGGGTTGTTGTCCTTGTGTGTGGGGTGGAGAAGGTCGTCACGTGTGGGTGAGCCTGCAGTGTTCCTTCGTCCCTCCCTCCCCGTCCGTCTTGAGCATGGTCGATGCCTCTTCATCCTTCAGACAGCTTTGCAGATTCTTTCCCGCGTGAACACCAGCTTTGGGTTTCTCTCCAATGTAGGCTGTGGACCTCCAAGTTCAGCCGTTGCTGGGGCCCCAGGGTGTGTGTTACAGCACTGATCCAGGACTCCCTCCATTCACAGTGATGAGTTCAGAGGGCCTGGGAGGGGCTTCCCGGTTAAGTGGTGTAAGGACTCACCTTGAGCACCAGTGTGGCGGGCATTCCACAGAAGTGACTTGGTACAGCAGCCAGAAACCTACTCTGTGTCTTTCAGCTTGTTCTTAGCGTCTTGCTTCCAATCTCCATGTGCCCCAGTCAAACGGTATGCAAGGTTGCTTGAATAGTTTTAGAATGTGTGCAGCAGAATAAAATCCAGGGTGGTGGGTGGGAGTGGCTGTTCGTGGCAGGCTCCAGGTATGGGAGTCCCTTAAGTCACATTGTCCTTCCAGGAGCTTCCCAGGGCTGTTAGATTTTGAGTGAAGCACTACAAAGTGAGTAGCTGAGGCAGTGAAGTGCAGAGGTAGAAGGGAAGGCTGTGGAAGCTTTGCACTGGGTAAGATGTGTTCTATTTGTTGCAGGAGGAAGAACAGATCGTAGTGGGTATAGTCTCAGAGAGGTCAACTTGAGTTTGATGTAAGGAATAGTTCACATCACAATGGCATTAGTAATAGACTCTGGGGAACTTGCTGGTCACTTCACAGAGATTGTCTCTGAGGTTTGTGGTATTACTGTCTGTCCTTACTTTCACCCCACTTAATAGATGATGGAACTCATAGCTGATATAATTAAACAGCTCACTACATCTACCTAGTGATGAAGTGGGTAGAGAGAATTCAAATATTGATCAGGTGCACCTTGAATCCTGAAGTGTGTCCACTCTGCTGTTTCTCGTCAGTAATGACAGTTGTCGGTAATGATGGGATGAGCTGCCTGGAAGGTGGTGGAGCGTGGGGAAGCAGCAGCAGGAATTTTTCCTGAAGGTGCTGCTGTTCCTGTTGATCGGCACCAATGGCTGTCATACGTGTGCATGCGTGATTTGGAGAAGCTGGGACATTAAACATTAATGCGTCTTCGTTACTGCTGGACTTCTGAGAGTCTTTCATGTGCCAGCGTAGGTTGTGTTCTTCAAAGACAGGCGATGTATACAGTGATTCCCAAACTTACCTGATCATGGGTTCCCTCCTCAATGAATATCTTCAGGTAGGTTAAGCTCCTTAGAAGACATTTTTTACAAAGGCACCTGTGAGAGAATGTGTGTTCACTGGGCCGCATGCTGGCCTGTTTTCTTCAGCTGTAATGGGAGATCTGGGGCCGGTGACTTATAAAGAAAAGGTACTTACTTTGCCTCACAGTTCTGGAGGCTGGGAAGTCCCCTGTGGGTGGGCGTGTGTGGCGAGTGCCTCATTGGCATCTGCTCACGGCCGAGGAGGAAAGGCATGTAGGTGTGTGTGTAGGAGAGGAGAGGGGGCAGACTCTGTGTGGCCAGCCCTTCCCACAAAAGGGCATTTGTTTGTTTGTGAGCCAAACTTCTCCCAGCCCTGCTGCATTTGGAATGAAGCCTTAGCTGGAGTTTGGATGGAGTACAACTCTGTTCAAACCAGAGGCGTCTGACCTCAGGTCCCCCAGCTGTCACATGTCTCCGTGATTCCAGCTCTACAACCAACAAGGCATGCTGACGGAGGGGCACCTTCATCCAGCACACACTGGTGCTTTTCTCACTCCCCCAAGTTCTTTCATTTATTTATTTATTTTGCTCAATATTTGTTTATTTGAAAGACTGACGGAGACGGAGACAGAGAGGGAAAAAGAGATCTTCCATCTGCAGCCTGATCCAGAAACTCAGAACCCCATCAGCGTCTCCCATGTGGGTGGCAGGATAACAAATACTTGTATTGTCACTTGTTGCCTCTCGGGAGCACTAGCTGAAAGCTAATTCAGAAATAGAGTAGCCAGGATTCGAACCAGCATTGCTAGATGGGATGCTGGTGTCCCAAGCACGGCTTGACCCACTGTACCGTGATGTCTGCCCCGTCTTCCAAGTTATAGATGCTTTGTATTGCCCTCGGTTTTGCTTTCATTGTTAAGGGAAAATTTTGAATATTGAATAAATTTCCTTCTCACCTTGTGTTGTAACTACTGATTTGAGCCAACAATCGGTGTGATGATCATTTGAAGTGTAATTATTTCTTAGAAATGTTGTACGAGTCTTGGGAATGGCCTTGCAGAGCCAGGAAGTAAAGCAAAGATGCTCTTACATCCATGTGTTGTTTCCATTTCTGAACCAATTATTTTTCTAAAATTGCTTTTTAGGTTGGCTATTAAGTTGGAAAGAGCATTGATTTTTGGCATCAAGGAGACTCCTAATGAAACATGATGTGTTTACTGTTAATTACGTTAGCTCTCACCTGGCAGTTTAATATCAATATTTATTTTTGACTTATAGTGGGGTGAGTGGTCATGTTCATTAATAACCTCGTTAATTTTGTGGGGTTTGGGAGAGAGAATTATGATCTCTTTATTGAAATCCTTGAAGAAGGGTAGGCATTCTGTGCACCAGCTAAGAAGCTGCGTAGAATGCCTGTATCACGTATCAGTGCCTGGGTTCAAGTCCTGGCTCTGCTTCCAGTTCTAGCCTTTTGCTAATGTGCACCTGCGAGATAGCAGGTAATGGCTCAAGTACTTGGGTCCCTGCCACTCAATTGTATTAGACCCTGGTTGAGTTCTCTGCTCCTGGCCTCATCCTGGCTCCATCTTGGCTGTGGTAGGCATTGAGATTGCGAAGCGGCAGATGGAAGATCTGTTTCTGTGCCTTCCAGATAAAAATGAAAATAAACAATAACAATTTAAATCCTTAGAGGATTTTTCTTTATTACTCAGAGTTTAAAACCATACCTTTAAAAATTTGACCCTTTCCTATGAGCTATTTTCTCTAATTGATGTGAACTTTGTCCAGGACAATGGTCAGTGATAGAATGAGTATTTAAAAAATAACATGCAAAGGGCTTGAAGAGAGTCTGACTTCCCCACTCTGCAGGAGGTTTGGTCTTTAGCTCCCGTGTTGGAGGGCACTAGTCCAAGGTGACAGAAGTAACATGGCAGAGAGCAGCTGGTGGGGACAAGGCTGCCCAAGTGCCAGCAGGGGCACAGAGCCTTGCCCAGTGGAGTGCTTTGCAGTCCTAATGGCAGGTGTGGTGGCTCCAGTTCCTTTCCTGTGAGTGTGAGCACCTTCATTGAGGGTGGGGCAAAACCTTGATGAGCAGCAGCAGGTGGGCCCCTGTCCCTTCTCCTGCCTCCGTGTTCAGGGCTGGTCACTGCATTTGTTTAGTTCTCTTGCAAGTCAGTGTTTGCATTTTGGTGCTAAGGTTTTTTGGAAGCATCTAAGATTCAGCTCCATTTTCATGCAGATTTTTTTCAGAAATCTCAATTTTTTTTTTTTCAAATTGAAACACATTTTTCAAATGCTTTTTTCCTCTCAGCTCCTTCATTGTGAAAATCACACATTGGAAGCCAGGGGCTCCCTGTTACCTGAAGGGCAACGTGCTTCCTGGTGCAGTCTCTCCAGGTTTCAGCTTAAGTCTGCATTTTGTACACGTTGGACTTCAGGGGTTTTGTTTTTGTAGGCCCTGTGCTGCAAGCAGACTCTCCAAGTCCCCAGTCTTGTGCTTTCGCGTACCTGTATTGAACGCAATATAGTCTCTTTATAGGCAACATGTTATTTTTATATGCCTTACTTTATTACACATGAAATGAAACCATCTCTGACATTTTCTATACTCACTGAATTTTTATTAGAGTTATATCTTTCATCAATAATAACATAAGCTGCAACACCCTTCTCTGGAATATTTACCGAGATTGCCGCCGCTGTTGGGACGGAGTGCTGTTGCCACCTTATTAGAAAGAGTTTCATCCTCATTGCTTTTATCTCGTTAGATAATCCTTTAATCCCTGTTCATTGCCCGTGGATTCTGCCTCTCCTTGCCAGTGCTGTTAACACAAACCCGCAGCACAGCGTGGTGGGTGAGGCCGGACTGCGAGCTTCTCAGAGTTGCGGCATCAGTCATTAGTTCTGGTGGCTGCGGTGACTGGGACTGGAGGTCTTGTGCCTCAGGCCAGCCGTGTTCGTTCATAATAAGGGATTTAGCACATACGTATGCAAGCGGAAAATTGAATCAGCAGTGCTATCACATTACAGGATTCCTGCAAAAATGGAAGAGTCGAACTGGGCAGAACTCTGTCTTCTGTGGGTTAGTGCAGGTAGCACCTGGAGCTAGGAAGTTTTCTACATGAATAAGCCTTTCATTATCATACAGGTTTCCAGCCAGTTTGTTCTGGTCTGTGCCCACATAGGAATGTGGCAGTCAGGTACAAACAGGTACCCTTTTTCCTACTGATTTTAGAAAATCACCTTCTTGTTGATGTCTTTTAGGAAAATGAGAATGAAAACACAGGAAAATAGAATGGTAGTAGTGCCGAATTTATGATAGAAGATGCTGGCCTGCCTTTGACGTTCGGGTGCATTTCACCGTGATTTTAACAGATTATAAAGGAACTGGCTGTGGTGTAGTGCCTGCACACCTCACTGTGCTTCCCAGGAGCAGGTTGTTGTGAAAAATGGAACGTGGGGCTCAAAACAGAGCCCTGGGCACCCCCAGGGACACAGTTGCAGGTGCAATGAAGTAGCTCCTGGAGGGTTTGGAAGAGAGTTTCTAAGAACTCATACCGCAGAAGGTGATCATATTCCTTTATCTTTTCTTTGTTTATTGGAAACAGTTCTCAAGTAGGCAATGCATTCTGTTCAGAAAGGAAAATAAATAGGAAAGCATACAGTAAAAGGTCTCCTTGTGCCCAATTTTCCCACTTTGTAAGCACTGTTATTAGTTTCCAGTGCCTCTCTCTCCAGAGATATTGTAATGCATACATTACCATGTGTGTGCGAATTCTCCTTTCCTTTTTTGTTTTGAGATGTAAAGCGTATTATGCACAGTGTTTTCCACCACGCTTTTTGCAGGTAATGATCAATCTTGGAGATATTTCCATATTCATGCATAGATACTGTTGGCTCTTCCTCTACAGCAGTCTGGCATTTCAGTGTACAAGTGGACTGTGATTTGTTTAGCCTGTCCCCTATTGATTGACATTGGGGTTGCGATGAATAACCACACATTCATCACCTCCCAGGTTACCTGCTAGTTCTTCAACATGCTGGCTTCCCCGCAGAGAAGTTAAAGTGCATTTGTCATTTTGATGATTATTGGCACATGTCCCCACTCTCCTCTTTATGGATGGTATTTGGAAATAACTGGTTTGAAACAGCCTTGCTGGCTACCTATCTCTTCATGTTCTCTGCCTGTTTTCCTGGTGGGTCCTTGGTCTGGCTAATCTCTAGAAACTCTTTACATATAATCTGAATGGAAAATAGAAATTCCGAGGAGTGGTGTTTGTCTTTGGCTTGTGGTATACAACCATGCCAAAGTTTCATTTTCATATGTTCATATTTATTAAATGAACTTTTTATACTTGTAGATTTTTCAGGTATTAATTAAAAGGTCTCATCTCCTTCAAGATTAAAAGGAATTTTCCATTTTTTTCTGCCTTGATTTTTGTGTAACTTGAAATTTATTCTGGTATCCATTGTAGAATGTAGAACCAATCTTTTTCTGGAGATGCTATCTCTTTGTCTTTGCTTCAGCAGAGGAATATAAAATTTTTTGAAACACCACTTTTATACATTAAATTCTGATTGACATTTGGATTGATTTCTGAACATTGTGTTCTTACCCATTTGTTTTCTTGTGGTCATATTCCAATATTTTAATAATCTTTATGCTGTAATATGTTAAAGTCTCTGGCAAGGCTGATACTTTTACATATTTGTTTTTTAAATTTGTTTACAGATAAACTTATATAATCCCCAAGGTAAAAAAAACAGTTTTTCTTAGGAGAACATTATGCTTATAAATTATCTTAAGAAGAATCAACATAGCTGTGTTTGTCTTCTGATGCAAGAACATGATATATCTTCTAATCCGGTCAAATTTTCTTTTGCATCCTTCAAAGTGGATTAAAAATTTTCTTTCAATGATTTTTTTTTGTAATGGAGAGGGAGATCGACCATGAGGTGCCATGAGATCGTACCTGCTGTTTCCCTCTTCAGATGCCAGCAGCAGTTGGAAGACTAAAGCTGGGAGCTCCCATGAAGGTGACAGGAGCTCAGTTACTTGAGTGGTACCCCTGCCTTCCCAGGACCCATAGTAGCAGGAACCTTGGGGCCGGGAATTGGACACAGGGACTCGGATGTAGGATGCAGGCGTCCTAGCGACTGGGACAAGTGCCCACCCCAGAACTCTTCTTCTTAGGAGTCTTGCACATTTTTGTTCAGTCAGTTTCATGGTATCTTCATGTGTGTTGTATTTTGTGAAATTTTCTCTTAGCATAAGTTTGCTAATTATGCAATTCTGTACATAAGGAAGACAGGAACATTTGCTACATAGCTTTGTATTTTGTCAGTTTTCTCAATTATCTCTTGGCTTATGGTTGTTTTTCCAAATGATTCTCTAAGGGCATTATAAATATATAGGCAACTTGTTTTCCCATAGTCGTGGTTTTGTCTACTCTGGGAATTTTTATGCTTCCTTAGGCCTTCCCTGTCCCCTTGTACAGTGAGGAATAGTAGCGGTGATGGTGAGCTCCCTGGTTTTGCTCCTGATTCTTATTGGCATGTTAAAGGCAACAACACTTGTTCTGTACGCACAGCACTCCTGATACGTACGCGGTGCGTGAGTTTTTCGTACATGGGACGGTTCTTCAATTGTCCGTGGATGCTGGTGAGATGCCCTGGGGCTCAAGTCAGCTCTGACACTGCCTTGCCTGAGCTAGTGCTACAAGACTGCCCCGACTCAGGTCTCACCTGCGAGTCCTCCATTACTGCTGCACTTCAGCGCCTGGCTGTACAGTCGGCGGCTCCTGCAGCCCCCTCCTCATGCTCCACAGTGTGCTAGGCTGGGTCTCAGGACTTGGAATCCCTGCTGGTTTGCTACAAAGGATACTGAAAAGGACACAAATGCCTAGCCAGGTGGAGGCACAAAGGGCAAGATCTGGAATGGTCCTGGGCCCCGTGAGTGTGCACCACCCTCCTGGGGTTTGGAGAAAAATCAGCAACCCAGAAGCCCATCAGACCTCTTGGTGTAGGGTTTCCCTAGTGGCTGCGTTAGGGAGGTGTGATTGAATGAATGAGTGACATGGGTGCAGCTACTCTCCCCTCCTGGAAGTTGGGGTCAGGTGAGGCTGAAGGTTGTGAGCCTCTCATCACATTGCTGTCCTCCAGGCGTCACCTCCCCAGCCCAGTCCTGCCAAAGCTAGAATTCGGAGGATGAGGCCCAGGGCCTTGTGTCCGTGAGCCCTCCAGGGGATCCTGACTTCCCTGAGGTTGAGGTTTGAGAACCGCTGCCTAAGGAACCACCCACTCTGACTCCCTTCGCAGATCGAGTCTCAGAGTTGTTAACTTGTTGACTCTCTGAGCAAGGGCAAGCACACTCTACTTGGTCCATTTACCTTCTAGAAGTCTGACCGTTTGTTGACACCATATGACTCTCTGACCTGGAGAGGGATTTGCTGAATCTCCCTCCCTGGGAGACGTGTGAGGGTCAAGCTCTGTGGTGAAATGGCAGAACCACATACTCAGAGGTCAGCCCAGGCAGAGGCCTTAGGCCAACCAGGTAGACTTCATTTTAAGAGAGAGAACAGTTCAGATATGCTCGTTTTCCATGCATGGCCTCAGCGTGGAAAGCACCTGCTGGGGCCGAGTGGATGACAGGGTTGCATGGGTACAGAGCCAGAATCTGCAACCCTCTGCCTCCCACGCGTGCACCTGCCATGTTTGTTGCCTGCATGGAATGATCAGATGCTAGGAGGAAGGCAAGTGGTGCTGGCCTGCCTGCTGACCTCATCTTCCACACAATGCCACCGAACAGAGCAAATTAATGATCATTCACTTAACCTGAAAGACTCAACCTAATTAATGATTTCCATGCAATTTCCCGTTGTTTGCCCTTCCTTTCTGAGTGTAGAATGTGTGTCAGTGGCATCACTGATTTACAAAAAGCAGTCTGCCTGCTGGATAATTGGGAAAGGCACTCCCCAGGGCAGCACGGCTGTGAGCTGGAGCAACGCTAAAGTGGTTGTCGATAAGGTGCCCATCATCCCTGCAATGGTTCTCACCCCCAGGGTAATTAGATCGGAATGGCACCGCTCTGGGGCTGTGAGGACCCTGTGGGTTCACCAGTGACTGAGAAGCATTTGTTGAAACCAATGCTTCTTCATACTCAAGAACCTTGCCAGGGTCTGGGGGTTCCCAGGCCTGGCTCGGTAGGTGCTGCCCTGGTATGCATGTGTGTGAAGCTGGCAGGGGACTGATGTGATAAATGAGCCACTTGCCAGGGACTGCAGCGTGTGTGAGCTGACTCTAAAACACAACCTCCCCCCATCCAGGTCAGGCGCTTTTACAACACTCCCTGTCTCTGCCTCTCTGCCTAGGGGCCTGAGGGCTGGAGACTAGATTGGGGGAGCATCCCAGGGAAACCCACACATGTGCCGTCTGCACGCAGCCTGCCTCTGACACTTGTAGGGCTTGTAGCACAGGAGCAAGCACAGACTTGTGTCTCAGTAACTAAATGGCAAACCTTGTGTCTAAATAATAAATGACAACCCAAGCTAACCCACTGGTCACCTGTAACATGTGCTCTGTACTCCTGTCTTGGCGTGTTGACCTCCGTGATGACCTGAGATATGGCAGCATGGAGAGAGCTCCCTTGGGCTCCTTGTTAATGCTGGGGTGGCTGTGTGTGTGTGTGCAGGTCAGCAGTCTGCTACTTCAAGTCCTGATCGTAAGTCCCTCTCCTGGCTCGAGGCTGCTCCTTGGGCCCAGACCACTTTGAAAGAACGCACCTGCAGAAGAGACCCAGACAGATTTAGGAACTGGGCAGGAAATCATCGGGTGCCAGGAGCCAAGGACATGGTCTAGACACAAAGCATAAACTCTTGTTTGGCAGGGCTTTGAGGAAAGCCGGGTGAGGACTAGAGTAGGGGCTCCCTCTACCTGTGTCTCAGGAGGTACTGGACTCATGGAATGTTAGTGTGGTTTCATGCACCTGGGGCCTCTGTCAGAGGGAGGGCTTTCAATCCATCCTAAGGATCCATGTGTACACCCTTGCATGGACATTAATGAAACCGCCATGTGGGCTGACAGCTACACCTACATACCACAGCTTAGGCACGCTCACACCCCCAGCAGGTGTGTCCACTCTGCTGTTACATAAAAGCTTACACTCTGTTTTCACCTCTGTCATGCTGTACCCCCTCCTGACTGCTGTCACAAATCTTACACCAGCAGGCATCTTGATGTAGACACGTGTGTCTGGTAGCCTTGCTCACCTGTGTGTACCTGCACTGCTCTCTGCCACACTCAGTTCTCCAGCCAGCCATGCTTACTCCGCCTGGCATGTTTCGCTTGTCATCAGTTGGGATCATTGGTGTTCCAGGATCCAGGTTAAATCCAGTGGCTGAAATAAGGCTTGGGGGTTTGGGTACAGTGATGCTACTGGGGTTCTACTTAGACTCATCGGTTGATGATGAAAATGGATGGTGTTTCATTTGCTAATGATGTAGGCAGCCTGCACACAGACACTCTGACACCTGCCGGGCCTCTGTAGGGGACGCAGTCGTCCCCCGGAAGGTTGACACTTGGCCATGGCTGCATGTTTCAGGATGGCATTCAGAATCCCTTCACCATCTTACATCAGGGAAGACAATGTGATGCTGCATCCTGCTGGGAGCCTCAACTCAGCTGTGCCCTGACTCAGCCCCTTACTCTGATCTCGAGGTCTGTGGGTCTCAGCCCAGAAGGCAGCAGGCACACACTGCTCCAGTTGTCGCTTCAGTTAGCAGTCCTGTCTCTGGGATGGCAAAGATGTGTGTTCTCAGATACTACTAGGTGAGGGGCAGCGTGTGTGCAGTGAGACACTCCCAGGTCAGGTGTGTGTGTGTGCAGTGGGACACTCCCAGGTCAGGTATGTGTGTGTGTGTGCAGTGACACACTCCCAGGTCAGGTGTGTGTGTGTGTGTGTATGTGCAGTGAGACACTCCCAGGTCAGGTGTGTGTGTGTGTGTGCAGTGAGACACTCCCAGGTCAGGTGTGTATGTGTGTCTGTGTGTGCAGTGAGACACTCCCAGGTCAGGTGTGTGTATGTGTGTGTGTGTAGTGGGACACTCCCAGGTCATGTGTATGTGTGTGTGTGCAGTGAGACACTCCCAGGTCAGGTGTGTGTGTGTGCAGTAGGACACTCCCAGGTCAGGTGTGTGTGTGTGTGTGCAGTGAGACACTCCCAGGTCAGGTGTGTGTGTGTGTCTGTGTGTGCAGTGAGACACTCCCAGGTCAGGTGTGTGTGTCTGTGTGTGCAGTGAGACACTCCCAGGTCAGGTGTGTGTGTGTGTGCAGTGAGACACTCCCAGGTCAGGTGTGTGTATGTGTGTGTGTGTAGTGGGACACTCCCAGGTCATGTGTATGTGTGTGTGTGTGTGCAGTGAGACACTCCCAGGTCAGGTGTGTGTGTGTGTGTGTGTAGTGAGACACTCCCAGGTCAGGTGTGTGTGTGTGCAGTGAGACACTCCCAGGTCAGGTGTGTGTGTGTGTGTGCAGTGAGACACTCCCAGGTCAGGGGTGTGTGTGTGTGTGTAGTGAGACACTCCCAGGTCAGGTGTGTGTATGTGTGTGTGCAGTGAGACACCCCCAGGTCGGGGCAGTGTGTGTGCAGTGAGACACCCAGGTCAGGGCAGTGAGTGTATAGTGAGACACTCCCAGGTCAGGTGTGGGTGTGTGTATGTGTGTGTGCAGTGAGACACCCCCAGGTCAGGGCAGTGTGTGCAGTGAGACACCCAGGTCAGGGCAGTGTGTACAGTGAGATACTCCAGGTCCGGGCAGTATATGCAATAAGACAGTGACTGGATACAGCAGTTGCCACCAACGGCCTAGCCACAGAAAGCAGCGAGGTAGGCTCAGCCCTGCCCTGGAGGTGCCGGGTGAACCCAGTACCTCGGGTACACTCGCACTTGTTGCTGGGCCTGAGAATTCTGTCCTCCACTGAGAGCTGCCGCAGGGGTCCAGACGGAGCAATCTCAGCTTGAGACTCCTTCCCCTGCCCAGAGCCCGCTGGCGAGGGCATCGACCGCAGCAGGCGCTCAGGGATTTTTCATCCCAGGGTCCGAGGCTCCTCTTCCCAGCCAAGTGACCCCGGTGGCCTGGCCTGTGGGAACCCTCTGCCTTGAATTTCTGAACTCACCCGTTACCCAGCAGTGTGGTGGGAACTGCACCCTCTGCTGGCAGGTGAGAAAAAGAAGTCAAAGGTATTGGAAGGGAAGAAACAGAGCAGTGCTTATTTGCAGATAATGTGGCTGTCTATGTAACAGTGTCTAAGAAGCACTGATCAAGGAAAAGGTAAAAGCCCCCTAGTCCCAGGAAGTGAGCACAGTGAAGGTGCAAGATGAGCTCACGGAAGTCGGTAATGTACGAGGGATCTTCCTTGGGTACATGGAAAATATGTATTATGAAAAATCATGCATAGATTTCAGATGTTTTTGTACCAAAATGCAATTTTATTTGTGCTTTTCCTTGAACTTTATGAAGTATGCTCATGTCTGCATACTGATGATAAGCTATAATGAAAAATGTGATTTATTATTAAAAAGCATACGGTATTCAGATATGTACTTAAGACATATATAAGAAAACACCGATGAAATAATCAAGACCTAAATAAATTGGAAGACATATTTTATTCATGGATTGGGAGGCTCAAAGATACCCATTGTCTCCAAATGATATACAGAAGTAAAGAAATTTCTCACAAAAATCCCTTATCTATAGACACAGATAAGGTTTTCTAAGATTGATGTGGACAGACCTAGACCCTGGAATAGCCAAAGTGATCTTGACAAGAATAAAGCAAGAGGAATGAGCGCCCCGTGTCACAGCTTACCATAGCTACAGTAATGAAGGTGCTCTGTTACTCGTAGAGGCATAGACACATGGATCAATGGGACAGAATAGGGAACCCATAAATAGAGCTGGATAAATATGCTCAATTGATTTTTGACGAAGGTGCAAAAGCAATTCCAAGGAGGAAAGAGAGCCTTTTCAACAAGAGCAGTTGGTCATCCAAAGGCAAAACCATGAGCCTCAACCTGAACCTCATGCCTTGTACAAAAATTCACTCAAAATGGATCAAGAGGTTCAATGCAAGATGTAAAACCATGAAACTTTTCTGGAAGAAAAAAATCTCCGGGGTTTAGGGCTACACAAAGAACTCTGAGGCTTGACAACAGAAGGAAAATTTGACAAAATAGGATGTCATCCAAATGAAAAAGAAAAGCGTGCGGCCTGTGGCAGGCGCTGTTAAGAAGATGAAACACTGGGAAAGATTCGCAGCCCCCATTTCTAAGAACACTTAAAACTCACGACTAAAAGCAGCAAACCCATTTGAAATGGGTGAATGATAGGAAGAGATGTTGCACCACAGAGGGGACTCGATGACAGATGAGCAGTGGAGATAGGGGTCGGAAATCATCAGGCACAGGAAAACGCAAGTGAAGATTTACAAATGAGGTATCACGATCTCCTATCAGGACGTAAAGTGAAAAATGGTGGCAGCTCCCAGAGCTGGCAAGGCTGTGGAGGAACTGAAGCTATGGAGGAAGCTCTCAGGCTTTGGCGGTGGAGATGTGAAGTGGCACAGTCAGTCTGCAATGCAGGGCCACACAGCCCAGTGATTGCTGTCTTGGGCCCTGGTCCCAGAGAAGCAGAAACGTGTGTTTGCACACAGCCCTGCGTGCAGTGTTTGCAGAAGCTCTGCTTGCAATAGCTAAGCAGTCCTCCAGTGGACAGCAGTTAAGCCGTGGTATATCCGTGCCTTGGAGTAGTACTCTGCACTGAAAAAAGAACGTGCTGTGGATACTCGCACCCCCGTGTCCTCCACAATCCCTGGGGAATTCTGCTGCGTTACAAAATCCCCACAGATTGCCTACTGCATAGTTCCATGGATGTTTGAAATTCCAAAGTCTTGGAAACAGAGAGGAGTTGAGAAGGTGCTGGGGATTAGGGATGGTTGTGGGACAAGAAAGGGAGGGTCAGGAGGGAGGTGGGTGTGGTTATGAAAGGGCAACACCTAGGATCCTTGTGGTGGTGGAGATGGGAAACGCTACATGAGATGAAGTTCTCTGGAGCTACACACACACACACACACACACAAGTAAAACTGGGGACACCTGAATAAAATTGGTAGGTTGTATCAGTGTCAGCTTTCTGATTGTAAGATTGTTTCACACTTCTGCAAGATGTTACTTCTAGGGGAGGCTCGGTAAAGGTATATGGGCTATCTCTAGATTATTTCCTTTTTAAAAAAGTATTTATATAAAGGTGATGAATTTCCTGTATTTCATGTATAGTTATTAAGAACATAATGATACTTCCCACTTTACCCTCCCGCCCGCCGCCCGCCTTCCTGGCTGCCTGCCTGCCTGCCTGCCTTCCTTCCTTCCTTCCTTCCTTCCTTTCTTTCTTTCTTCCTTTCTTCCTTTTTTTCTTCCTTCCTTCCTTCCTTCCTTTCTTTGTTAGAGACAGAGACAAAGGACTTCCTTTTCCATTGGTTCACCCCATAAATGGCCGTTGCGCTGTGCAGATTGAAGCCAGGGGCCAGGTGCTTCTCCTGGTCTCCCATGCGGGTGCAGGGCCCAAGCACCTGGGCCATCCTCCACTGCACTCCCTGGCCACAGCAGAGAGCTGGCCTGGAAGAGGGGCAACCGGGATAGAATCTGGCGCCCCAACCGGGACTAGAACCTGGGGTGCCAGCGCTGCAGGCGGAGGATTAGCCTAGTGAACCATGGCGCCAGCCCCTCCCTCCTTTCTTATTTTTCTTTTAATTTTTGCAATGACACACTTTGAGTTTACTTAGTAATCACAAGATTAATCCTCCACTAAGCTAAAGAATTCAACAGGTAGCAAATAGAAAAAACACTGTTCCTGTGGAACATAGACAAGGGCTATAAATAATCAAATCTCAAAATGTCAGTTTCATTCCTTTCTTAAAACTGCATGCAAGTCTATTATGATCTCAGAAAGTTCAGTGGAAAAAGCTGTAATATGGTGGGATCCTGTATAGTGTATTTTCAAAGTATTAATCAGATCCTACATTGAAATTTTCAGAAAAGTACATAAAGACAAAGCAACATAGCATATAAAACCCTTGTTTGCAAAGATGATAGACTAACAGAAAATAACTTCATATGTGTCAGTATCATTTAGATGATTATATATATATATATTTTAAATTTATAGAAGAGTCAGAGAGTACTCACATCTGCTGGTGCACTCCCCATGTGCTTGAAGCAGTCAGGAGTAGGCTGGGTTGAATCCAGGCACTGGGAACTGAATCCAGAGCTCCCAAGTGCATGGCAGGGATTCAGCTACTCAGGCCAGCATCTCTGCCTCCCAGGGTCTGCATTAGCTGGCAGCTGGAAGTTGGAGCTGGGCTAAGAATCCAGTGAGGGCGTTCTGGTGTGAGATGGAGGTGAATTAACCAGTATCTTGACTACTAGGACAAGTACCTGCACCATGATGCTATGTATTTTTGAAATGAAGAAAAAAAAAAAAGCTTTAGTTTTCTGAGGGAAGTCCAAAAGTTGGGGCTGGCATTGTGGCATAACAGGTTAAGCTACTGCCTGTGATGATGGCATCCCACATGGGCGCCAGTTGGAGCGCTGGCTGCTCCGCTTCAGATCCAGTACTGTGCTAATGGCCTGGGAAAGTAGTGGAAGTATTTGGGCCCCTGTACCCACATGGGAGACATGGAAGAAGCTCCTGGCTTCAGCCTGGCCCAGTCCTGGCCATTGCATCCATTTGGGGGAGTAAACCAGTGGATAGGTTTCTCTCTATCTCTCCTTCCCTCCCTCCCTCCCTCTCTCTGTAACGCTGCCTTTCAAAGAAATAAAATAAATCTTAAGGGAGTACAAAGGTTACACAAGTATCTACAATTTTCAAATAAACCCAAAGGACAAAACATTAACTGAGCATTTGCCTTTTGAAAGAGAGCTCAGGCTGTGGTGTGGCTTGCTTTTGCCCCCATGGGTTCCTTGTGTCGTTTAACTTTCAGGCTGGTGGAATGACGCTTTCTTCTCAGGGAGAAGCCCCCCCACCTCCCCAAGGCCTTGGGTGTGATGTTTCCATGATGGCAGTGAGCCTGTCTGTGCAGGTGTGCTACTGGTTTGAGATGAGGTTCTTGCACAGAATTTAACAAGTTAGTGCTCAACAGGCTATAACACTTCAGGCTTCCTCTATGCCTCAACAGCCCTGATTTGAAATTTCAGGGGTTGCCAAGAGATATTTGTAGATAAATATATAGATGTCTCTGGTTCCAGATTATCCAATCCTGTCTTTGGATAGCTCATTCATTTTCTTACAAAGACTTCTCTCTTCCTTCTCGAGTAGAGCAGTAGAAAGTCCTGTATGCCTTTCCTTCAAGACCAAACTGTCCCCCTTGCTTTTTTCTGTAATTTATGTATGTATGTATGTATGTATTTAAAAGGCAGAAAGAGAAAGACAGACAGAGTGATCTTGTATTTCCTGGCTTACTCTGCAGATGGCTGCAACAGCCATGTGTTGGCTAGGGCAGAACTGGGAGTTAGGAACTGCATCCTGGTCTCTCATGTGGGTGTTTGGGACCCAAGTACTTGGGCCATCGTGCACTGCCTTCCCAGATGCATTAGCAGCAAGCTGGGACAGAAGCAGAGTAGCTGGCATTTGTACTGGCACCCTCGGAAGTGGGTGTGCTGAGACGTGTGCCACAATGCTGGTCCCCCAGACTCTATCTGTTGTTGACTCTAGCGCAGTGACAAGGCTGCTCTCAGCCTAACACATTGTTCCCCTTGGTTGTCTCTCATGGACCCTCATGGCTTTGTTGGCCTGCAGTAGTAGCCGCTCAAGGTCCTAGGAGTTGTGCTCACCTTCTTCTCTAACCTTGTGATTTAAGTGAGAGTGTCATCTTCCTGTAGAAATATCTCCCTGAACACAGGCACTGACCCCGAGAGCCTGGTAGCTACCAGAATTTGTGCTGCCAGGGCTCAGTCATTGCCTGGCACCTGGTCCCAGTCATCCTCAAGACTGGGCACCCCTTTTACTTGTAATTTTTCTGAGCTAGCGCAGTGTGTTCCTTGACTGAGTGAGGTCACGCTGAGTTTTCTACACATAGATTCAAGTGTGTTGATTCATATTCTTCCCCAAGATCAATAAATGCTTTCTATCTTTCTTCTCTGTTGTGTCTTACTCTTCTTAGCTATAAAGAGAGGTCAGAAAAGCGCATCATTTTCTTCGGTTCCTTCAGTTTCCTGTTGTGTCCTGGCCAAGATCAGTTGCAGATTGCCTTTGTGTGTCTGGAGAGGATCAGGTGCTTCCCTGGGACTGGCGGCACGTGTGCTGCGGCCCGAGTGGCCCTTGATGCCATTCTTTGCAGTGCACGAACTCCTGTTGTGGCTGAAGGAGTCGATGTCACCTCCAAGGCCACGTCCTGCGATGTGATTGAGTCAGGACCAATGAGTGAGTGTAGATTTACCATCGCTCATAAATTCCACCATAGCGTCTAGATAAATCCACTGTCTGGTTAAGAGTTGCTATGTAGTAAGTAATTAAATGGACCGTATTACATGTGTATGTGCTTTCTGCCCTGTAGCGAAACAGACACAAAATGTTCTTAGGGGTGATTTTTTTAAATCTCTGCACTTAGGTGCTGCAGTCCACCTGAGTCACAAGCAGGTGATACTCCAAAGAGGATTAGTTTTTCTGTCTTATACTAGAGGTGTCTTGCAAATAGGTGTGGTGCTTATTCTGAGGTCTCCCTTGGGTGGATCTGCTGGGGAGCTGTCTGTACGGAGTGTGTGCAGCCATGGTCTCCTCCATCATTCCTGATGGCCAGAGCCCTCCTCAGCTGTACCAGCCACGGGCCCCTTGTAAGTCTTTCTTGTTGGAGTCATTAAGGGATGCTCAGGTTCTCTGGCACTGGTCAGAAAGTCAGGCATTTCTGTTTGCTCATAAGGGAGTGGGGAGAATGAGAAGAAGAAAACAGCCTGGCTCACGTACCATTGCATCTTCGGTTTCACGAGCTTTGTCAAGGAATTGGAACGAATGCTTTTGCCTCATTGGAAGTGGACGGGCAAATGTCCAGGTTGCAGAGCTTTGTGGTTCCTGCCTGTAGGTGCATTTGCTTCACAGCAGGTCCCAAGGAATGGGAAAGGAGAGACTCCGCAGATGGGTGATCTCAGGGGTACGAGCTTAGGCACTGATCTGCCTTGGTGGTTTGTACTCTGGCCATGCTGCTGGTGCTGCTGTTGCTTTGCTCCCAGTACTCCTAGGGTACACCCTAGGGTCTGCTGTGAGCCCGCGGCCATCACTGGGCTCGGTTGCTGCTGTTCCCTCACTGTGCAGGTGTGACTGGGTGGGTGGGTCTGTGGCTTTCACCCGAGTGGGAACCTGTTAGTGCCCTTGGCATTTCTCCAACACCTTTCACCAGGTCCGGCGAGAGCTGCCAGCTTCCCAGAGACCCTTGTTTTGTGATGCTGATGCCAGGGGTTCTTTAGGATTTACAGACCCTGTGACAGGACAAGGCTTAACTCATATTCAAGGAATAAATCCGCTCTCTGTCTTCGGAAGACCTCCTCCAGGAGGCACGGTCAGCTGATGGGGCTCAGCTTTAGCACATGGCCACGACTTGTAAATTTCCTTTTCTTTTCCTAAACAGCAGCATTTGTGTTTGTCCTGAATGGAATTTCACCAACAACCTTATGCCTAAAACTGATGACAGCAGAAATTTCTAAAGAGGTTCTGCTCCCTGTCTTCTACCATGGACTTTGGAACCCCAGGGCTTGCGGTCCCCTGCTTTGAAGGCTTTTTGGGTTTGTGTCCTGCCACACTGTCTTCAGAGCTGAGGAGTAGGGTGCCCACCAGGCATGGAGCTGGCTGGGAGTAGAGCCTTCTTGTTCCCACTCCTGAAGTTCTGAAATGCATCTCTTGAAGCTCCTGTGGAGTCCCTGTTGGGACCCCTGGTCTCTAACCTTGTTAGGAGTCCTTGGTCAAGATTCCTCATTGTGTGCATGGATAAAGAAGGGAGGCTTTGAAAGGGGAGAGGGGCAGCCTGCTCAGCACCAGTTGTCCATGCCTTCTTTGGTAAACATTTGTTGTTTTACATGGCTCTTGGCCTCCCAGGGGTTACACTCCTGACCCAAAGCTCAGACTCGTGACTGCTCTGGTAGGTGAGGTGTCAGGATACGACCGGGACACACAGGAGTGAAATGTAAGCTGAAGGGCAGGTTGGAGGTGGAGATCAGGAGAAAGCAGGGGAGGCAGAGGAACAGCTGTGCAAAGGCCCAGGGGTGGGAAGGTCATGAGCCCTGGGCTGAACAGCTTTGGGAATGAGAATGGAGCTGTTAGATGACCAGGCAGGGCTCATCAGTGACGTCCAAGGTTTGGACTTAATCCCAAGGGAGGTGGGAGCATAGTGGGGCAGGCCACAGCCCTCTGGGTTGCTTCTGTAGCAGTAGGGTCTCGGCACATGCATGTGGCACTCGGCAGCCCAGCATCACTTACTGAGGATAAATGTGGACGCCTGTGCAGCCTGACACATTGACCCTCAGGGCAGGAGGATCAAGCAGCGCCGTGTGTGGCAGACTGTTTGGTCAATAGTTTAATTCTGGCAGCAGCTGGATGACAACATAAAGAATGCAGCGGCATTTCCACCACAGAGTGTGCCGTCGTTTTCTGCTTGACATGAGGAACGTAAAGGCTTCCCAGGTCCAGGAAGAATTAGCCTGAACCACCCCTGTCAGTCTCTGGGTGAGGAGTCATCATGCGGCAGAACTGTAGTTGTGCTGAGGAGAAGGACGTGGAGCAGTAGGGTGGGCTGCCCACTCCTGGATCTCGTTTTGGAAACTCCACCTGTCTTCAGGGTCTAACTGTGGTGTCCAGGTCCTTCCGTGCTGGGCTTGGCTTTGGGTTGGTCCCACAGTCCTCATTCCAGGAGCTGTGAGGCTGGCTCCACGCCGGAAAGTGGCACCTGCCACCATTCCTCGTGCTTCCTGCATTGGGGGGCTTCCTCTTTGTTTTGCCAAGGGCTGGATTTCCTTTGATTCTGAGCTTCTCAAGGGAAGAGAGGAGAGTGCTCTTGCTTCCACACATGCCTTCCCAGATCTTTAGTCTTTCTCTTTGCCTTTGCTTTAGCACAGTGGCCCTCACAAGTTGGTCACTCCACATACCTGCAGGTGCAGGGCTCTACCTCACCCATACTGAGTTGGCAGCTATGAGGACTGGGCCCATAGACCCATGTTTTTGCAGCCTGTCCGGTGACTCTGGTATATGTTCAAGTGGAGAACCATTGCTCCTTCAAATGCTTATGCTGAGGCACCAGGCTTCCATACAGTGGTTATGTTTGAGGAGGGGTGCACATGTCTGAACTATGCAGGGAGGGAGGTGTGCAGAAAGTAATTGTAGGGGACCCGTTGGTCGGGGACCACTGAAGCACAGGGGTTCTTTCCCATCTTGGAGTACCCAATGGTGGTGCCATTGCTGTGAGCACATGCTATGTATGTGCCAGCCGCCTGGCCCAGCCCTGTGATGTTACTGCACCAAGGCAGTTACATTTACTGTCTGCACTTTATGATGGCTAGAAGTGGGGGCTCAGAGCAGTTAGCTGAACTGCTCAGGAATTCCCCAGCCAGGAAGTGGCAGAGATGGAACCCGAGCTCAGGTTTGCACTTGACCTCTGTGCCCTGACCCTCATCGTGCGCTGCTCATGTCATGGCCTGGCTGGCCAGTTCTGGAATGCCGAGGCATCCTGTGTGTGGCTGGCCTGGTCCATGTGTTTCCATACTGAGCCCTGCAGAGAGGTTGAGGAACATGAAGGGCTGCCGTGATCTTGCGGGAGAATGGTATTTAATCTTCTCTCCAAGAGTAACTTCAGAATCACAAACAGGAACCAAGAAAATGAAGTGAGCGATTTCGCACTTGAAATGCAACACATGTGAATGACTGCCTATTAAATTGGGCTGGGCCTGTGCTCCCAGCCTCCTGTGACTGAGGCTATTAGAATGAGGATCGAAATTGCAGGGGGGAGGCTGGTTAATTGTCTTCCCAGGTGTTGGAGCAGCCTGCATGAGGGACACAGGCCCCACGCTGCCTGTGCATCTCTCCATGGGATTTGTTCTTATGATTAAACAGGGAGCAATAGCAGGGAGGTGTGGGGAGGCTGGGCTAGGACTTGGCAGCCTCATGAAGCCTGGAGTATGAGGCTCCTCTGTTAGCAGGCGTAGCAGAAACGGCTTCTGGATCTCAGCTTGTTGCTCCCAGCTTGATCAGGAATGCTTTTTCAAGTTTCCTGCTGGTTCTGAAATCCACAGGTAGGTGAGCGCTTTGGGACTGGGGCTTGAACTGGCCTTTTGATTTTATACCAGCTTCCTTTCCCAACATTCTATGAGGATTTCTGTTTGGCTGTTTCCTGTTTATGGGTGTTACTTTTGCAGTCTGCACCTGGAGTGCTTGTCACTCACTCCAAGGAAGAATTTGGCTGTGTAGTGAGTCACGTGTCTATAGACCCAGTCCACAAGGTAAGCAGTCCTCTGTCTATCAAGTATCTTACACTTTCTAGCTCTGTGTTGGAGACATCCAGCAGTAGAGGATATTGCCCAATGATTTTTGTCTCCCAATTAGCTTGTAGCCAAGTCCCAATAACATATTAAGCCAAGGGCTTTTCTTGTTAATTTCCCCCTAGAAAAGATGTGGCAAAGCTACAGGGAGGCTGAACTTAGCTAAAGAACAGTGCTGAGCTCTGCTGTTCTTCCTTTCAAATAATCAGCTGTTCCCTTGGAGAATAACTTTGTTTAGCATCTATAACAATGTTGCATTGTTAGAGGAGGTTGAAAACTGTGGCATTATTAGCTGGGAGATAACACCAGTGGTGTAGATTTCATGAAGTTGCTCTTGAAACTTGTCTTATTATCCAGCAGGTGAGCACCCTAAGGTGGTCCTGAGTTTTCAGCTCCAACTTTGATGTAAACTTGACATGAGTATGAGGATGCTTCAAGAAATTTATGGAAGATCACATCAAGAGATAGGTTTATGCTGATGCAAAAACAGTTTGAAATCTGTGCTCAGTTTTTTTTCATTTTACACGTTTTCCATAGACTTTTCAAAGATCTCTCATCTGCATGATTTGAAAGTGTTGTTGTACCAGCTTAAAGTTGAATGTTTTGATTCCACTTTTCCATGAACTTTTTGAAGTACGCTCACACCTCGCCAGCAGATGCCCGTGAGCGACTTCTCATCTCTGTCTCCGTGTCTTTGTTCGTTTGCATCCTGGCAGGCAGGCAGTCTGAGCTTTGATGGGTTTGTCAGCTGACACACAGTTCTTGTTTTTGGCAAGGTCATTGCCTTTGCTTGGGCAGCCTTACCTCTTGGAGCAGTTCCTTGAATTACTGGTGCATCTTGTTTCATAAACAAGAATAATGGGTGTTCACACTTGGGTCTCACAAAAGTGGAGATTACATGGGAAATCAAGACTGACCCAAATAAGAAATGATTTGTCTCAAAAGGGTGGACCCTGTAATTAAGACAGTCAACTGGGTATTTGGTTGTGAGGAGAAAAGAAAATGAAAGGACACAAATGAAATGCTGAAAACATATCATCAAAGACAGTGCTTAAAAACTGTGTCCTTAGAAATGTACGCTGTTTTCAACCCTGGGGAGCAGGCAGCATGCCTTGCAATAGAGATCTGTTTAGTTGTCACTCTTTTGATTTACTGACTTATTTTTCATATTATAGCACATTTTGTACATGGGCTGCCCTTAATTTTTCATTTTTAAAAAATATTTAAATGACAGAGATCTTCCATCTGCTGGTTCACTCCCCAGATGGCCACACAGGGCTGGGGCTGGACCAGGCTGAAGCCAGGAGGCTGGAATTCCATCTGGGTCTCCTGGTAGGTGGCAGGGGCCCACGTACTTGGGCCATCTTCTACTGGTTTCCCAGGTGCCTTAGCATGGAGCTGGATAGGAAGCAGACCAGTCAGGACTCAAACCGGTGTTCCAATATGAGATGCCAGCCTCAGAGGCAGTGGCTTAACCTGCAGCACAGCGCTGGCCCCAGGAGGCTACCCTTACCTTACCTTTTTTATTTCTCATGCTGGGGTTGTACTCACTGCCATAACCAGGAAAAATTTTTGCAGAAACAATGGCGGTTTGCTCCTGTTCCAGCCTCTCTGTTCCCATCCTGGCTGGGCTGTATCTTCTTTCCTGCTTTATTTTTTCTATAGCACTTATGCTTAATCAATTGTACTTACTTGCTTGTTTATCAACTGTCTGCTACCAGGAGAATTCCGCATAGAATAGGAATTCTTCTCTGTTTTATTCATTACTCTAGACTAGCATTTCTTGAAACATGTTTTCGTTATCACTCCCCTAAGGAGATTCTTAGATTTTTTTTTCCCTAATTGCCTCCCCAGTTCATGAAATTTTAGTAGCATGAGTATACCATGTGTCTTTGTATGCTGTGAGTACATCTGCTTTATATACCAGGAGAGAAGGCCTTTTTCACACCTCACAGACCAATTTTCAGCCCCCTGCCAGACAGCGTAAGTTACCCTCTTGGTGGTGCATACTTCCAACCGCGGTCAGCCACGGAGCTTGGAGCACAGGAGGTGCTCAGCGACCCTGTGCCAAAAATTTGTCCCCATGAAAGCTGTTGAACCCACATGTAAATATGATGCTTGCAGTTTGCATGTACTTACCTTTAGAATTTTTTTCCATGTTGTTTTTGGCAGTAGAATTCAAACATTGGCGACTACTTAACAGTTGAGAGAAGGGCACCCCCACCCAGGGGTATGTTAAGGTCTCACTTTTCTTCTAAGAGATTCATTCAGGGAGGGAATGTTCTAATCAGGTTCTTGCTTAGTCCCATAGGCAGTTATCCCTAATGACCAGCGCACACACCAGAAGCCAACGCACAAATATACCAAATGCAGCTACTGGTGTTGGGCCATGTTCCTCCTTAAGCTGTGAGACTAAAGCTGTACTGGTTGTCAGTTCTTAGGGGTCATAGTCCTCAATAATACACAGCTGGGCCCTCAGGAGTCGTGGTCCTCAATAGTACACAGCTGGGACCTCAGGAGTCATGGTCCTCAATAATACACAGCTGGGCCCTCAGGAGTCGTGGTCCTCAATAGTACACAGCTGGGACCTCAGGAGTCATGGTCCTCAATAGTACTTAGCCAGGCCCTCATAAAGACCATTATCAAACAGAAGTTTTCTCCACCTACCCTGGAGTAGGGGTGGACCCAAAGCGATGCACTTAAATCAGTCAATGAAGAGTGCCCTGGATTTGCCCAGCCGCTCTGTGCGTCTTCAGATCACCTGCTGCTCTGAAGCCACCATGGCTCTGTCCTGGTAGACTGTGTGAGTGGTATGATAAAAGGCCAGCAGTTTTAAGTGTATTCAATGAAACAGGACAGCTCAAGGCTTCCTGCTGTCTGGTGTGGTGGGCGCAGTGACAGACACAGGACAGTTGGTGTGTGTCCATTCAGATGGCAAACACCAGGGGGACCCTCTCCAGTAGAGTCTGAGCAGGCTCCTTCATCAGACGCAAGCTCAGCCTTGTGGAGGGACAGGTGCTGCCTTCCCCAGCAGCCTTGGGAGGGAGAGCTCATTGTGGCTTTCCACCTTAGGATTCACGGAAGTTGTGGGAAGGGATGGGTTGTTTGGAAGGCACTCAGATCTGATGTTTAAAATTGGAATTTCTGGCCGGCGCCGTGGCTCAACAGGCTAATCCTCCGCCTTGCGGCGCCGGCACACCGGGTTCTAGTCCCGGTCGGGGCACCGATCCTGTCCCGGTTGCCCCTCTTCCAGGCCAGCTCTCTGCTGTGGCCAGGGAGTGCAGTGGAGGATAGCCCAAGTGTTTGGGCTCTGCACCCCATGGGAGACCAGGAGAAGCACCTGGCTCCTGCCATCGGAACAGCGCGGTGCGCCGGCCGCAGCGCGCTACCGCGGCGGCCATTGGAGGGTGAACCAACGGCAAAAGGAAGACCTTTCTCTCTGTCTCTCTCTCACTGTCCACTCTGCCTGTCAAAAAAAAAATAAATAAAAAAAATAAAATAAAATTGGAATTTCTAAGGCAACAGGCTATGTGGAGGGATCTTACGGTGGATGCTTTTTAAGACTGAGTGCCTCCCCTCATTTATGTTTTTGCATTGCTATTTGGATTTTTTCTATCCCAGGTTTCCCCAAAGTGATGCACCTTTGTCTAAAGCAGATGTGTGTCTGCTGCCTATGTTGCCCTTGCTGGAGTTTTCCTGTGGTGGAGTGCTAAGTGAGGAAGGAATTTTAAGAGAATATTTGCAAAAATGCCTTGTAAACATGCATATGAAGTCAAATATCATAATTAGAAAAAAAAAAAAGCCCAGGATTTTTCATTGGAGTCTCTTGAATGTTACCGTTTTCCCCTCTGGAACGCAGATGGCCAGGAGAAGTGGGATTCCGACTGGACAGCAGCAGCGCTCACTTCCCCTCATGCTCTTGGTTGCTCACGCTTGCATCTGGTGATGTTGGTTCAGCAGCTCCTGCGTGCGGGTCCCTCTGCAAGGTGTTGGGAAGGCGGAGGTGGATGTGACTCAGCCCTGGCCTTTACGAAGTGGCCTCACTGCTCAGGGTTCTCCACAGGCAACCAGGTGGCAGTGGAGTTCATAGTTGTTAGGAGACTGGAGGTCTATGCTCTGTACATCTGTAAAGTGGGGTTAAATTGGTAACAACCTCACAGGGATCCTTGAGGATTAAGTAATCTAAATCCATGCACAGTGCAAGCCTTGCACCTGGACAGACTTAGGATGTGGTGATCTGTTCCCAGGACGCAGAGACCACGCTGTAGGGCATGCCTCCTAGTGCAGCCAGGGGAGCACGCCTGGGCAGGACAGCTAAGTGAAAGAACGAGTTATGTGCACACAGAACTGACCACAGCAGTGCTTTGGGGGAATGAGGGATTGACAGTTATGCAATGTTTAGGACATGATTTTGAAGTCACTAACTCTGTGCTGCATTGCTCTGTCTCTGCACCCCTCCCTTCCTTCCCACCTTTCTGTCACTCTGGCCACTCAGGGATCAAGAGATGCAGGTGACCCCAGGCCAGCCTTTCAGAATCTGCTGTGGAGGCAGACCCTGTCCTGGGTGCATAACTCAGGGATCAGAATCTAGAGTGAGAGGATCCACAGGCTGTGGCTCCATGAAGGTTCATGTTTTTAGGTGACTTCCTCAGAGCTCACTTGTGTTAGGAGGCAGAGCAGCTCTGGAAGACAGGACTGGGCTCCTGTGAAGTCACTGTGTCTCTCCAAGCAAAAGGCGGGGCTGGTTCACCTTCCGTAAACCTGACTGGGATTGTCAGGAGCCAAGATGGCAGCGTCTTGAGCACTAAGCGTAGGGTCCTGGGCAGACATATGTTGGTGTGGGGGTCACAGTCACAGGGAGCCACGGCTCTGACCAGGTGAGCTGTGGAGCACTGTGTGCTGTTAGGGTTTCTCCACATCTGTGTGTGTGTTTGGTGATAGGGCCTACCTTCTTATGGCATCTGACCTGGGATTTTGTTTGGCAGTATTTTGAGCTTCTATTCATTTGGAGAAGAAAAGGCGTGATTCTTAATTGGTATAATTTTACCTTTATGAATCCAGAAACACAATTCCTGGAATAATGAGTTCCTCTTTTAGAGGGAAACCTCTCTGCAGAAGTGCCAATTCTTGGCTCATTAGGCCCATCCTGGCAGGAGGATGCATGGCTTTCCCTGGGGCAGTGCTGTGAACGCTTGGGGTACTCTAACATTTTCCAGTCCCTAATGTCCCCAGTCAACTCCTCAGCCTACAGCTGGGCTTCACTATTTAATGAAAGGAACTTTGGGGCTCCCACTGTCACGATCTTGCTGACTCACCACCCTGCAAACAGTTTGAGTGATTTTTATCCCCTTAGTGTCATTATTCATGTTCCCACAAAGAACACCGTGTGTTGGTGTGAACAGGTCACCAGACAAGCAGATAGGGTGACGAAACATTTCCTGGGTACAGATTCGTCATCTGTCACCTACTTGGAGAGATTCCAGGTGAGCTCCCGGGGAAGCAAGCTTTTTGTCAAACAGGGTTCCTCTCACCCCTCTGTAAGTCCCCTCCCTGCCAGGGCTTAAAAAGACCAGTGCGTTTGTGGGAACCCTGAGTTTTCTGACTGCTCCCTTCTGCCCTCGTAACACAGCCTGGGGAACTGCCATCTTCCTCACAGGCTTAGTTGGTTTCCTTGAGCCTCACAGAATAGCTCAGACGAGGTAATTTGTAAAGAAAAGAGGTTTACTTGGCTCCCCATGCTGGACGCTGGGAAGGCAAGAGTGTGAATGAGGCGTGGGCTCGGCGTCTCAGGCTGACTTCCTGCTGCGTCGTGACAGTGGAGGGTATACCAGGGAAGACTCAGCGAGTGCACTAGCTAAGGATGCTCCTCTTAGCCACTGATGGCCTCCTGGGGCCCGATTCCCAAAGGCTCCACCTCATTCTTCAAATACTTCTAACGTGTAGGAGTTTGAGAACCAAGTTTCTAACACATGAACTTTGGGAGGATATGTTCAAGCCATAGTAATGATCTTTCATGTCGCCATGGCTGCCATTGCTCAGTGGCTTGGTGGCTGCTTGTGTCTTCCTGACGTTTGGGACGTTGTCTGACTTCCCTTCTGATGAGGTAGTTCTTCCTGGGAGGTCTGGGACCACCTGTCCTCAAGTGCTCCAAGGTGGGGCAACGTCTGGCTCCTGCAGACTCAATTCTGGGAGTTTACTTCTGCTGGGACTTAGGAACAGGACCAGTGACTCAGTCTTTTTGGTGTAGCCAAGTGACAGAACTTGGCATTTTTCCCTCCAGTGCTTGAAAAACTAGATCCCTTCAGATGGAGTTCAGTGAGAGGGGCTTTTGTTTTGCAGTGGGTCGTTAACTGGATGATTTGTAATAGCCAAGAACCATGTGTTAGGACTGTTGTTGACATTTGATGTGGTCATCGTCGGTAGGTCTCTTCTGTTTATTTCTGAGCAGTTAGAAAGGGCATCCTCCATTGCATGGGGAGACCTCACCTTCAGCCTGCCGGGATGGAAGAAGTCAAGAGACCCATATGTTACTTCTGACTCTGTCACTCTCAAGCTGAGTACCTGAAAGAAACCACACTCCTCCAACAGGATGCAGTCTGTCCAGCAAAGATGAAGGCAGTGGGTAGGGTGTCATCTCAGACTCTGATTATCTGGAAGCTGACCTGTGCTCACACGGAGATGGGGAAGAGTTCGGTGATTGATTAACTCTGTCTACCATAGGTGTGGAAGTGCTGGGTTGCTGGCGTCCTGGAGCCAGATAAAGCCAAAATTCCTTCTTCTTCCGGCATCCTGTACCGAAATACCCACACAGCAGCAGCAGGATTTGCAGGGCAGGGTGCAGAATAGTGGATGGGGTGTGGATGGAGTCAAGCAGCCTGGTTTCTCTCGCAGGGTTTCCGCTGATGAGCTGTGGCACCTGTGATAAGTTACTCCATCTCTCTAGGCTGTGATTTCCTCATGAGTAAGAGGAGGATACGAGGAGAGGAGATGCGGCTGCGTGGGGTGCTGCTCGCTCAGTGCTCCTGCAGCCCCCCGGCTCTGGGGAGCGATTTGGAGGGAAGCCAAGTGGTGCTTTGTAGTCACTGGCAGCATATTTATTTATTCATTATGTTTGAGAAGAGCCTCTCGTACCAGGAAGAAATGCTCCAGTCAGCTGTGTTTGTTAGTTTATCCCGATTCCCAGTGACTTCACGTGGACCTCCCTGCCTTGTCCTCTGTCCTCAGGGTCATGTCTGAGTTCAGCACCACTTCTCCCAAGTTAGCCTTCACAAACCAGACCCACTTCCCACCCTCCGGATTCTTGTCGCTGTCCTCAAGCCTCTAACCTGTCTGATGCTCATTTGTAAGCCACGTGTCTGCCCACGTCGTGGTGTGGAGTGGTGCTGGACTCCTCACCCCTGCTGCTCCCTGCCATGCCACCGCACCACGTTGCATGCTTGCAGCTCCAGCGCTTTGCCTATGCCTCCTCTTCACAGTGGAGTGCCCTCCCCCCTCATTTTCACTGGAATTTGCCATGTTTTCTCGAAGACAGAAAATGCCACCTCTTTGAAGCCTTTCCCAGCGATGGCTTTGCAACCCCCCTCTCCCACTCCTCCAGGCAGAGTGGGCTGGAGTTTTGATCTCCTCTCCTCTCGGCTCTCATCTCATACTTATTTATTTTACTGATCTAAGGATACCCTCATGATGTTCATGAAAAATGGAATTAAAAGGCAACTTTATTTTGGTGCATGCTTTTTAAAATCTAATCATAGTTTTTTCAGAGCATTCATTTTCATTAACTTTCTGAAGATCCCTTGTGTATTGCATGATCCTTGAAAGGGAGAAGGCAGAATTGTGCAGTTCCTTCTCCACTATCACTAGCATAGCAGCTGTCCTGGAGCCAGCACTCAATACATGGTTGAATGGTTGACAGAATGAACCGTGGCAGTTAATGCTCATTGCTTGCTTGTTTGCTGTGCTGTGTGTTTTTTATCCCTCTGAGGTGGTCTCAGAGTCCACACTTGAGAGCCTGGGAAACTGAGGCCAGAGAGTCCATGAATGGCACGCAGAGCATAGCTGTTTAGTGATGGCCTCACTCTGTGTTGAAGGCAGGTTGGTGGTCCCTGACCCCCTGCTCCTGATGCTACCTCAGGTTCACCTGCCCCTTGTCCTCCCCATTCTGAGTCCTCCTTGTCGTGTGGGGTCCTCCTCAGTGCCCTGGATGACCCTGTGGTCAGTGCTTGCTCCAGAACTCGTGATGGGAACGTGTTTGATGAGCCATCTTCTCCGTGTGCCTTTCAGTAGCCACTGCATCACTTGATTCTGTAAGAGGGGTCAGGTTTTGAATTTGAATCTGATTGAACCCCAGTTCTGACACCTTTTGACATGGAACCAGCCACTGACCTGTTCAAACCTCAATTCCTTTATCTCTAGAATAGGAAGTTATGTGTTCCCAAGAACTTAAACCAACCTGATGTCAAGTGGTTTGACACCAGAATGGACCCTGTATCGGATCAGAAATGTGCAGCTGTCCCCAGAAGCTTTGTAGTTCCCAGATCTGCAAAAATGTGACAGATGAAGAGCCTCACGGAGCTTCCCCTGCAGAGCGCCCACCACAGCAGGCATGAACCTGTGCAGGGGCTTGCGCTGTGCACTGAAGCAGTCTTGCGCAAAACTTACTTTTCTTTGAAGTCTTGGGCTTCTCCTTTAAAATTCATACGAATTTTGAATTCTGCTCCTTAGCATATAGGGTACTTTAAAAAGTTTGTGGAAGAGATGAGATTAAAAAAATTACTCTGACACAAAGCAAATTGAAATCCATGGATAGCTTCTTATAATCCACATCTCCACAAACTTTTGACGTATGCTGTTATCTGTTTAATATGGTATAAAAATGCATAAAATTATGCTAAAATTCACGTGCCAGGAAGCGTCTCTCATCACAGCTGCTCCACTTCTTATTGCGAACGATGTGGACGCCCTGACTTTGTCTGGGCCCTGGAAGCTCAGTTGCTGTGTGTCTTCTCTAGGAGCGAGGGGGAGGGGGAACCTGAGCTCAGGAGCCTGCCAAGCCTGGTTTTCCCTCTGCTGGCCTGAATGCCAAACCTGGGCGAGGAGAGTGAGTCCCTGGGGACAAGGCTGCTCAGCAGGCAGTCTGCCTCTGCTCAGACAGGAAGCTGACCCTTAGCATTCAATTGGAGGGCCTGTGACTGCTTTCCACAGAGGCAAACAAGTTTCCTCCTAGGTCTCCGGTGAAGGCCCGTGAAAAGCTTGGTTAGCACACAGTGAAAGTTGGAAGATGTTTTCTTTTATTGAATCGACGGGGCCTGCCTGTGAGCCAATGTTGATTCCTTCCCTTACGTGAGCAAGCTTTTGTGTTTGTGCTGTGTGTGCGTAATGAGCCTTCACCCTTAGGACAAGACGTTCTTTTGGTCTTCAGTGAATGAAGGGGTAAATATTAGCTTTTTTCTTTGCAATGGGTACGTTAGGTATTTTTTTAAAATAGGGGTAGGACTTGCTAAGGAAAATGTTGATTTGCATAGAATCTCTGCTTACTCCGATGCCAGCCTCCTTCAGCATTCGGTTGTAGCATGGTTTCCTGCCCCGCAGTCCTTGCTGTCTCCCCCATAGCGCCCGCCCTGTGTCCTTGTCATTTCTATGCTGACACTGGCAGTGGGGATGTGAGGCATTGTGCCTGTTGATCTTTTGTGTCTTTGTGAGCTGGGCTGTAGGGAAATAAAGGTGAACATATAAACATGATCCCTTACTTTGGAATGAATAATGAAGCCAGGTGACTCTGCATGGGCAGAGCTAGTCCCGTGGACGTGACTTGTCTGGTGTCTGGACAGCTTGGGAGCCCCTGTTGGAGAGATGCTCTGGGTTTGATTGGTGCAGAATCAAACTTGACTTTCAATTTTAGCTGCACTACTACCAGCTCTGAGACCTTCACCAATTTATTTCTTCCCGGCAACCTTCAGGTTTTCTTCATGTGTAATACAGGGATAATATTAATCCCTTTTACATAGGTGGAGGAAATAAGATACCAGGGCCTGATAATAGCGATTTTTCAACTGTTTACTGCTGAAATAGCTACATTTCTAGCATGTGGCAGACCTGGGTCCAGCTGTTGAACTGTCTTGGGGACTGTGCTGAGGACCAAGGCCCGGACCTTGAAGGATTCCCTGGCAGTTTTCTTTGGGCTCAGTCTCCCAGTGCTGGTGTGAGTTGAATGCAAACAGGAAAAAGTGCTCATGGATCATGTGTTACTGGTGTTCTGTAGTAATTCTGGTGTCACTGTTGCTGCTTTGAAAACAAAATGAGTTCAAATGACTCTGCCAAGACAAGATATGGGTCCAGGGCTCTGCTGTATTTAACAGCATCTCCAGACACAGAGCTCATCAAGACTCCTGGCTCGTCCCAGGGCTCGTGGTCAGTCAGTGGTGAAGAAAGGCAGGACTGAGACTGGTGTCCCGATGGCTAATGCAACGCTCTTGTGCCGTGCTACTTAGAGGAAGTTGCCAGCCTTGTCTCCCTCTCTTGTGATGAGACTCGAGTTTCAGTTTTTCCCTCTGTGAGATGGGGGTGACAGAGGTGGGCTGCGGGGTGGAGAAGTGAAATGGACAGTGTCACTGTTCTGCACAGGGCTTGGCTCTGAAGCTCAGATAGATGAGTGTATTCAGTATAGTCCCTGTTAGGGACCTGCGAGATGAGCTGGGTGTGAGGTCTGTTTTCGGCTGCTTCCTTGTGTGGCCTTGGGTTGATTGCTTCTTCTCTCTGAACCCCAGTTTCCTCATGAATGAGTGAGGATAGTCGTGATGAACACACACAGTCTGAACAGCAAGGTTACAATAAAGCTGGTTATCGGCATGATGAAGAAGTGGATCATTTTGCATTGCTTCTGTCCCCCTTCCATGCACTAAGAATGAAACTCGTGACCATGCACTCGGATCTGCACCCTTTGTAGTCTCCAGCTGCTGCACTGGCTGGCTCTCTGCTTCCCAAGAGGACTCAAGTGACTTGCAGGAGCTTCTGTCCTCCACTGAAACCAGGGCTCATCGCCTTGACCTCCCTGAAAGCTGGCTCAGCACTTGCCTCCTGGACAGCAGCAGCTTGAATCTGGGGGTTCAGAAGCAAAGCTCAGAGCTATGGTTGTGTCACCCCCTCCCCCCGTGCCCCCTTTCCTACTTGAGCAGGAAGTGCAGCATCCTTGGTCCAAACAACTACTTGGTGTGTTATCCATGTGCAAGAAGCAGCACCTCTGGCCTACTCTGCTGTGAGGATGCTCAGCCTGGGGAAGGAACTTCAGAGACATGAAACATAGATTCTGGAAGTATTAGAAATGCAGATTGAAAGGCCCAGGGCTCCTTGCCTCTGGCCCAGGGCTTCTGGGTCAGTCATGGTCTAACAGGTAGCCATGTGTGGTCATCACCGGACTGAGATGAGGTTGTTAAGTGGGTACCAAGCTAAGCGGGTACCAGGCTAAGGTGGATGTGTGATTGCTGCTGTCTGAACCTGCCACAGGCCAGCCCACAGTGCCTGGCACAGCCTACATGTGCAGAATATGTTTGCTGAATGAAAGATCTTTGGTTTGCTGGGATGCTGAGAAGTCACACCATCGTCATTAGGGTAATTGCAGCTGTTATGAACGTATTATATGAACTTATACTCCAGAGGCTGTAAGAAGCACCATCTAGGAGTCATCACTCATTCTTTTTAAAAAAGATTTAAGTATTTAAGTATTTATTTAAAGATAGAGTTAGAGGGAGAGACACAGAAGAAGAGAGAGAGAGATTTTTCCATCCCTGGTTCACTCCCCAAAATGGCTACAACATCCAGGGCTGGGCCAGGCCAAAGCCAGGTGCCCAGAACTCCATCTGGGTCTCCTACATGGATGCAGGGGCCCAAGTACTTGGGATGTCTCCAACTGCTTTCCCAGGCTTGTTAGCAGGGAGCTGGATCAGAGACAGAGCATATGGGACTTGAACCAGCACCCATATGGGATGCCAGCACTGCAGGTGGCAGCTTCACGCTCTGTGGCACAACACTGGCCTCATCCACTGACTTAGCCTGAAGGAAAAAAGTTGTTTTTTTTCTTTCCTCTTTTGCCACTCAGCGCAACACACACAATCCAGAACACTTTGCTTCTGATCGCTGAACACACATGAGGGTTTCTCCTCACCAACTACCAGCTTTCCGGTGGACTATACCTAGGGATCCTATAATTGAACTCAAATCCTGGCCATGTGTACCTGGAAGTACACCCAGATCCCTCAAGTTAAGAGACTGGACTGTCCCCCATATCAGAGGCCAGCCACAGGCCCTAGGCTGTGACCCCTGCTCCTGACCGGCTCTAAGTTGGGGTTCCCGCAGCCCGTTCATCGGATTTGATTACTTTGCCAGAAAAGCTGATATAACTCAGGGGCACTTTACTCCCATTTTCCCCTTTGTTGTCCAGGACATCACACGGGATGCAGACGGACACCCAGAAAGGAGAGATGTGCAGGGCCAAGTGTGGGGAGGAGGCTCTCCTGAGCTCACCTCACTCTAGGGACTTCATGTGCTGAGCAGTCCAGAAGCTCTGAGAACCCTAGCCTTCTGGGGTTTTATGGAAGCTCCATTACCTAGGTGTGGCTGATGACATTGCGGTGACAAAATATTAGAAATGCGGATTGAAAGGACCAGGGCTATTGGTGACCAACTCAAGCTTCAGTGCTGCCTGGAGGTTGGGGTGCGACTGAAAGCCCCCACTCCTAATCACACTGTGGTGGTTCTGAACGCCAGCCCCACCCTGAAGGCATCTCGGGGCATCAGCCACCTGTCATCTCATTAGCACACGACAGACATGCAAATCACTGCAGAGTCCAAAGCCATGAGGATCTGTGTGCTGGGGGCCAGGGTCACTGATTGAATATTCTAGGAAAAGATTTCCAAGCACCCCTGCCTGTAGCGTTTTAGGGGCTCCTTCTAGAAACCTGGACAGAGACTGAATGTGCTGCGTTCTGACTGCACAGTGGCCCAGGTGGAACACCTGTGTCGAGACAGACGCCCTCATTCCCTGCATCGTACACTTGTGGGACCTGCTCTGGGTTCACCGCCAAGGGCAGCCGAGTCGGCGTCTGAGCCGTGTGTGGCTCTGAAGAGCTTGCTGTTTGTTGACTCAGGCTCAGATGGGGTCCTGGGCTTGGTGGGCTCAAGCGTGGGGCAGTGGTCCCATGACCTCCCTGGGTCATCTTCAGAGAAATGCAAGGGGCTTGAAAACATTGATGGCAGAAGTGCAGTGAGAATAGAATGCTATTGTCCTTTTGCAGACAGCTTGTAGCCTGAGAGCTGGCTTCCAAGGCTCCTTCCGAGCTGGCATGCACAGTCTTCTTTCTCTATGGGCCTCAGGTGTGTGTAGGGCCAAACACAGGCCCAGGCTCAGCTCCCTGCCACTGCTGTTCTGACTATGGAGGAGGAAGAGAGCGGGGCTCCTGCATAGCTTTGGCTCATGAAGGAAGATCCCAGCTGCCTGGCTTTTGGACAGAGTGCCCGGGGGAAATGAACACCCTTAGAATTAAGCCCACACACTCCAGTCACATCACGCAGGCCAAGCGTTTCAGCAGTTCTGGTTCTAGATTGCTGCCTTCCTTAATGGGCACGAAACAGGACGAAGTGGGGGGAATGGAAATCACACAATTAGAAGATGAAGCTGTGACCTGCAACACCGGGCAGACCTCCCCTCGCCCGGCTGCTCCTGTGCACGTGGCCAGGTGACTAGAAAACGGGAGCCCTGGCACTCGGCAGTGACAGTGCAGCTGGTAAAGGCTCACCTGTGCCCCTGTAGATGCCCAGGGCCAGAGCAGCCTCCTGACCTGGATCATAAACGGACCGTTTATTCTGTGCTCATACCTGCACCTTCCAAGTTAATGAAAGGGATTGCTAGCAGGGCCTAAAGAATGGAATGGAATGGCTCTTAAGTAAAACCCCTCATCTACAGCATTTCAAAGCGTAGTACACATAGTTCATTCTTGAATTCTGCAAAGACCAAGACATCATACTGCTGTAAGAGTCCCTTGGTTAAATAGTTGACAAAGCTCCCACCTGGGAAGTATTCATTAAGCAGAGGAGTTCTCGACTTCTTTACAGCATCCCATTTGCAGTGTTGTTTTTTTAGAAGAATGCATGAGGGGGCCAGCACTGTGGTATAGCAGGTAAAGCTGCCATCTACAGGGCCGACATCCCATATGGGCACTGGTTCAAGTCCTGGCTGCTCCACTTCCGATCCAGCTCCTTGCTAATGTACCTGGAAAAGCAGTGGGAGATGGACCAAGTGCTTGGGCCCCAGCACCTGCTTGGGAGACCTGGAAGAAGCTCCTGGCTCCTGGCTTTGGATCCGTGCAACTCCAGCCATTGCTGCCATTTGAGGAGTGAGCCAGTGGATGGAAGACCTCTCTCTCTCTCTCTCTCTCTCTCTCTCTCTCTCTCTCTCTGCCCCTCTGCCTCTCTGTAACTTTGCCTTTCAAATAAATAAATACTTTTACAGAAAAAGAATGCATGAGACCCCAGGCCTCATTTCTGTGGCCTGTTCTGTGGGCTCGAGGGGTGTGTATGGGCACATCTGTGAAAGAAGGGGAGCTGAGAGAATGTGGAGTGAAACTGAAATCCACTTAAGTGATGTCATTCAACTGACAGCTTCCTGTCGCTTTGTTCAGTTGTTCTATGTATAACAGTGACAGTGTCGCCCTGAAACTGTGTTGTAGAATGGGAAATGTAATGGGAAAAAATGGCCGCTCAGGATCGTAGTCTTCATCACAGGATCCTCAGGTTCCTGGCTTTGTAGTGAAGAATCAATATTGAATCCAGTTGTGTTGGCAAATACACAAGTTTGAAAAGACTACAACACTAAAAGAGCGCCTTAATGTCCAAAAACATAAATACAGATTCATTACTGTTAGCATGTTCAAGGAAGCTTGTTTTTTCCATAGTTTTATGTCTGTGTGGAGTGTCTCATGTCTTTTTTTCAACTTGACCCCAGTGAGCACGTGGTGATGGACTTTGAGTCAGTTGACCACCTCCTAAAATACCGAATCTTTCTTGCTTATTTTCTGGCTGAAGGGTTGGGTTCTTGTTTTGTATCTCATTTGACTGGCACAGAGGCTGAGTTCTCAAGGGACCCATCATGGAAGCAAATACATTCCTGCAATATGTGGTTAGTCTGATTCAATCAAGCCCAGTGCCTGCTCATCTGTCACCCAAGCCACTCTTGCGGTTCTTGGCTCAACAAATTATTATGAAAATGGTTTCACGTCTGCTGCCAATGGTAATGTTGCCTGCTTCCAGCTTTAGGGAGGATATTTACAGTATTTCTATCAGTTTTGAGTCGGATTGGAGCAAAACCAAGCAATCTCTACATCTGCTTATGCTTAGAAGCAATTCCTTTCACGTGTGCAGGTCATGCAGTGCTGGCTCTGACGTGACCTGGTTGTGTAGGACTTCAGTGGCCTTAATAGCTTTGAATTACCTAATGGAAATATATTTTGGAAATAGAAAATAGTACACAGTCTTGGCAAGTAATTCCTACCATGGTATGGGATTTGATATTGAAAGAGGAAAAAAAATAAAGCTCTTGCTGCCAGCATCCAAGAGAATACATATAGAATTTTCTTTTATTTTTTCATAAGATGGCTCATCAGGTTGAAGGGAAGAAATAACATTTACTGAGTGCTTTTTGAATTCTCACAAGAACGCCATGGAACCAGCGCTCTTAGCCCAGTTTTACAAATGAGGAAAAGAAGTCAGCTGGGGTAAGGAGAGGGCTGATTGACAGCTGCCCATCAGGAAGGAGTGAAACTGGGTTTTCGGCTTAGAGCTGATGAGCTGCCTTCCTCTGCTCCCAGAGCTCCACTTGTGTTTGGTTTCCTCAGATGTGGAACATGGCTTTGGGTGGTGCTGTCCCCTTTGGAGAAGCAGAGTGCAGCCCCAGTGGCCCTGTTTCTGCTCTCCCTAGGGGACATTGCCCTTCCTTAACGGGCTCAGGTTTCCTCTCCCCGTGGTGGCAGTGGGGACGATGTCTCCAGGTTCACAAGCCCTGCCTGTCCTGATTGCTGGCCTGGGACAGAAGTCACTTACAGGGCTGCAGAGCTCCGTGCTGGGCCAGCTGCTCCTTCCTTGCATGTGGGGGCATGGGCGCAGGGTACTTGTTTTTCTAGTTGGAGGGGCAACAAGGAAATCCAGGTGGCAGCAGAGAAGCGCTCCTCCGGGGAATGCACGCAGGGAGGCTGACCCCTCTGTGGCTAGGGAGGAAGGGGTGGGAAACTGCGGGCGCGGGTGTATATTTAGATCCTTGGGAGGCACCTTTCAGCAACAGTAAGTGATGGAATTATGTTTTTGTTAACAAATGAGTGAGCTGTGCTGTGGTTTTTAACCATGTAGCATTTCGGATACATAGGGTGCAATAATAATAATAATTAATAACAGAAGTAATTGACAGTGTTCATGAAGCCTGTGTTGGGTGGGCCCACTGCATGGCCCCTTACATGTGTTCTCTCATTCAACCCTCGGGCAACCCAGGAAGCATTTCTCACAGTGCTTGGCCCACTTCCTTTGTCCCTAAGTCACAGCACAGAGTAGCCAGCTGCTCCTGCCACATTAGCGCAGCCCCCAGGGGTGGTGAACCTGGGGCCCCTGTTGGCATCTGGAAGTAAGGCCAAAGCAAACGCAGGGCCACTGTTAAGAAGTGCAGCTCAACTGTATGCCTCTTCCTTGGCAGTCAGATAAAGAATGATGGACAAAGTCACGAAGGAGATCTGTGTGTCTGGAATGTTGACGCACCGTCCCTTCTCCATAACCCTGCATCAGGTGTGCTGCTCTGGAGCACGAGTTCCATCGTAGCACAGCCCTGCAGCGGGCAGGCTCCGTGCCGGCGGCTCTGCGCCGGGCCTGCAGGTGTTCAGCATGGACAGCTCCAGTTTTAGTGACCCAGGCAAGGTGACAGCAGTGCTGGCCTGGACAGGCGTGGAAAAGGCTCATCAGAGAGGCCACTCGGGGTTCCCACCCTTAATACCAGACAACCCAGGCCACGTTGCTAAGTTGTGGTACTGGATTTGAGCATGTCTGTGCTACTCAGGACAGAGGACTCAACTTTCAGACCCAGCCATGTGCTCGGGATGACACATAGATCAACAGCTTGTGTCACCTGCTGACGTCATAGCCGCTTGAGCTTGGGCGCGTATACTGTGAGATGTTTCACAGCAGCATTGCCTAAGGAGACATTTCTCAGACTGCGGCCCTGACATTAAGTGACATGTGATTGTGTATGTATCTGTGCAGGGACAAACATGCCATCCTCTTGACAGGCTACAGGGTCTGTGGCCCAGCATGTGACCCCTGGAATCACTGGGCTGGGCTTACATCTGGCCTTGCCACTCAGCAGTGACAGTAGCCCTTGGACGAGTTCTTTAATCTTTCTGGTTCTGTTTCCAGCATTGTAAAATGGACTTAGCCACTGCCCTGTCTTTGTGGAGTATTTAGGTAAATCAACCCCAATTTATTACATTAGGCATTGCCTGGTGCATTGTTACTGCCTAATAATTGTCACCCAAGATGGTGTTTATGTGAAGTTCCTCCTCTTCGTATTGTGTTGACTATAACATAGTAAAACCAACTTTGCTTCGTGTAGACTGTTAGCATTTCCTAAACGTGTCTGCTCGTTCACACCTCACAGCTGCCCGAAGAAGCACGTGGATGGGTGATGTAGATGAGGAAACAGATCCCGCCGGGCTGGTCACTGCCGGAATTTGCCTGAGTCACAGCCCTGCTTCCTCCCACTCTGCTGTGTGGGAGGGCCCTTCAGCAAGTTTTTGGGAGATGGAATTAGAAAGTTTAGTTTGGTGTGAACCTTTTTTGAAATCCCAGCATTAGAAGATGTTCAAAAAGTTCATGAAAATGTGTATTATGACAAAACTGTGAATGGTTTCCAAAATCTTTGTGCACCAAAATAAATTTAACTTTTAATTGCACTTTCTGTGACCTTGTTGCAGTCCTTGTGCTTCTGTAGCATAGTCTCCCCTGGTTGGCTTCCCGTATGAGAAAGACTAGGGCATCTCTCCCTGTGTTGGGCAGCTCCGTGCCGTTGGAAAGCCTGTGGGGACACTTGTGGGTGAGCTCCAAGCATGCAGTCTTTGGTCAGGAGGCCCCAGGGCGTGGAGAGTTCTCGGGCCACTCTGAGGCCCTGTGTTAATCTCAGGCCACTCTGAGGCCCTGTGTTTACTCGTTTTACAACCGTCCTCTAACACCTGACCCTGCGAGTGCTCTAGTGCAGGGGTTATTATTGGCTTCTTGGAATCCAGCCCAGTCTGACTTAAGGATATTCAGCAGGTTTTTGAACACAGCCATGGGGTTTCCTAGAACTTGGAAGGACGATGCACACTGGGTCTGGCCTTGGAGTTTCTGTGCTGCCGCAGAGTGTGAGGACCTGAGTGTGCTGGCTGCTCTGCTCACCCTGGGTGCTCAGGTGTGGGATGTTTGACCTTGGGCGTTGTGCACCGAGCTGTTCAGCATCTCAGCACTACTCATCGAGTGGTGGCTGTGATAATACTCCTCTCATAGGGGTGTGAATTAATGCCTACTGAATGCTCAGAACTGTGCCATTGAACGTGCTGTGCGAATCTTAGAGAGCTGTTCGGTTTTTCTTTCCATTGACTTTCTATCCACAGTGACGAGCCCAGGCTAGCCTGGTACAGAGATGGGACTCAGCTTGTGTTGGTGACAAGCACGAAGTGACATTTTGCCTGTAGCAGTGGCTGTGGCTTGCTGATGAGTGTTCTCTGAGCCTGCAGCCAAGAGGCCATGTTTCAGGCTCTGGGGACACAGGGCAGTGCAGTCACAGCCACAGCTGGGGGTGCCATTGCACGCAGGGGCACGGTCCTGCTCTCCCCAGTCCTGGCACCCCACTGGTGTTTGTCACCTCACAGAGCTTCCAGGTGAAAGCCACTTCCCAGGCTTTGTGGCCCGGTCAGTCACTTCCTGTGACCTGTTGATGAGTCCCTGCTGACCCTCCTCAGAACCGGGAAACCTAGTCTTCACGGGTTAGCCAGCTCGCCTCGGGAGGGGCAGCCTCCTTTCCCCGGGCTGCCATGGCTGCCGCCTGCGTTCCACCCACACTGGCAGAAAAACACGATGACAGCACTTGAGTCCTCCAGTCTTAGTAAGCACTGTGCCACGTCCTGTGTTCTGTGCAGGTGGCCTGTGGAGAATGAAGAACAGATGCCCAGCTGCCCTTGGCGGGTCTCCAGTGTAGTTGGGAGTTGCATGTAAAGAAGCAGAGTGATCAAGCTTGATACAACTGCTGTTAAGAAGCAAGCTGGGCGTTAGGCGAGGGAAGAGATCCACTTCCTCGCAGTCCCTGGGGTTATTCGTGTTGGGAAGAAGTGTCCCAGGAGTGTCCCCAGTGGTGGGGAGAGAGCCACCCAGCCGTGACTGGGGAGACTTGGCTTCCACGCAGAAAACACAGCGTGTACTGGCCTCGAGGTGGGAGCAAGCTGCCTGTGTTTGAGGAAGCGATGTGGGTGCTGAGTGAGGAATGTCAGGGGATGGGGGTCAGCAGTGACCTGCTGAGATTGGGACATGATTCCACAGGAGTTAGGAAGCTATTACAGGGTTTCAAGCAGTAAAGCTGACTGTTGATTGGAGACTGGAGTTGGTGAGAGAATGTTACCAGGCTATGGGTTTGGTGGGGTTGGGGGGTTGCTGTAAGATTAGAACTGGGGAGATGAGTTACAGGGCACTGGCCATGTTGCAGGTGAGCAAGTGATGGCCATGGGAGTGCAAGAGAGGAGAGGAGGGTTGGTGCATGTTGTCAAGGTAGAATCCATGGGGACCGGCGCTGTGGCTCAGCGGGTTAATGCCCTGGCCTGAAGTGCCGGCATCCCATATGGGCACCAGTTCTAGTCCCGGCTGCTTCTCTTCTGATCCAGCTCTCTGCTGTGGCCTGGGACAGCAGTAGAAGATGGCCCAAGTTCTTGGGCCCCTGCACCCACGTGGGAGACCTGGAAGAAGCTCCTGGCTTCAGATCGGCGCAGCTCTGGCCATTGCAGCCAACTGGGGAGTGAACCTACAGACGGAAGACCTCTCTCTCTCTGCCTCTCCTTCCTCTGTGTAACTCTTTAAAAAAGTAGAATCCATGGTCCAGACTGATGGGTGGAACAAAGAGGAGGAAGGAAACAAGATGGTGATGGGGATCATGCTATGTGTTGAAGACCGTCAGAAAGCAGTTGGTGGGTCTCCCCCTTGGGGTCCCCGCCATCATTCAGAGCCAGGTTGACTCTGGCAGCTCCCTAGACAGAGCTGGCATCAGCAAAGGCTTTAATGTTACAGAACTCTGTGCTTGTTTTTAAAGTGTTGTGCTGCTGGCTGGGAATCACTGGCAATATATATATTTTTTAATTTATTAGAGAGGCAGAGTTATAGACAGTGAGAAAGAGAGAGACAGAGAGAAAGGTCTTCCTTCCATTGGTTCTCTCTCCAAGTGGCCGCTACTGCTGGCGCTGCGCCGATCTGAAGCCAGGAGCCAGGTGCTTCTTTCTGGTCTCCCACATGGGTACAGGGACCCAAGCACTTGGGCCATCCTCCACTGCCCTCCCGGGCCACAGCAGAGAGAGTTGGAGTTTCTGTGCTGCCGCAGAGTGTGAGGACCTGAGTCTGTTGGCTGCTCTGCTCACCCTGGGTGCTCCGGTGTGGGATGTTTGACCTTGGGCGTTGTGCACCGAGCTGTTCAGCATCTCAGCACTACTCATCGAGTGGTGGCTGTGATAATACTCCTCTCATAGGGGTGTGAATTAATGCCTACTGAATGGACTGGAAGAGGAGCAGCCAGGACTAGAACCCGGTGCCCATATGGGATGCCAGTGCCGAAGGCGGAGGAGGATTAGCCAACTGAGCCATGGCACCGGCTCTGATAGTATCTTTTTTAATTTTAAAGATTTTTATTTTAATTACTTGAAAGACTTAAAGGAAGAGACACAGAGAGAAAGAGAGTTCTTCCATCTGCTGGTTCACTCCCTGAATGGTCACAATGGCCAGGGATGGGCCGGACTGAAGCCAGGAGCCAGAAGCTTCATCCAGGTCTCCCACGCAGGTATGGGGGCCTAAGCACTTGGACCATCTTTCACTGTTTGTCCAGGCCATTAATAGGGAGCTGGATTGGAAGTGGAGCAGTAGGATCTCGAACTGGTACCCATATGGGTGCCGGCACTACAGATGGTGGCTTTACCTGCTATGCCACACCACCTGCCTCCACTAATAATATTAAGAATAAAATATTAGGCCAGCACCACAGCTCAATAGGCTAATCCTCTGCCTGTGGCACCAGCACCCCAGGTTCTAGTCCCGGTTGGGGCACCAGATTCTGTCCCGGTTGCTCCTCTTCCAGTCCAGCTCTCTGCTGTGGCCAGGGAGTGCAGTGGAGGATGGCCCAAGTGCTTGGGCCCTGCACCCCATGGGAGACCAGGAGAAGCACCTGGTTCCTGGCTTCGGATCAGTGTGGTGCGCCGGCCGCAGCAGCCATTGGGGGGTGAACCAATGGAAAAGGAAGACCTTTCTCTCTGTCTCTCTCTTTCACTGTCCACCCTGCCTGTCAAAAAAAATATTAAAAACAATCAACATCTGACATTTTTCAAGCCAGTATGCTACATGTTGTACAGACATGATGTTCGTTAATACCTCATAACAAAGCAAGAGTTAGGAATAGATTATTTCTGTTTTATCAATGAGAAAACCAAGGCTGGAGTTGATTAAGTGAGCAGCCCAAGGCCACCTAACAAATGCAAAATACTGGATTTCAATCGAGAGCCTTGGCTCATGTCCACCAGCCAGTTACTCTGCATGGTGGCATCGTTCTTGATTTCACAAGAATTCTACTTTTTCCCACCCCTGGAAGTAGCAGCACATCGTTAATCCACATTACTTAGGAGGGATTTGGCATAACGTCCCTCCCACAGCCTGATGAATTGATGAAGGAGCGGCAGTTACGCCAGAGTGACATAGCTCCTGCCCTACGTATTTGCTTGTTTACACGTGCACTGTTAGAAGCACCCTTAAATCAGAAAGCTGTAAGCCAGGCAGAGTAAATAATTTCTGTGGCTGACTTGGGGAGATACTTTCAATTAATTTGGGCAGGATCATATGTGAATTTCTTAAGGATTAGAGAGAGAAAATGACTTTCTTATTTAGCTAAAGCTCGTGTTATCCTCCAGGTAAACATGGTAATGCCTTCCCAAGGAAGAGAAGTGTCAACAGCCCCGGTGATCAGGGAACCGTGCGCCACACGTCAATAATTAGAAGCAGGGCCCCAGGGGCCTTGCGAGGGAGTTCGCTGCAGGATGCCCTTTCTTGGTGAGCCTGGCTCATGCCGTGGTGAAGCCTTGCCACCTTGGTTTTGGGAGCTGTGGCATCACAAGTGGATGCTGATGGCTGAAGCACTCAGCCAGCTGCTCAGTGCCGGGAGCCAGATCCTGCTGTGGTCATGTTTGGGTGGGTGGCAGACCGTCCTGTGACTTCCAGTGGCCCAGCCTAGAAAATTGTTCAAAGTTTATCCACCCTGTCCATGGTGTCAGTGACCACGTTCCGGTCCTTGAAAGACAGACCGTCACCAGTTAGCGTTTTGTTCAACCAAGGTAATCGTTAGCCTTAATGAAGTTTCATTAAGAGTAATGGGCTCATTAAGCATAAAATGGCTTGAAAAAGCTTAACTCTCATCATTTCTTAGAATAACTCAAACCTTGGCTTAGAAGGCTGACTTTCACCTTTGTGCAACAAGCAATCAACATTTAATTAGTTGAGAGCTTTGATTTGTTGATTACAGCACATCCAGGGCGTGAATATGTATGACATTCTAAGAGCAACAGATGCTGATCAGCCACAGCTTTTCTGAAGCTCCTTGTCCAGCGGGTTTAAAAGGCTCACAATGAATATGGATGCCAGTGATTATTTATAGAATAACTCTTCTATTCCCATCCTTAGCCTTTACAAAGTTATTTTTGAGTTTACTGTGACCTGATTTTTAATTCCAAGAGAAGAATGCTTTGCTGTTATTTTCTTTTTCGAAATGTGCGTTCCTCAAATAAAGGAGACAGGTTGTGAACATCCAACTCACTCATTTACAAGCTGGGGAAGTGATTGTTGAGCCACACAAAGCTTTTGCATGCTATTCAACACGGTTTTTAGTTGTTGGTTCTCCTGGAGGCACTTGTGCATGCTGGGAACCCCCAGAAATGGATGTGTCAAGTGCATCTGTGGATGTGTGTTCTTGCCAACATCTCTTTCAGGGTGCGTACAGTCAGGTCTCAAGTAGAGTTCAATGCCAGGTTGTTGTGGGCGTTCGTCTGGCTTCTCTGGTTTGTCCTGTTTCATGAAGCCTCCTGAGTTTCCTTTTCTTTGCAAAACAAGAATATTTTGAAGGTATTCAAATATGGATTAGCAGTTTATTCACGAGACGAGTGTTTTAGCCAGATTCTGAACAAGTAGAGAAATCATTCCCTTACTGCCCCATTCTTCTTTAATGTTCTCCTGCTTGCTCTCCTGGTGTTGGGATTGAGGTCGCGAGGATTTGCTGCAGCTCCTGGGGTGCTGGTTATTATCAAGGTGGAGTCCTAAGAATGGGATCAATGTTACTTGGAAATGATTGCATCCAGCGATGCAAGGCACACGTTCTGCTCAGAGGATTGGCAACACACTGTGCTTCTGCAGTTTTGAGCATCCTTGTGTGATGAAGTGTTCAGGCAGACTCTGGAGCTGGGGGCAGGGAAGCTGAGGTATGGAGCCACATCTGGACCTCAGCTGGGCTGAGAGCTGTGTGACCGATGGTGCCTGTTTTAGTGTGCATTTAAATCATCTGGGCTTTCTCTTATTTTCCCCTCTGTTTAATGGAACTGACTATATTTTTAGTGCAGCTTCTTCCAAACTAACGGTGAGTTGATGTGAAGATGATGAGGAAGAACAGACAGCATATAGCATTTACTCTAGTCTTTGTCTGGATTGGGATTAAGTAGCAGACTTTCCCAGTGCAGTTCACAAGTACATTTGTTTTTCTTGCCATATTTCTAGCAGAAAGTAGATATTGCCTTGCTTGTTCAAATGAAGTGTGCACATGAAGTATTTTCAAATGTTAACGTTGGAGTTGGCACCAGAGCCTGGCACCAAACGTGGTATCTTTGGGAATTAGTTAATAAGGCTCTGTTTCTGTTAGCAGGGAGAATATTAAAATTCTCCCCCAAACAGCTTGCAGTGTGACAGTGGCTTTGTTGCAGTGGGATAACAGGAGCAGAGCACATTATTAATTTAGAGACGGCAAGGCAGAGCCGTCCTCTCCCCCTTTAGAATTAAGTGATGAGAATGGGCATTTGTGAAATTGACTGAATGCTCTTCAGGGGATGCTTATTAAAATCCTAACATCGTTGCAGAGTTTTGTAGCAGATTCATTATCAGCTGTAATCTTATTAGGGCTGTTTTGTTTTGTAATCACCATTCCATCCATGGAGCCCCTAGGTGCACGCCAAGCCTCTCTGCTGGTCTCTCCCTTCTGGTCGGCTTCATTCTGATGAATTAATTCCTCTCCTCTTCTGCCGATCAGGTTCTTCGCTTACCCTCACACTCAGGGTTGGACATTGTCTTACTGATTTCTTTGTCTCTCCTCCTGGGCCAACTCAACAGGACAGTTGCCTTGATGCATGCATTTTTGTCCCCCTCTGTCTCAAAAACAGTATTCTGCAGGTGTCACAGACAGCTTGCCGGCTGCATTGTGAAACAGAGTGGGCTTGCGGAATAGATCCAGTATCGGTTCACAGTGTCACCATCACAACTCCTTGATTCCTGTCCAAAATGTCCTAAACAAGGCCTCTTTATAGAACCAGGTTTAGGTTCAAATTCCAGCCTTGGGGAAACTTTTTAAACTACTGTAAGCCTTCCTCTCCTTATTTTTAGAAGAGCGATTCATTCATTTTTCCATCCACTTATTTGTCTAGTGACAAGGAAGTACTATCAGGTGCAGAACGCTGTTTAATGCTGGAGATAGAACAGTAGACAGGCAGGAAGGCCTGCCTTCATGAGCTTAGATCCTGCCGAGAGGGACAGTCAGCAACTCGGGGAAGCAAGTGAGGTGCAGGGTCTGTTAGTGTGAGAGCTACGGACGAAAAACAGGGCAGGAGAAGAGCTGACATTTTTTTATTGATTGGGTGGGGGGGTGATATTGAAATTTTAGGTTGGGACAGAGAGGGTGTCACCGTGATGGTGACAGTAAGCAAAGAGCAGAAATAAGTGATGAGCAGGTGGAAGACGTCTGGGAGAGAGGACAGGAGATAGGAAGCTGAAAGGGGCACGTGTGTGTCTGAGGGATTGCCGGAGTGTCGGAGGAGAGTTCAGAGCAAACAGGTCTGGGGGCGTGGGCAGTGAGAAGGGAGAGGCCATGGGGCTGTAGCAAATTTGGAAGCTACTTCTAAAAATGGATGGAGAAGTGGAACGATGAGATAAGGTTAGTGTGGTGCAAAAGTTTTTGAAATCCACACTTAGGTTTCCATAATACGCATTTTCTGTGGAATTTCGAAGTCCCCTTATCTAGCAAGGACTCAGTAAGTTGCTGGGGTCGCTGAGTCTGTTGCATTGGTCGCAGAGTAAAGGGACACAGTGGACACATCGAGGAATCCACCTGGGGCCTGATTCTAGCACAGGCCAGGGGTGGTGGTAACTGCAGCTCCTGTCTTGGTAGGTTGGAGCTGGCAGTGGGAGTAGCTGATATGCAGGGCGGGGCAGGGGGCAGGGGGAAGCTTTGCTGTGGGCTCTGCTGAAGGTCAAGTGTTCAGGGTTTGTGTGTTGATCTGAGTACTGCAGAATGGTGACCCAGGTAGGAGTCATCAGCCTGTAGGGGGCGCTCATATCTGTGAGGTTGGATGAGGTCAGCTTGGGAGGGCGTGTAGGCAGTGAGGCCACGTCTGATGGCTGGCACTGAGCTCCGGGACATTCCTGAGTTGGGAAATGAGGAAGCTGGGAGGAAGTTGCTAGAAGCAAGGAGGGGAATACGATGAACGTTCATGGAGGAGGAAGAGATCTGGGCTGATGGAGGAAGGACGTTGAGAGGTGAGAGCTGCTGAGATGCCTGCAGTGGTCAGGGGTCACAGCCAGCTTAGGCCCATCCTTGACTCTGGTCAGCATTTTATTCAACCACCTGTTCAGTGGTGACTTGTGGAACCTGGAACGCTCTTTTCTGGTCAACCTGGACGTGAGAGAAACTGTGTGTGGAAAAAGCAACCAACCAACCATGGCCTGCAGGAAACTCCTCCAGCTGAGGGTGGGTGATGCTGTTCTGAGTGGCCCCGGCCACAGGCCCGCTGTCAGCCTGGCGTCCTGTTCTTCTGGGGCTTGGAGGTCGCTGTGTTAACGTGTGGGCTGCTCCTGTGACAGGCTCTTGTCGTCTACACCTTGGCTCAGCACGCTTTGAGGAAGGTGAGTTGTGTTCTCTTTAAGAGCTCCTGTGAACGATGAAAAGATCAAGGGCAGCACAGTGCTCTGGAATCCACAAGTCGGAAATCAACCCTGACATTGACTGCTGGGTCTTTGGCATTTGGTGGGAGCAGCATTGCGTAAAGGATCATCCTGCAGATGGTGCAACGATGATGCAGAATGCTGGGAGGTGCGTGACGCTTCCACACCAACCCCCAGAATGCACGCCCTCAGTGATGGCATTATCAGTTGAGTTTTCATAGGTGTTATCTATGAACAATGAGAAGCCATAACCAAGGAAGGCACGGCTGAATCTTCATCTAACCGTGGGGATGGTTGGCCTAAAACCCAGAGGTTTTGGCTACACTAAAATTCAAAGATTACCTCTCAAAAACAAATGCAAAACAAATTAAAAAACATTGACCTAAATCAAAGAGATGCCAGCCATAACATATAACAGCAGTGACAAATTAATAAAAACACTAAAACCTTAATAGATAAATAGAAGAAGGCATCAGGAAAGAATTGCATAGAATAGAGATGGACAGATAATTACCGTGAAAAATGTTCAACTTCATCTGCATTCAGAAATGTAAAGTGAAAGAAGATACAATCTGCTATTAGCCAATTCTTTAAAAAGGCAGTGTTTACTCTCTCTTCTGTTTTTGACAGCTGTCTAGCCCATCAGAATGGGGACTACAATGCTAGACACCATGAAAATATAAATTCTGGAAAGAAATGAGAAACAAAGTGACAATTTAAAAACATAAAAGTATGTGCTGTGCTCAACAGTAATTCACCCTTGAGAAGCGTGTCCTAAAGAAATAACTCGCAGCTAGGACAAGGACATATGCAGAAATGCATGCACACTTATTGCAGCAGTACTTATAAAACCAAATGTTACAAAAAAGTAGTTTACAAACCATGATGGTGGGTTCATTTTGGTAGTATTATATAATAGAATATTATGGAAGCTTTTGTTTTTTTTAAGTAATTATGTATTAAATATGAAAAAGAATATGACAAAGTTTATATGAGTCCAATTTTATAAGAAGAAATATTGATATAAATATAAGGAAATAGCACTCTGCGATGTTCAAGAGTGGTAGTTTCATAAATTATTTTACTTTCCTATTTTTGTCCACTTCTGGTTTTTTTTAAAGGTTATTTATCTATCTAAAAGGCACAGATTTAAAGAGGGAGGGATAGAGGGAGATAGGGAGAAGGAGGGAGAGGGAGAGGGAGAGAGAGAGAGAGAGAGATCCATCTTCCATCTACTGGTTCACGGCTAGGGTTGGTCCAGGTTGAAGTCAGGAGCCCATGTGTCCTGTGTAATTGTGGGGGCCCAAGCACTTCAGCTGTCTTCTACTGCTTTCCCAGATGCGTCAGCAGGTAGCTGGATTGGAAGCAGAGCAGCTGAGATTCAAAGTGGTGCTTGTATGGGATGCCTAACCGACTGCCACAGTGCCAGCCCCAGTTGTCCATGTCCACCGACAGCCTGCTCAGGGAGGTCATTCCTTCCCATGGCACAGGACCCTGGAGCTCCTGCATGTCTGAGGTCCAGGGTAGCCTTTGCTTGTGTGGTTGGGGAGACTTGTGCCTAAATGGGGTTTGGAGATGTCACAGAATCAGCGAGTGTCCCCCGACCCCCAGGGATCCAAAGGGCATGAGGACTTGATGACATCATTAGCACTAAGGGGACGGTTTTCTGGCAGGTGTCCCAGCTGCGTTGTTCTTAGGTCACAGCAGCATTGGTCCCCAACCCTTCTTGCCTGGATTGCTCCCCCTGTCAGCATGGCTGACTTTGTTATTTTCATTGTTGGGTGTCCATTTTCTTTTTTTTTTTATTTAGTAAATATAAATTTCCAAAGTACAGTTTATGGATTACATTGGTTTCCCCCCCATAATTTCCCTCCCACCCACAACCCTCCCATCTCCAGCTCCCTCTCCCATTCCATTCACATCAAGATTCATTTTCAATTATCTTTATATACAGAAGATCGATTCAGTATATATTAAGTAAAGATTTCATCAGTTTGCACCCACACAGAAACACAAAGTGTAAAAATACTGTTTCAGTACTAGTTATAGCATTACTTCACAATAGACAACACATTAAGGACAGATCCCACATGAGAAGTAAGTACACAGTGACTCCTGTTGTTGACTTAACAATTTGACACTCTCGTCTATGGCGTCAGTAATCTCCCTAGGCTCTAGTCATGAGTTGCCAAGGCTATGGAAGCCTTTTGAGTTCGCCGACTTCGATCTTATTCCAACAGGCTCATAGTCAAAGTGGAAGTTCTCTCCTCCCTTCAGAGAAAGGTACCTCTTTCTTTGATGGCCCCGTTCCTTCCACTGAATCTCACTCGCAGACAGAGATCTTTCATTTAGGTCTTTTTTTTTCCTTCCCCAGATTGTCTTGGCTTTCCATGCCTAAAATACTCTCATGGGCTCTTCAGCCAGAATGCCTTAAGGGCTGATTCTGAGGCCAGAGTGCTATTTAGGACATCTGCCATTCTATGAGTCTGCTGTGTATCCCGCTTCCCATGTTGGATCGTTCTCTCCCTTTTTGATTGTTTCAGTTAGTATTAGCAGACACTAGTCTTGTTTGTGTGATCCCTTTGACTTTTAGACCTATCAGTGTGATCAATTGTGAACTGAAATTGATCACTTGGACTAGTGAGATGGCATTGGTACATGCCACCTTGATGGGATTGTATTGGAATCCCCTGGCGGGTGTCCGTTTTCTTAATGTTCGATGTGGGTCATCTGCTGAGCTGGACCCGTTGAGGCAAAGCCCTCAATGCCAGGATTCTACTGCTGCACAAATTCTCTCTAAGCACCTGTTGGATGCCTGGCACCCTGTTGAGTGCTGACCACATGGATCTTGCCCTCCTAGAGTTTGTAGTTTAGGAGGGAGACATAGCAGTCAAGTAATCACCTTAAAGTAAGTTTTTTATAAGATTTATTTATTTATTTGATAGGCAGAGTTAGACAGGCAGAGGGAGAGACAGAGAGAGAGAGATCTTCCATCTGCTCGTTCACTCCGCAAATGGCTGCAATAGCTGGAGCTGTGCCGATCTGAAGCCAGGAGCCTGCAGCTCCCTCTGGGTCTCCCACATGGGTGCCGGGGCCCAAGCACTTGGTCATCCTCCATTGCTTTCCCTGGCCATTGACAGGGGGCTGGATAGGAATTGGAGCAGCCAGGACTCAAACTGGCCCATATGAGATGTTGGTGTTGCAGGCAGATGCCTAACCTGCTATGCCACAGTGCCAGGCCTGAAAGTAAGTTGGAAACAGCACTGAGCGGAGTCCTCCCAGAGCTAACAAAAGGAACATCTGATGTAGTTGGAGGTGGTCAGTGAAGCCTTCCTGGAGGAAGCAGCACTGAAGATGGGGACTCAGGAGGTAAAGCAGAACAAAGGAACAGTGCAGCCTGAGGTAGTGGCACGCCTGGATGCCCTGAGTGAGGCTCAGAAGGCCACAGTGCAGAGAGCAAGGGGACAGCTGGGGGAGGCAGGGAGGAGGGAGCAGCTGAAGCCAGCCCCCCCTGGGGCTGTGGAGGGTCCCTCGTCCTCTACAGCAGCTGCAGGGGGGCTTACCGCAGGGTCTTCAGGTGGGTGTGCAGGTGAGATCGGGATTTGCACTTTGCAAAGCTATCCCTGGCTGCCTGTGAAGGACAGGCTGGGGAGGAAGGGCTGGAACTTGGGGTCTGCCATTGGGAGGTTGTTGCCATAGATCGTCTTAGGCTGGATGGAAGGGGGGGGATGTAGAGATGCGGACACGTAGAGGACCCTGTGGAGGGAATGGATGTGGGAGGGCCTGGGCCAGTGATGGGGAGAGAATGGGTGTGAAGGGAACAGCTCTCCGCATTGTGCCGGGTGAGTAGTGGATGGATGCTGATTTGATGGACTCAGCGGCACTGGGGTGGCCTGAACAGGGTGCCCTCTTCCCTCTCTGTCCTCCTCTGCCCTTGGGCAGAGCATCCCAGTTACCCTGGGGCTACCCTCGTTCAGTGCCCTCGTTCACGGATGCCATCAGAGAGGTTCATGAGGCTGCCGGGAATGCACGTGCCTGGAGTATTTGTTGCCGCTCAGAGCAGTGACGTCTGACCCTGGCTCCCTGAGCCTGTGCCAGCATCCCTGCCGGCCTCCTTCCCTGCCTGGGCGGAGTCTGCCGTCCTGGAGCGCAGACTTGAGGCGGGGACTGACGCGGCTCTCACATCAGGAGCTGTGGGCCACCTCTGCTTCAGGCAGGGCCCGAGGTGGCATTCCCAACCCAAGGCCAAGGAGGGTGGCCATCCTGCCTGGGCCCCAGCTTTCACCCACTGCCCCCGCTCCTCATCTTCCTCTGCTGATGGAATGCTGATGTTTCAGAGTCAATTTCATATCCTAACAAGATGCTTGAACACAGCTGCCTGCTTGCTTTGCTAAGGTGTCTTGTTAAAAATTAACATTGGCCAACAGCACAGCACTGCCGAGTTATCTTTTGAAATGGCGGTGAGATTCCAGTAAATTGCTTGCTGCCTGTAGCAAGGCAAGTTGAGAAGGGGAGTACCCACAAGAGAGCTGTCCCTGGAAACCACCCCCCCACACACACACAGCACTGCGGGCACCCTGGCCCTCTGAAAGCAGACCCCTTGGGTTTAACAGCAATAAAAACAGCTACACTCTGTTCCCAGTGAGATTTAAAGAATCAGAAAATCCTAGAAGATTGGAGAACAGAGTTGAGTTGGAGAACCTGAGCGCAGGTGTGGTTCTGCTCTTGGGGCTCCAGTGGACTCATTTGCTTCTGTTTAAGGGGATATTTCTTGTTGTTAGAGAAGAAAGCAGAGGAGAGGTGGATGGCCCTTCCTGGCGTGGCACTTTCATCGCAGACTGGGGCCTGGCCTTTCTGTCGTTTGCACTCGCCTGTTGGGTGTGAAGAAAGTGGTGGGTGGGAGGGTGGCTGCGTTAGTTGTGGTTGAAGCTGCCGAGCCTAGTTCGACAGGGCCGGGGTCGCTTACGGTGCTGGGTGTGGATGGTGTCAGCCTCCTTTATCCAGAGGCTCTAAGCAGAGGTGGGGGTGCCGCTGCTGCCCGAGAGATGGGGTTTGGGGACGTCCAGGCGGGCTGTGTTGCTGAGTCCTGGTTTTGCCCTGGGACTGTAGAGGACGGGAGTGAGCGGGGCTCTGTGGCAGAGGCTGGGTCACGGCAGGGAGCTGCCCTTCCCCGGGGAAATCAACTGGGAGCTGGTGTGGGAAGCAGGGGTCTGGTCCTGGAGGAGGGGAGGAAGACCCCTCGCCATCACCGCTGATGGGCAGGGCTGTCTGCGTCCTCTCTACCTGGCCAGCCATGGGCAGCCCAGGGCCGAGCCCGAGGAAGCAGAGAGCGAGCACGACTCTGTCTTTCGTGCTTCCACCAGCACCCCTGCTTCCAGGAAGCCGACTTGCTGCGGTTCCTGGGCCGGCCGCCTGTCCTCTTCTCCTGGGCCTTGCACAAGCCGTTCCCTGTGTCTCTCTCTCACTCCTTCTGGCTGCCTTGGCCTACTGGAACCTGATGCCTTATTAACAAGTGGTTGAGAAGACCAACGCCTGTGCCCTGCTTCTCTGCCTCCCGTGATGAGTGAAAGGGCTGTAGAGTGTGCAGAGTGTGGGAGAAGGGACGTGGCCACTGTGGCTGTGTCTCTCCCTGCTTCAGCAGTGGTAGGAGCCCAGCTCTTCCCCTGCCTTCTGGGTGGAGGGGCTCTGACACAGACGCACTGGTGTATCACGTGCACTGTGAGAAACCAGGCCTGAGCTGCCCGCAAGTTCAGTGAACAATGAAACCCAATTTCAGTCTCTCCAGCGCAGGGAGGAGGGGAGCAGAGGCTGCGCAGGTGCCCTCAGGGCTGCCTACAGGGGAAGGGAGCAGACCCGGGGTGCTTTGGGGGCTGGGTCCTGATGAGTAACCCACAAGACTGCAATGTCATCTCCTTCTCATTCTGATTTCTCTAGTATTAAATCTGCTTTTTGCTAACATATCCTTAAAGAGAAATGAGTTCCCAGTACCCTGGGATAGCCCCGGGGTACACACCCACTGATGGGACTTCTCGGGGGCAGTCGGCACAACTCATGGTCTCGTGGTCATTTGCACACCCAAAGCCTTGTGGAGCCGTTAGGTGTTCACGGATGCCATCCAGGGGTCCCGCCTTTCTCTGCCGGTTGCACACAAAGGTTTGAGGGCAGCGTTAAGTGTGGGCTGCGTTACTACTTATAGCTTCCGCTCTGTCCTTTCCATCCCACTTTAGTTGGTTTGTTTCATCAAGGCAGGCCCCAGGCATGAGCTCTAAAAGAATTCTTAGATATTCTGATATTCTGTGGGGACAGGGTCGGGGAGATGGCTGCATCTCGTGGAATTTGCTGGAGCGTAGCGTTGGGGTTGGCTGGTTCTAGATCCACCCCTGGAGTGGCTGCCTGCCTCTGCCGTGTTGCTTTCTGACTGCCCTAGGGCCTCTCCCACCCAGTTACTAGAACACTGGGCGTCAGAGTGCCTTCTCTGCTTCCACCAACATTTGCTGCCCCTTAACACCCCGGGAAAGCCTCAGGTCCTCTCCAAGTCGTGTACAGAGTCTGTGTACTTGGACTAGTGCAGTAGCCTCCTTGTTGGTCCACCTGCCTCCATTCTTGCCTTCCTCCCCGTCAGTTCATTTGGCAAACAGTAATAACAGGGATAAATTATTCTTTATAATTCATCGGTTTAAATATGTATCTCTTTGCTTGTTGCATATAGCCTACCAGCTCTAACAGACATTATACCCATGCCTTATGCACAGTCCACCAGCTCCAACTCGGCTCTCTTGGCTTCCGAGCCTTTACTTGAAGAAATAAAACATTGTAGATTTGTTAGCGTCAATTCCAGTTTGCTTTCCCAGACCTCATTCCTGCCTTTCCTCCCCAGAATTAACTGCTGTCCTGAATGTGGTGTTTTGCATCTTTGTGTTTGTTTTAAATATTTATTTATTTATTTATTTATTTGAGAGGTAGAGTTACATACAGCCAGAGAAAGGGAGAGACAGAGAAAAAAGTGTTCCATCCACTGGGTCACTCCCTGAATGGCCACAATGGCTGGAGCTGGGCTGATCTGAAGCCAGGAACCAGGAGCTTCTTCTGGGTCTCCTGTGTGTGTACAGAGGCGCAAACACTTGGGTCATCCTCTGTGGTTTTTCCAGCCATTAGCAGAGAGCTAGATTAGAAGAGGAGCAGCCAGGACACGAGCCGGCGGCACCCTTATGGGATGCTAGTGCTGCAGATAGAGGCTTAGCCTACTACGCCACAGTGCCACACCATCCCCCCCCCTTTTTTTTAAGATTTATTTATTTGAGAAGCAGAGTTGTAGAGAAAGGGAGATGGAGGTGTGTGTGTGTGTGTGTGTCTGTGCCTGTAAGTAAATGTCCGTGCTATTGTTTGGTGTGTAGTGAGTCTCATGTGAGTGGAATCACCCTGTGGTTGTTTCCCCCTCGGCAGATCTATGAAGTTTATCCCTGTTGATTCGTGCATTCCCGTCTCGTTCACTTGAGGTGCTGAGTGGTCAGCAGTCTATGCTGTCCACAGCTTCTGTAGCCATTCTTCTGTGATTAGCTTTGGAGTTGTCTTTTGTAGGTATCCGTCAGCTGAGTTTGGCCCTGGCTTCTGGCCTTCCACCGGCCTTGGGAGGCTGTCCAGGCTGCGTGCAGACTGGAAGAGAGGCAGCTCGGGACGAGAGCAACGCTGCTTCTGTAGGCTCACTCCCTGTCTCCTCTCATTGCCACCGGGCAGTGGGTGTTCTTGTTGAGTGACTAACAGACAACGCTGCACTCCGTTACATTGGACATCAAGTCTAGAGAGTTGCTTTGCCTGGCTTTCACACGTCATGTCTGCCTCGGTCTCCCTGACAGCACGCAGCCAGGAAAAGGAGATTGTTCCTCATGCCATTTAGTTTCTGATGATCCCTTTCTTGCGTCTCTTCCACCAGGACAGGTGGTGAGTTTGTTGGCTTACAGTATGCAGACATGGGGAATTCCCAGGGGCCAAGTCCCTCAATTTTAAGACAAAGGGACTTCAGGTGCTGTTTCCCAAAAGTTCCTCCGCACCCATCATCGCCTCCAGTGACTGTCCAAAGCACTGAGGTCCTCAGCAGTATGTGTGGCTGCTGGGAGGCTGACTTTATAATGAGAGAGGAGTTCTAAGTCTGGGCCATGGGAATTGTGTGGATCCTGGAAGGAGGTGACTGACCAGTTGATACTACAGGTTGTGCTTTGTAGACTTTGACCAAGAAATTTGTGATTGACACACGAAGGTTCCGAGCCACCAGGATAACCTTTGTTATTTCAAACAAACTTTATGTGTTCAAAATCCCATGACATTATACTTCTCAGTGTAGCCCCCAAGTGCGTGCTGTGTCTTGTGCTCCCTGACTGGGTGAAGAGGATGCACAAGAAGCATTCAAGGTGACGAGGTTTCTGGCTTGGGTAACAGCTAAGGGCCACAGAACAAAAATAAGAACAGAGAAAAGTAAAAGCATGAGTGCAACTATTAGAGCCGGGTCACCCCCATGGGGACCATCCTTGTGGGGAGGAGCCGTGGGCCGTGGATGGATGGCCCAGGAGCTCAGGGTCCAGGCCAGGTCTGAGAAATGTCAGGGAGCCACCCACATGGGGCATGTGTAGCCATGGAGTGGGGCAGAGACATTCCAGCACCTTTTCAGAGAGAGCAGGCAGTGGAGTGAGAGAGAGGGTGCAGGACAGAGCCCCAAGGATCAGCCATGAGGAAGGGGAGCAGAGTGGGAGGAGGCTTCACAAGGGGGCCTCAGAGCTGCCAGAGAGGCTGAAGGAACCTGGGTTCTGGGAAGGCAGGCAGGCATGTTGCGGGCTGACGAGCTGAGAGTGGTCTTGGGTTGGTGGCCGGGTGGTCATTGGCCCCATGGTCAGGGCAGTTTCTGTGAAGTGGGAGGGAGGAAACTGGTGGGGAGCGCTGGGGCCTGGGCACAGCAGGACTGGACCAATGAGACATCAGCGCTTGGCACTCTGTCTTGCTTCCCCCAGGCTGGTCCCTTGTAGATCCTGACTCCATGGACGGAAGGCAGAGAGCACCTGTGGCTGCCACATGTGTCCAGCATTGTCCTTACTTCAGCCCATGGGGCTGGAGCAAAGCTCCTGATGTCCTCCTGTCCACTTTGATCTAGGGCTTCAAAAAAGTTTTCTGGGGGTTGAATTGAGTCCTTCGAAGGTGCAGCTGGGAACAGCAGGTGCAATCCAAGAAAGAGTTGGAGCAAGGGCAGGTCTAGCTATTCTGGCACCATTGAAGCCAGCTCCCCCTCACCCCCAGGGGAGAGGTGGCGAGGACAGCCTCTCCCTGCCTGACCAGGCCTCCATGTAGTGGTCCTAAAGGGAGTCAGCTTCTGCTGGCTGCCAGCCCCTCCCTGCCCCTCGAAGAGACATTGTTTCTCGCGACGTGCGGGCATGCAGCACTGGTACAGGGTCACGGGCTGGCTTGTGGCAAATCCACATTCGTTGTGTTCTCATGACTGAGATGGACTTGGGAGGGCCTTATCTAGCAGGGACCCAGCTTGTGTCTTCCTGGTGCATTTCTTAGCAGTCCTGCAGGGCCTCCCTGGGTGCCAGCCCAGCTCACAGCTGTTGGCTCCCCCCTGGGTGAGAGGGTCTCCTTGAGGGGCACCACCCCCCGGCGAACCCCCCCCCCCCCGGCCATCCATTTCTAAAGCACCCACGCCGTGCTCACCTCCTTCCTTGTGAAGATTTTATTTACTTATTTTTTATTAAGGCCTGGGAGCCTCAGTGGGCTCCAGATTGAGAAGCAATTGCTGCGAAGCTGTCAGGTATTAACGTCATACGCTTGTAGCTAATTTGTCTGCTTCTGTTCCTGGAATTAAAAAGAGAAGCTCAACAAATTAAAGTAACTGCCGAGACTCCTTCAGCGCTGGAGTGGGGCCATCTGTGTGAGGGATTCAGGGTCCTGCCTGGACTCAGGACCCCCAGGGCTCCCCCTGGTGGCCGTCTGGCAGGGGAACAGCCAGTGACTCTGGTGGGAGGGGCACCCAAGAATGTAGCGAGGTCATTTGAAATGGATGGAGAAGACTCTGCCTAATGCCTTCCTTGGCTTCCAAGGCAAAGAGAGCAAGACATAAAAATACCCCCGCATCCCTGGCCACCCAGTACCCAGGAAGGCAGTGTCTCTTCTGTTGGGCCTCTGGGTCTCTACCCTCCTCCCATGGAATGGGGTCAGTTCTTTGCCTTTCTGTCCAATACCAGCCCTGTCCCTGCCTTGCTGGCCCTTGCGTTCATTGTCTGCCACCATCTGCTGCGCCAGGGATGCAGGGGACAGCAGAACAGACAGCATCTAGAGACCTGGCTCAGATCTTTGCACAAGGGAGGGGACAGGACATGGAGTGGCCTGTCCATTGGGCCCTGCAGGTGCCAAGGGGCCAGGCAGGAGGTCGATCAGGACAGACTCAGAGGCAGCAGGCTCCCTAGGCCTCCTGGGGGCAAGGGTCTTGGAATTCTCCAGGAAGTGAAGGACCGACTGAGGGTGGAGGGGGTGGGTAGAGGGGGAGAATGGTTGGGGAGATTAGGGAGAGAGGCTGGGGCCCATGCACCTGCCTTTGGATTCACAAGAGAAAGTCATTCTCTGAGCATCCTTTGCTATCCCTGCTGGACTGTGATGCTACCCTACCATCCCCTGTGTGGGGCTGTCAAGGGCGGGCACTTGTTGGATTTCCTGGACATGTTGTGGATTGCTCTCGGAACCCTGTGGAGCTCTGCTCAGACCTCTGCTCCTTGCCCAGCTGTGTGGGCCAGGAGTTCTTTACCTTCTCCCTGGTAGGCAACAGATGCCAGGAGCTGATGAGTCACCCTGGGGTGGGGGAGAAGAGTGGCCCCTGCAGTGTGGGGCAGGGAGGAAGAGGAGCTTCCAGTGGCTGGGTGCCCATGTGCCTGACTGGTGCCTCGTCAGCGTCTCCGAATCATGTTGCCTAAGAAACTGACCTGCCAGTCTCCCGAACTCAGTAGCGTGCCCTTGGGAGAAGGCAAAGGCCCAGACACTCCCTGGAGGCTGCTCAATTTCAGAGCTGATGGAAAGAAAGCAAAGCTATGTTTCTTGTTTGTCCGGGAGACCCCTCCTGCTGGTGGCCACTGGGCTGCATCCCAAGGCCCTGCGTCCAGCCTGTGGGCAGTGATGGCTGTGATAGGAGGTGAGCATAAGGGGTCTCAGGGGCCAGCCACTCTGCTGAGTGTGTTTTCTGTGTGTGGTGGACAATACATGGTCTGTGTTACAAGGGCGTGGAAGCATGGGGCCGTGCCTACGTGCTCTGAGTTGCCCACCTGGCAACAAGTAGTGCTGGGATTTGAATCCACGCAGTCTCACTCTCTGACTCAGTACCCCTGCCCACTGCTGGGGGTCCCTGAGGATTAGGAGACCCAAGTCCCATGCAGGTCTTGGAGGTGACCCTGGCCTGGAGCCATGTGGCCTCCAGCCAGTTAGGTTTCTGGTCTCCCTCGTGGTTCAGCAGGGTTTGTAATGGTGCGTGACATACACAGACAGTCAACGCTGATGGATATGTGTTGCATAACTGGGAGCTGAGCCTCTGTTCAGGAAAAGCTTCCCAGAGAAGGAGAAGCCTGAATTTTGTTCTGAAGACCAAGTAAGATTGAGACAGGGGCGGAGGAGCATTTCGGGTGCCGGGTAGGAGCCCAGGCTGGAGGTGCTGTGTGGTAGGAGGGGGGAGCGGAATCAAAGCCTCCCTTTTGAGGTGGAGGCGGGCTGCAGCGGTGAGGGGTGGAGAGCCTGCCCCACCGTGTGCTTGGGGCTTTGTTCCAGAGTCGGTGGACTCCACTGGAGGATGTGCAGTAGAGCAGGGGCCCCACCGAGTCCGTGCTCGATCCCTGGTCACCGCACAGAGGGAGGCCTGGTGGCTTTCCCTGTTCCCCTGAGCCCTGGCTGCAGGCTTGTTTGCAGACGGTTGCCCTCATGTCCCCTTAGGCCACTAACTAATGGAGGTGCAGCAGGTGCGCCCCCAGGCCAGGATCCCTGAGCGCGTGTCAGCTTCGTGGCCAGGTCCTCTCTGCCATGTCCTGTTGTCTCCGGGGGGCTCAAAGGGAACCAGCAAGCAAATCCTAATCAGATTTCCCCGGGAAGGCATCTGCCCGGCTCGACTGAGATTACCATATATTATCCTCAGCTCAGGGAACTCGGAGGTGGTGAGATTAGCTCCCACTTTGCATCCGTCCTGGGAGCTTGCACAGCAGCAGGCCTGTTTGTCAGCTAATGTGCTAGTTTCCAGCCCCTATGGGACCACCACTGCCTTTCAAGCTCCTCTCCTGCTTTGTGATGCTGATGGAAGCTGGAAGCTTCGGGGGTTGCGGAGCTGGCATTGCGGCCCCACTCTGCCTTGCCCTGTGACTGTGGCCCGGGCTCCATGAATCCACTTTCATTTCTAAGATAGGAGTTTGAGAGCGGAGCAGAGTTGGTGCTTCTGGTCTACCTGCATCCACATTGCTAATAGAATGAAGAATCCCGAAGCAGGCCCATTTGCACCGCTGCCCTCCCCAGAGACTGACAGTGGTGCTCCCTGGAGGTAGAATCCAGTCCAAGCTTGCTGGCATGGTGCCTATGGTTCTTACTGTTCTAGTTCACACCACACCTTGCAGACATCCATTCTAGAACATTCCACACCAGCTCCCCAGCTGCCTCTCTCCTCCTGTTTATTCATGCCACGGCTGCTGTACAGAAGGCCTCATTTCTCCCTCTTGGAAACCTTGCACGCTCTGCAGTGCCCGGCACAGTCCTTGATCCTCCAACAAACCTTCCCCTTTCTGGTTGGGCTCCCTGTGTTCCTGGACTTGTTAGTCTGTGAGCTTAGCCCTCTCAGCTGGAACATCCCTGAGCTTTGGGTCTCAAAATCGCCTTGGCCCCGTCTCTATCCCCAAGGCCCAGCCCCAGAGCCCACAGGCAGCTCATACAGAGACAGGCGTCGTTCTGAGCCAAGCCTGGCCACGCCATCCTCTGGCTCCCCGGAATCCAGTCTTTCATTGTGGGGACCAGAATAAGGAACAGCTCATTCATGGCCTTTCTGTGGTTTTCCTTCATCCCAGTGCCTGCACCCTGGAGGTTTCTATTTTGAGCCTGAGTTTGTCAGACTGTGGGAAGAAGGGAAAGCAGGCCTGCTCGGCGCTGACTTGGGTATCCTGCAGCCCCTGACTCGCCTGGTGCTCTTTCAGCCCGGCAGTGGGGCTCCTGGCCACTGCCAGAGGTGCCCGTGGGCCAGCAGCCGGCCCCTTGCAGTGCTGACTGTGGGCCCTGAGATTCTTGCTGGCAGGGTCTTTGGAGAGAAGCCACACGCTGGCTTCAGGTCCAGGAAGCTGGGGATTTCTGTGAATACCATGTTCCCGCCTGTAAAATGAGGATAATGATACCTACAGCTCAGAGTCGCTGAGGAATAAAATAACTCAGGAAATGTGCCTGTTGCTTAATTGAGTCAAATTTCTGTTCCTCCTTACCCACTCCACCCAAGCCATCACCTCTTATTTAAATCAACTGAGGGCAGACTTGCACACAATATTATTACAAATTAATTAATAGTAGCAGCTTGCACTGGCATTTTTCTGCTTTACAAAGTGTGTTAGATTCGGTGTGACAACCGCTCTGTGCCGTGTGCCCAGTGGGCCACGCAGGCAGGTTCAGGGATGAGTATGGAGTAGGAAGCCAGTGCGGGAGGCGTTGAACTCTTAGCTCTGCCAGACCCAGGTAGGTCCCTGCTCAGCCACTCAGTGCTGTGTGAGTTAACCTTTGAGTCTCTGTTTCTTCCCTGTAAGATTGAGGTACTAGCATCACCCACTGGCGTTCTGAGGGTGAGTGGGGGCGGGTCCTGTGGTACTCTGTTGGCTGGCATCCAGGAGGGCACAGACAGTGTTAGCAGGGATCCAGGTAGGAGACAGACAGAGACATGTGGCCTGAGAGCAGAGGTGGCCTCACCTGTGGTTAGTACTCACAGAATCTCTCTAAAGTAGGTAGAGCCTGTCCTGTTAATTCCTCCTTTGCAGCAATGTCAGGGCCTGTGGCAGGTCTTACAGATGGCGAGTCATTGAAGTGGGGCTGGAGGAGGTCTGCCGCCCACACTCCCTGCCTGCCCTTGGAAATGAACTTGATCAACCTCTGCTGCAGATAAAGAAAGCAGACGGTTCATCATGACACTTTGCCAAGTCTCAGCTGCTTCTAGGAGGGATTTCTGGCAGTAAACGCGGTTAGAGGAACAGGGGGGCATGTGATGGTGAGGGGACCCAGGGCTGAGCCATGCTCTGGGATGAAGCAGCATGGAAACTGGATGAGCCCTGGGGGCCTGCCGGCTTCGGAGCCTGTTGCAATGGGGCGCAGTATCTGAAGAGTGCAAGGTGGGGCCAGCACTGTGCCGCAGTGGGTTAACGCCCTGGCCTGAAGCGCTGGCATCCCATATGGGTGCTGGTTCGAGATCCGGCTGCTCCACTTCTGATCCAGCTCTCTGCTATGGCCTGGAAAAGCAGTGGAGGATGGCCCAAGCCCTTGGGCCCCTGCACCCACATGGGAGACCCGGAGGAAGCTCCTGGCTCCTGGCCTCGGATCGGCGCAGCTCCAGCTGTTGCGGCCGATTGGGGAGTGAACCATTGGGTGGAAGACCTCTCTCTCTCTCTCTCTCTGCCTCTCCTCTCTCTGTTTAACTCTGACTTTCAAATAAATAAATAAATCTTTTTTTTTTAAAAAAAAGAGTGCAAGGTAACACACTGGCAGCACGACATCCTGCTAAGGAAGAGCAAATGGCTGAGCCTTTATCTCAGACAAAATCAGAGCTTAAATCAGGTGCTCTCCAAGGAGTTCAGAACTGGTGCCTTTATTTTTAGATCAGCTGGAGAAAGGGGGACAGCAGTTTTGTTTTTTTTCAGCGGATACGGCTGGAAACCCATCCTTTTACATTGTTTAACCCACTAAGGGGGTGGTTCTTAGCAGACTGGGGATGGAGACTGCTGTTTTTCATAGTCCCATTTTCATAATGAAAGTCTATTATTGGATGCAAAATAACTCTAGCATTTAAATACCCTGGATGGCCTTAGAAGTGCTTTACAGCCGCTTGGTTCATCACCAGCTTGCAGGGGGAAGTCACCACTCGCTGCCCAACGTGTCATCATTTTAGTGCACCTGCTCTTGTGGGACAGGCGCTGTGCTCTCGTCCTGGGGGAGGCAGAGGGCCACGTGGCTCTTTGTTAAGGTTATGGGCGTAGAGCGGCTTCTGCAGCAGGAACGATGGCCGCTGTCATGGATGTGCGCTCTCCTGGGACAGAGAAGGGAGAGCCTGCAGGTGGGCTGCTGGTCCTCGGGGTCTGCACAAATGCCCTTTCTTACTTCTGTCTGCTTTGCACCCTGGTGTGAGGGTGGCCCCAGTTCTCAGGCTGCAGAGCCCGGTGGCCAGTCCTGGATCCTGCCATCCCCGTCCCAACCCAGGTCCCTGTAGAGAAAGGAATGTGGACCAGGGAGTTTTTTCTTCTGGCTGTGGGATTCGGTGATGCAAAGCGTGCATCACTGGCCTCTGGGAGGAGGTGGGCGGTGCTGCTTCCTCAGGGGGCATTGTAAGGGTCTTCACCCACGTGCGTGGTGTGCGGCGGAGGTCGTGAGCCAGAGACGTCCTCCTGTCGGTGCTCAGTAGGCTAAGAAGGAGAGTGGTGGAGAAACCCTTGGGCTTGTGCCACAAGGTGTGTGTTCGCCACGTGTGCGGCCAGGGAGGTGAGAGGTGAACAGGAACACCTCGATCTCAGGCCAGTCATTCTGCCAGGGGCAGGTTCACAGTGAAGCGGTGCGGCACTGTGGGTGGGCTGGTCTCTTGGAGGAAGGGTCCTTCCGTGCAGCTGGGCAGTGAGATGGACTAGACAGCCGAGCCCTTAGAGACTGTTCCCTCTGCTCCCCTGTCAGGGTGGGAGGGGGTGAGAGCCAGGGGTCAGGTTTGTTCCCAGCTGCACCTGTGGCCTTCAGCCCCTTCTGCTGCCCTTGGCCTGGTGGCCGGGTTGTTCCCTTCTTGTTTCTTAGCCTGTGCTGACTGCCCGGCTCCACGGAGGACAGGAGGGCCGGGGGGCTTCCCTGGGAGAGCTTTCTGGGTGATGATCCCTCTCTCCCTGCCCCCGCTCTGTCAGTGCCCTTCCCTCCCACCCCGCCTTTGCCTGCACTGCCTCACACCAGAGCCGTTTCTTCTTAAAAAGACTCTTCAAAGTGAGTGCTCGGGGCTCCCCTTCCTCTTATCTCCGAGTCCAACAGCATTTGTGTGGAAGAGTTTTTCATGTGTGAGTTCATATTAAAGGGAGCTGGGGACTTTGTTATCTTACAAGCTCTGCGTTTGCTGTCCCCTCTTTGCCGGCTGCTCCGGTGCCCCCTCTCCGCGCTGCCCCAGCCTGCTTTCTCCAGGTCCAGTCCCTGCTCTGGCTTCACCTGATGGCCGCACTCTCCTGGCACTTGCCGAGTCTCACCACCTCCCCTTGGGTTTTGCTCACTGCTTCCTCTTGCCCTCACTCTGTCTCCCCAAGTTGGGCTCCCTAGCCGAGCTGTCGCCGAGGGCTGTTTTCTAAGTGCAGGGGCCTCTGGTCTCCTCCTCACCCCATACGCCTTTGAAGATGCCTTTGATAAAGTGAGCATGGCCCCCGGCAGGCCTGGACCATGGGGCACCTATTTGCCCACTGGCTGAAGTTGCTCTGATTTCAAAGAAGGCGAATGTTGCCTTTAACTGCACATGGCAGGTTTTTTTTTTTTTTTTTTTTTTTCCTGGGAGGAATTTTGGCAGATTGTAGGGGAAAAGCACACCCAGCATTCCGTTACCGAGGGGCAGACATCAGGCCAGTCCTGCACCTGTGGTCACTGGGCACTCAGTCCCTAGCCTTGGCTGATGCTCTCAGTCCTCTCATGTCCTCCTGTCTGTGAGACGCAGCGCCGGGCTTTGGGTGCTGTTGAGGACTTCCTGGCCCAGGAGGACATGGTCTGAAGTTGGCAAGAAGGGAGCGCAGCGGATCGTGGTTGTGCTCTTCTGTGGCCAGCCTGGTCGCCCAACCCTCCGCCTGCCCCAGCCAACAGTGCCAGCACCAGCAGCAGCTCCCTTCAGGAGAGCTGTGTAAGAAGGGAAGTGGGCCATGGGGTTTTGTTGGTATTGCACCACTATGGTTGCATTTCATCACCTGCTCACCATTTATTAGCTTCATATGTGCTGTGTGCACATCGTTTGTATTTTTTATGCCCCTGCCAGCCTTGAGCCTGTCTTTGCCTCCACACATACTGTGGTTTCACTTCCAAAAAGCAAGCTGGGCTCCTACCTCCAGTGGTCTGAGGCACCCAGGGAGAGCCCCTGGCTCTGAGCCTGTACGTGACGAATGGATGGGAAATGCTGAGGGCACCTGAGGACATGCCAGCCACTTGTGTGATTAGCAGACAGCATCTTTCCTACTGGAAGACAAATAAAGCCTTGTCGTGGGATTTGCTAGGTGCTTTTAATTTTAGGGGCTTATAAAGCACAATCATTGGTAGCTTCAGTAGTTGTTGACTTAGATTAACTGAGTCATTGAGAAGATTTGGTAAAAGTTCGACCCTGTTGGCCATTCCCTTGGATTGTATATCCAAGTCCAGAACTTTCTTTCTGTAGCATTAGAATAGATGTGGGACAGTGCAAGCCTCTTGCCTTTAATGTTAGTGTACATAGATTTTAACTTCATTGCAATTTTTGAGCAACTTATATACTTTCCCCAAAGGAGTCACTGCTTACTGCTTGCCATAAACTGTTGCGAGTGTGAGTGTGAGTGTGTGAGTGTGAGTGTGTGTGTGTATGTGTGTTGAGGTGTATAGACACATACATGTCTGAATAGTGCTCATTCAAATGCACAGTGTCGAGGAGACTGGTGGGCCTGGAGGGTTTAGGAGCTTTTTGAGCACCTTCTGTATGCCAGGTGCACTGCATAGCGCTTCTCCTGGGTGCCTGCTCTGTAGTTTGACAGCGAGATAACTAGGAGTTTTCCATTTTAAAGATAAACTGAGGTCATGTAACTTACCCAAGGTCAAACAGCCGTTAAATGGTGAACCTGGGATTAGGGCCGTTTACTAGGCCACGATGACTGTTAAATTAATAACGCTTCATGGAAGGATCCAGTCATTCCCAGTAGTGCGTGGATCAAACCAGAGCAAGCGTTTATGAACCTGCTGCTGTGCTGCTGACTGTGTGCTTGCTCCTAAGATGCTTCCCTGTACACGATAGAGCTAGAACACTGGCGCTTGTAAGGGCTTGAGTGATTGACAGCTCCTGTCACATCACAGTGGTGATCAAAGGGCTCTGTTTCCAGTCTGCCAGTGTGACCATGGCCGAGTGTCTTCCTGAAGAGCAGTTGCTCCTTATATGTTTCAGACTCCACCTCCAGAGTCCCCACGTTCACTGCTCCCTTTTCTGCCAGCCTGCTGTTGAGTCTGCTTTAGGTAGTAATGCCTCTGTCCCTCTGTCTTTTCCATATCAGTTTGTCATTTTTCCTCTCTTGTAGCATCTAGCACTTTGATTTTTATAATCTTGCAAGCCCAGAGAGGGCAGAACAGAACTGTAGCTTCCTGCAGAACGTGTGGGAGTTAGGTTTGCACAGCTGTGGGGCGATGGTGGGGACAGTGGGGAGCTTTGATGCCAGGGAGGCTGAACGTGCCAGAAGCCGGTGGGCCGGTCCCTCCCATGGGGATGCCCTGGCTCCCTTCACTGCTTACTGTGGGCGTGTCTGGACCTTCTGCGTGCTTTGTTGCTCAGTAGAGGCCTCTGGAGCTAATGAAGGCCTGAGTTCTTTGGGGCCGACCTGGATGGTGTTTTCCCCTGAATCCCGACCCCACCAAGTGGGTGCCTGGACTGGTCCGAGAGCCACCTTTAGAATGGGATCTCTCACCAAGGCAAGAGCTGCCTTGGGGAATGGCTCTGCCCCTTGTTCTGGAATGATCCTTTCTCTCTCTGCCCCTCTGCTTCAGACAGCTGAGTTGGCCCAAGAGGATGGACAAGAGAGAGCCCTGGGGCATGGCGCACACGTGTCAGGACCACTGAGCGGAAGGGACAGCGAGGACAGGCTTTAAAAGAGAGTACCAGATTTGATGGTACGGTTGGAAATTAGGGCATGTATGAAAAATAATTAGGAACGGTAGCCTCAGGAAAAGCAGCCCGCAGGGAGATCCGGTGAGTGTTTAGGAGCAAATGAAAGTCAGTGTTAGCACTGCGTAGGTCAGCTTGTCTCTTCCCCGTGGAGAGAAGTTTGTTTAAACTCGGAGAGGAAGGGCTGCAGCTAAGGCTGCTGAGGCTGACTGCCGGCAGGAGCGGCCGTGGGAGCCGTGTGATGTGGCTGGAGGAGAGGCACTTTGCAGAAGGAGACCCCAGGCCGACACGGGCAACAGTCTTAAGTTCCTTTTGTCCCCAGGATGGGTCACTTGAGTAATCTGTGAAAGTTACCACAATCCAAGGGAACGTGAAAACGTTCTTGGAAAATGGAATTAAAGTACATTTATTTGGGTTCCAGAAATTTTTAGATCTGTAATCTAAATTTTATAATCTATTTTCATAATGCAAGTTTTTGTGAATTTTTTAACTCCTCTTAAGCGTGAGTCTCACATTTCTTTGCACTGCGACGGGCTTATCTTTTCATTTTCCTTGAGTTTCTGAAGTTCACCCCATGAGCCTGCAGGAAGTCACGGAACGGCGTGACTCGGTGATTCAGTTTGACACACCTGCTCCAAATCGCTTAAAGTGTATGCAGACCTCAGCTCTGCCTCTGATCAGCTGTGCACACTGGGGCAGTTACTTAGCCTTTCCAGGCCTCTCTTCTCTCTGTTATAAAATGGTAATGCATTGGGGCATTGGAGTGAGGATTAAATGTTAACAGGTGCACACAGCATTTAGTAACTCCTTAACATACAGATGGTGCTGGGGATAGGGTGGCTAGAAGTTGAGGACAATGACTACTACTCAGCCTTTGTCCCGAAGCAGTCAGTACCAGGTTAAGAAGATTTGATAAATGCACAGATACCTGTACACGTGGCAGAGATGGACTGAAGTTTTTAGGCTACTAAGCTCTGACCTCATAGGCAATTCAAAATAAAAAGGATGTGAGGCTACAAAATACATGCGTGATAGAGCATCTGTGTCCTGTCAGATGTTTACCATGATTGAGTCCACAGCTTAGTGCTGTTGAGCTTTTGTTTCTGCAGTCCCACAGTTTTGAAAACGCCTAAGCACTGCTCATTCTGCCATTGATGAGTGGCCTGGCGAGTGGATCATGGCTTGCTTTCAACGCACAGTTCTTGAGCATTTGATCAGTCAGCATCTTGGTCGCAAGACACAAGAGTCAGTTCTGGCTAACTTAAGAGAAAGGTGAGTGATTAGGTAATGGGGCTCTTAGAGCTGCTGGTGGGGCAGGGCTTAGAACATGAGCAGAAGCTAAGGGCCCTGCTAAAGGCTGTGTTGGAAATGGTCATGTCCAAGTGCTACCATTGTGACTGTGTTTAGTTGGGTCTTCACTCCCTTTAGACTGGGAGGTCCCAGAAAGACATCTGGCCCTGAGCTCAGATCAGATGCCTGCCTACAGCTACACCAGGGTTCAGGGACAAGAAGTACCCTTCACTTATGCAATGAGAGGCAAGCACCAGTGGGAACTGTATCCCCACCCACCTTACAGACAAGATGTTGGATATTGAGTGAGGGGTCAAAAGACAGATACCCACTGTGTCCTTTGCACTGTGTCCTGGGCTCCGTGCATCGCTGTGTGCCTATCAGTCTTGTCCTTGGCTGGTTTCTGCTGCCCATCATTTATGCACGCATGCCTCTTTCTTTCTTTCTTTCTTTCTTTCTTTCTTTCTTTCTTTCTTTCTTTCTTTTTCTTTTCTTTTTTTTTTTTTTTTTTTGACAAGCAGAGTGGACAGTGAGAGAAAGAGAGAGACAGAAAGGTCTTCCTTTTCCGTTGATTCACCCCCCAAGTGGCCAATACGGCCGGCATGCTGCGCTGATCCATAGCCAGGAGCCAGGCGCTTCCTCCTGGTCTCCCATGTGGGTGCAGGGCCCAAGCACCTGGGCCATCCTCCACTGCACTCCCGGGCCACAGCAGAGAGCTGGCCTAGAAGAGGAGCAACCAGGACAGAATCTGGCACCCCGACTGGGACTAGAACCCGGGGTGCTGGAGCCGCAGGCGGAGGATTAGCCTAGTGAGCCACAGTGCCGGCTGCACACATGCCTTTTCAGCCCATCTTTGCAGAGAGCCTTTGCCTCCCAGGGAGGGGACCTCAGTTTATAAGCCATGTGCCCTCTCGGTGTGGCACTCAGCAAATGCCTCGTGATGAGGTGCAGCATCACTTACTGGTCTCTGATGTGAGTTCCCGACTCTCAGCACAGACAGACATGGTTTTGGTGTCCCTCGGGTAGGGAGTGTGTGTTAGACATTGAGAGTGTATAGTTAAGACTAGAAACAGCCATTGGCCTCAAACGGGCAAACACGTCTGCACGATTGCCAGCCAACTTGCAGCTCCTTGCATGCTGTAGACCGTGGGTCTCTGATGGAAAGGTTGAAGAATAAAATAAACTCATCCCTACAATTGCTTTATTAAATAATGCACAGATGACAGTGCATGAAATATTGATACACAGAGAGTGTGCCCTCCTGCAGGGGAGAGAGGCCTCTGTATAATTGGTTTTTCTACACAGTGACTGAATGACTGGAAATACTGGTACTGGATCCCTCACCATTTCAAAGCCTGGGTGCTGATGGCGGCATACACCCATGTAGTTCTTGTTTTGCAGCTCTTAATCATCCTGCCACTGCTGGGGCATGTAGATGAACGGATGGGTATAGCCAGGTATGGGCATCTTTGCATGAATCAGCTTGCAGGATCATGGCTTCGGGTGTGTTGAGTTTGGAAGACCATCTTTACAAAATCGATGGCATGTTCTTTTGTTGCTTCTCTGGATAGTGAAGGGAGGTTGTGAGTGAGAGTTGGAAGGCCTGGGTGGTAGGGTTCAATGATGTAATTGGTGAAGTCTTTGATAAAGTGATTTCATGCAAGTCAAGTAGGCAAGGCTGCAGTTCTGCAGCCAGGTGCTCAGGCCGTTGCTGGCCACAGAGGCAAGGTGTCCAGGGTGATTTAATGTGTAGGAGGTGCACAGCAGGAATAGCTGCTCTGTGCTGTTAATAGAATTTTAAGTTGCAGTAGCCTTTATAATTGGAGGCACAGACAACATCTGTTTATTAGGAAGGTGGATAGGCATCACGTTGCCCTCCCATGTACGAAGGGAATTTAAAAGCTGGCACACGCCTTTCTCTGTGGGACTTGGTAGCTGAGGCATCCAGCGGTTCCGAGAACACTTGTTGAGAGCCTACTGTGTGCCAGCATGCGTTTCCTCTCTCATCTTTGTTTCTTTACTTTTTCTCTTGTAATTCTTTCTAACTGTTTTGATCCAAGAAGAAGTTGAAGCTGTCTGGGTATAAATACTTAAACAGATAGAAGTCGTTGCTTAAAACTGATGATGGCTGGATCCCCCTTGCCTCAGCAAACATCAGGAGCATGGTCCCGCCTTTCCATGGCTTCCTGAAGGTCACTTCTGGGTCAGTTCAGCAAATACCGGCTTAGGGCCCGCTCTGCACTAGGCATGTGCCAGCCGGAGGGAGCACAGAGATCCTTTCTCTTGGAGGAGCTCACCGTCGGGGAGCAGGGTGTGTGCACGTGGTGGAGATGGGACCACGTGCCCTCCCTGCCTGAGGATCTGAATATGCAAGCTGTGGGGACGCCAGCGTGGATTCAGGTGTGGGCCTGTCTGGGGAGGGTAGAGTTGGGACTCAGGGCTGAGGGGGCTTCCAGGGTGCAGTTCTCCCTGAAGGCCACCTCCTTTCTGTGCACTCAGCAAGACACTCCCCCCACTGCCGAGTGTTGTACTGCGGGGGTCAGTGTCCGGCCGGGGTCACTGAGGACATGGCGGTCTCAGGGCCCAGGGACAAGGAGGACGCTTTCAGTCACCTGCGGCTCTGAACCCTGGGTAACGGCTGCGCTCGGGCGAATCGCACAGTCTCCCTGACTTTGTTTCTTGATTTTCACAATGACTGTGCTGTCAGCACCTGTCTTGGTCACAAAACACCGGAGTCCGGGCGGCTTGAAGGACAGCAGTTTATTTGCCCACCCTTCTGTAGGCTGGAAGTCTGGCTCCAGGAAGCCAGCATGGTTAGCCTGTGCAGAGGGCCTTTCTCCTGGCTTCCATGCAGGTAGCTCCTCGCTGTGCTCACACAGGGCATTTCCTCTGTGTGTGTAGGGGCAGGGGACAGGAACACACTAGCTCTCTGGGGTCTCCGCTTACAAAAGCAAAAATCCAGTTATGGCTGCTGCCCCCTCATTACCTCATCTAACCCTAATTGCCTCCCAAGGCCCCTTCCCAGAAGGCTGGGACATTGAGAATGAGGGTTTGAACGTATGCATTTGGGGTATACTATTTGGTCCATAGCAGCATCCCCCTCTCTGGTTACTTTTGAATGATGTTTGTGGTGAGCCGGCTCCAGTGCCTGGTACCTGGTAAATGTTTATGCATCGCCTGTAGTCACTGGTACATCTCTTCTCCCTGTAAAGCTGTAGGCTTCCCAAGGCCATGGCTGTATTAGATTTGTGTCTGCCTCTCTTAGGTGGTTGTTCTAACAGGAACGCCAGTCAGAGAGAAAAGACAAGAATGTGGCTTTTGAACAGTCGATTTGCATCTTGGCCTGGCCCTGTGCCAGCCTTATGCCCCACAACAGCATCTCTCTGAGCCTCCGCTTTCTCTGGTTGGTGAGGTGGAAACAGGAGCGTTTCCTCCAGACTTGAGCTAACACATGTGAAGGAGGCTGCATTTCCTGATGGACAGCAGAGCTTCTGTAGGCGGGGGCTGGGTAGGAACTGCACGTTGCTCTGTGGAGTGCCGCTGCGCTGGCCCAGTGGGTCGTCTTGTGTTCTTCATCCCCAGGCCACCCTGACTCTGTTGTCTCGTGTGCTTCTCCCGGCCCTGGTGGCTGTGTGTCTGGGCAGACCATCCTCTGATGAGATTGTTACAGGGCTGATAAAAAAAAAAAAAAAAAAAAAAGACAAGTAATGTCTTAAATCAAAAATTCACCTAGAAAAATGGGATGTTTTGAATGTTCTTGGTCCTATTAAGAAAATTTAATCGAGTGGTGACAATGTCTGTCTGTCTTGCCTGCTGGTGCTCACGAGTGTGCAGGGATACTCTGTGCCCTTCCCTGTGTTTGAGAGTTCAACAGTGCAGGAACACTCTGGTCTTGCACAAGGTTGTCCTTACTCCAGTGTCTCTATTTTTTTTTTTAGATTTATTTATTTATTTAAAAGTCAGAGTTACACAGAGAGAGGAAGAGATAGGGACAGAGACAGAAGGAGAAAGAGAGAGATCTTCCATCCACTAGTTCACTCCCAAATGGCCACAGCGGCTGAGACTGGGACAGGGCAAAGCAAGGAGTCTGGCGCTTCTTCCGAATCTCCCACATGAATGCAGAGGCCCAAGCACTTCAGCCGTCTCCCGCTGCTTTCCCAGGCACATTAGCAGGGAGCTGGATCAGAAGTGGGGCAGATGGATCTTGAACTTGAGCCCATATGGAATGCTGGCATCACAGGTGGCAGTTTTACCCACTATACCACAACGATGGCTCCATTGTATCTCTGTAAAAATATGAATCTGAAACACACAGTCTGCTAACATATTTTCTGAGCAGCCACTTTAAGCCAGAAGATATCATTTATGGTTTAAAGCAGACCATATGGACAAACTGCAGACATTCCTCTGGGCCATGGTAGAGAAAGAGGGAAATTCAGAGTCCCTCATTGGTGTGGAGTGGCCATTGTGGTGCCTGGTTGGTCTTAGCTCTGAGTGTGTCGTCTTGAAACCATCTTACCTGGTCACTAAGGAGTTCCTTCAGCTTAGTGACCTTGAACTACTTATTTGATGCAGTTAAATCCCAGTTTGTACAACTGTAAGTTGGGGTAAGGATATCTACATCCTAAAGCTGTTAGGAGGATTTAGCAGCCTGGTATATGGGAAGCACTTGGCAAGGTATCCTACACATGGATCTATGTTCACATAGTGTCGGCCAGTTTTACTACTATTGCATTGCTGAGTAATGTAGGCGTTAGTGACCTGTGGCGTTTTTAGAGCCTGTAGTGGAATGCTGCACTGTCCTGACATCCTTTTTAAAGGTGCTTTTGTAGTTGGCTTTTTAGAGGTTTTCCTGCCCTGGAGGAAATTTTAAGATACTAGAATTTCCTTGGACCTGTTTTTATCTTTGCTCCCTTTTCTGGTGGTCATGTTTACCTTTCTTGCCTGTATCACTAAAAAGTAAGCTAGCATCAGCAAGAACTTTTGCTGGTCCTAGTCACAGCTTATTTCCAACACATAGGCTGGTGCTTTGCATATAACAGGTGCTAAACACATCCATGTTATTGAATAACTTCACTGGCTTCTAAACTTCGGATTACACATCCGGTTCCCTCCTGGGCCAGAAAGGTCTCTTCTCACTTCCACTCCAGGCCATTGGTTGTGTGGAGCTCTGTCTCCTGTTCTGTCTTCGTTGGGATGGGCATCACAGAGTAGGGCGTGGTGGAATGAGAACTGCGCACCAGTTTCACTAGTGCAGCAGACGTTGGTTTAAGTCATTTCGGGAATGTCCTGCCAGTGTTGACATGACAAAGTTGCACTTTCTTTAGCGATAGACCTCAACTTCCTGTTCTTCCATTCTTCGTTTCCTGTTCTATCCGGTCTCCCTGCCTTCCCAGTCTCCCACAGAAATGACCGCAGCCCCAGAGGGGGTTTTAAACAGCAGCTCCTCCCACCCTGCTGTAAGTTAGGTATCTTCAACCTCAGAACTGTTGGCATTTGGGGTCAGATTATTTGTTCTGGGAGACTGTCTGCACATAGAATGTTTAGTGCCATTCCCTGGCCTCAGCCCAGTAAATGCCAGTGGCTTCACTCCCACGCCCATATATGCGTTATCTCCGGACATTGCCCGTGGGAGAGAGTGGCAACCGCCCAGATGTAAGCACATGCTCCTTCCCCGCCTTGTTTCAGGTAGCTCTCTAAGAAAAGGGAAACTTCCTAGGAGACCAGAGCAAATGGGCGTAGTGTGCTTCTCGGAGGCTCCTTTGCCTCCCAGGGATGGAAGGAATGGGAAAAAGAAAGGAAAAAGAAACCAACTTTCTTAGCAACTTGATAGTAAAAATACAAAATGTAGGCCCCAATGTTTTGCTGCAGATTGCAATTCAAACACATAATTCTATGTCTAATACATCACCATAGATGAGAAGAGGGAATGACAACTCTTAGATCTTACCCAGAGTATGACAGCTGTTGGATCTCATCCTTACCTCATGGAAATCGGGTGTGTGTGGCACTGAATACCTGATGAAAGGCATAGGTTTGAAAAGTCTTCCATCTTACATCTTGGATTTAGGCAAATGCTGCAGATTGGTGAATACAAAAACAGTTTGGGGACAGCAGCGTTTCAGTGTTACTAGAATATTATAAACAATGCATTTATTATAAACTTGGTGATAATACTTTGTCAACAGGAGTATGATACTGGCTGTTCTGAGAGAAGTAAAAAATATTTATGAGACAACAGCTCACAGTTGAGTAGACACAAGACGAAAACCAGCAGAAACATAAAATATAAACCATGACTAAATTTGTGAACGAAGCAGTAATGATTTTAATGCCTAAGAAATAATTGTCATTCATTCCCCAAGATGCATGAGGGTAAGCCAGGTTGGCAGGAAGGGACCAGCCTCACCTGGAGAGAGAAGTCAGAGCTCAGTGGGAAATGGGATGCCCCAGGCTTAGTTTGTCTGAAGCCTCATTAGCATAATTTGGAGACTACTGAGGCAGTCTACAGTCAACACTGCCAACTCTAAGGTATTTATTCCAGGGCTAGAGGATGCTCAAAGTAGAGGAAATTCCATTTTGAGAGGCGACCCCTCCTCAGGGCGATAGCATGTGATGCATCTTCTCAGCTCCAGACGACCCATTCTGTAGGCTCCTGGTAGCCATGTGGGCTTTCTGAGTCTGGCCTCCTTACCCCAGAACCCGGCTGGCTGGGTCAAGGAGAGCACCTGGTTCCTGCTGGACCGGTCAGGTATACCTGATCATTTAGACTGAGAATTAGCTTTGGGACCGAGGGTATCTGGTCACCCAAGAGAGGGCCAGGACATCAAGGGGCCATCCTGTGAAGTAGAGGAAGCTTCCTGAGGGTCTCCTCACGTGCCCCAACCTGCCTTCTCAATATCAGGGCGGTTGCCACTCTCTCCTCCCTTGTCACCGTGCCCTGGGACTTGTTCCCCCATGTGACATAGCCACAGCTGCCTCCTGCCTGCCACAGCCGTGTTCTGTGAAATCCACGGCACCACTTTGTAATATGCCAAGTATTTTTCATCTGCAGGGAGCAGCTTTCAGTCCGCTGTGATGCTGAGGTGCACCTGTCACCACAGTTCCTTGGAGTCTTCACGGCTGTCGAGGTTCAGTGCATTAACTTGCCCAGGGGTGGCTGTATGTCCACTGACGAGGAATGCCCCATGCCCTAAAGCTATGGTTTCTGGCCACAGGTGCCCTGGGAGCTCCCTGGGGGCGGGGGCCTATGCTGTAGAAGAGTTCTGGGACATTAGCAATAGAGCCTGACCCAAGCATCATAATGATTTCCAGCCCCTGCAGAGGCTGGACACTCTTGAAGGCACAAGGGACAGATGGCAGGATCTGCACTGTGTTCTTCCCCTGCGTGCCCTCGGCCTGGGCTGCTGCCTCACACCTCAGAGTGTCCAGAATGTCACCAGGGCTGAGCGAACCGGGGAGGAGGGGGAGGGTTTGTGTGACACTTGGTCTCTCTGCTAGGGAGTGAGCCTTTTTAAAAAAGATTTATTTATTTGAGAGGCAGAGTTAAAGAGGGAGAGGGAGAAAGAGAGAGAGGAGAGAGAGGAGAGAGAGAGAGAGAGATCTTCCATCCACTGGTTCACTCCCCAAATGGCCACAGTGGCGGAAGCTGGACCAATCTGAAACCAAGAGTCTGTCCCCTACATGGGTGCAGGGGCCCAAGTGCCTGGGCCATCTTCCACTGCTTTCCCAGGACATCAGCAGGGAGCTGGAGCAGAAGTGGAGCAGCCAGAACTCCAACAGGTGGCCATAGGGGATGCCGGTGCTGCAGGTGGAGGCTACTGTATTAAAACACTGGCCCCCAGAGTGAGCATTTGAAACCGCTGTCCTGTACAGCTTGCACTTCGTGGGGAGAGACAGTTTTCTGTAAGGAAAGCGGGATGCTATCAGGAAAGAGGGATTGGAGGGTTCATCCACATGGGCCCCTTGAGTCCTAAAATTCCCTTAAGGTTTTGTAAGTAGATTTTAGAGCCCCTGAAGCCAGTCCACAGACCCCTGATGAGTGACTTAGTGACTTTTCCTCCAGAGGCGTTTCTGTCCATCCGGATCTTTCTGGTTAGTCAGTGCTCAAGGAATAGAATTGGGATCAAGTGATTAACAGAAAACTCTATATAGAGAGAAACTGTGTGGACTTCCTCATTGCTGCCTTTGGATACGTGGCTGTCAGAGCCCAGCCCAGGGGACAGCACTGGCCGTGTGGAGGGAGGGTCTCCTTCGTTGCCCCCGACAGAGTTGCCTCTGGGATCTGGCAGTATGAAGGCAGCAGAGTTAAGCCTGCAAGAATAAAGCCGAAGAAAGTCTGTTAGGAGGGGGCAATTCTCCAGGGCAGAGGATTGCTAAATTAATTACACAAAGTTTAGCAGAATTCAAAGGAAGAATAATTAGACCAGGCTGTTAAGGCTAAAAACCAAGTTATCATGTTGTTTGCCAAACAATGAAGTACCAAGGACTGGGAATTGCTTTTAAACTAAAGAAAGGAAGTCCGGCTGGAGCGTCTCCATCCAGACAGTCTTGGGAGTCTGTGTTAAGGAAGCCGAATACTTGAACTGTGGCTGTTTGTTTGTGAAGAAAGCTGTGTTCTTATGGAGCTCAACATGAAGCAAATACCGGGGCCTTGAGGACCAGGCCAGCCGCTCCTGTGAGGAGAGGAGGAGGGAGGGGCCAAGGCTAAGTGGAGGACATGAAGGTCAGGGAGGCAGCCAGGTGGGTGGCCACACCTTCCAGACCCAGAACGACGCAGAGATGTGTCCTGGGTTTTTGTCTGATAGCCTCTCATCTATTATTGGTATCAGCTTATTTTTTAATGTTTTTATTTTATGTGAAGGGAGAGAGAGAGAAACAGAGGCAGGGAGAAACCTCTCATCTGCTGCTTCACTCTCCAGATGCCTGCAACAGCAAGGGCTGGGCCAGGCCAAAATCAGGAGCTGGAAACTCACTCCAGGTCTCCCTGTGGTGCAGGGATACAGGACTTGAACCATCACCTGCTGCCTCCAGCATGCACATGAGCAGAAACTCGGGCTAGGCACGCCAGGATAGGGTGCAGGCATCCCGAATACTGACCTCACCTTGGGGCCAACGCCCGCCTGTAGCAGCTTACTGGGAAAGCACTGTAGGGTCAGAGTACATCTGTGGGTCTTGTTCCGTAGGACTTCTGCTGCGAGGTGGCTCCGGATCTACCTGTGGTTGAATTCTTACCCTGTCCCTTTGAGCTCTAGGCTCCTGAGCAAGTTCTGGGTCCTCTCTGAGCCTGTTTCTCTGTCGCCGTGGCTATAGAAGCTGTGTGGAGGTACTACCTGCCTCCTGCGGTTGCTGCAAGGATTCCACGGGCCTGGAGCTGGGAAGTACTTCGGCTTGTGGCCTTCAAACGCCATGAGGACTTGGCCCTTCCCTTTTCGGCGTTCTAGATGATGCCTGGGATGTGTAGGTGCTCTGTGAAGGCCTGTGCCCAACAAAGAGGTGAGGACTTGGGCATCAAGCTGCCTTCCAGCACTCTCAGCTGTCGTTTGGGTGTCCCCTTTGAATCCAAAGGGAGGAACTAGATTTCCGTATGGAATTGGGCCCCAGGAGATGAATTTGCAAACTTCCAGTGAGATGGAGAGGCACAGGGGAAGCCTGTGCTGGCAGATGCTGGCTGTACCCCCTGCCCACAGCCGTCACGTCCAGCAGGGTGATGCACCTCCGCGGCAGTCCTGGCTGGTCATCTGCATCCTGCTCGGTGCCCCAGGAGCCACAAGTGCCCCCCAGGCTGTTGACGTGGTGGTCCTAGACGTTTCTGGTCCATCCGATGGCACTGCGAGGCTTTGGTACGCTCCATCCATCAGCACCACTGCCTGAAGCAGTAGCAAACTCAGTCTGCAAAGCTGTCCACTTGCTGTTTAGAAATTAATTAAAAAAATCAGTGCTGGGACGCAGCAGTCTGAGTTCACAGCTCTAGATGTTCGGCTTGGCTTCCAGTGAGACAAACTTGTTAGGTGGAATCTCAGTGGCCCGGCAAGCCTGCCTTTGTGATGGAGACTTTGAATTGGCGTCCAGGGCCTCTCGCCCTCGATTAGAAAGGGCCTGCAAAGAGCCCAGACTGGGGTTTTGTCAGTCAGACAAAGGAACACACCAGGGAGAGCTGTTGCCCATTTATAACATGATTGGGCATGAAACGGATACTGTTTGGATTACACAGAAACTCATCCTCTCATTAGCTCTTTCAGCGCCACAAAAGGCCTGATGGCGGCTGGAGTCCCAGCCAGTGGGGTCTGGTGCCAGGAAGCTCGGTTGTACATTTGCATGGAGAAGGAAGATTTGGAGAAAAGGGGATCTCCGTTATTTGGTGGTGGTTCCTATCCTTTAACCCTGGTCCGTGCGTTTGTGTGGTGCCAGCTGTCAGTCATGCACTCGAGCACTAACATTTAGGACCTGCTGAGATCAATGGAAAGCACCGGACACGTGTCCTCATTTGGTGCTTCTAACTGTGCACCGAGGGAGATGGCAGAGAGAGGGGCTGCATAACCAGCCCAGGGTCGCACAGCACCCAAGGAGCTGAGTGCTGGGTGGAGTTGGCTCTTTTTTGGGCCCAGAGTTCACGCTCCTGTTGAGCCTTTCCATATGATACGTAGCACACGTGTTGGCGATTTGCTTCTGTGAGCGAAGACCGTGTCCCAGAAGCCTGAGATCTGAGTTCTCTGCTTGCTTAGGTGTAGCGGTGGCAAGCTGGGCAGTGGCCAGTCAGGACCCCCATGTTGAAGCAGAGCCTGGGCGACCAGTGGCACAGTGGCAGTAATGAAGATGTGTCTAGGTCTGGCACAGGGTCAGCACAGTGTCCCTGATCCACCACTGTTAGACCTCAGCACCCTGGCTGAATATCTGCTGCCTCGTGGCTCTAAGGATGCGCATCTGAGAATTGGTTCTGTGTGTCCTTGGACAACTCGTAAGTTCTGTGGAGACCTCTTTATTCACTACGTGAGGGCAGTGCCCATCTTGGAACATAGCCGTTCCTCTTCTGGAATATTCCTGAACTAATCTTCAGAAAGCTCGCTCCTTCCTGCTGGATGGTGGCTTTAATCTCACCGCAGCAGAGAGCTCTTCCCTGACCATTTAATCCAGAGTGACCACGCAGGGGCCTTCTATTGCATCACGCTTTTAAAATTCTCTCTTCAAGGCCGGCACCGTGGCTTAACAGGTGAATCCTCCACCTTGCAGCGCCGGCACACTGGGTTCTAGTCCCGGTTGGGGCGCTGGATTCTATCCCGGTTGCCCCTCTTCCAGGCTGGCTCTCTGCTATGGCCCGGGAAGGCAGTGGAGGATGGCCCAAGTGCTTGGGCCCTGCACCCACATGGGAGACCAGGAGAAGCACCTGGCTCCTGGCTTCGCATCAGAGAGATACACCAGCCGCAGTGGCCATTGGAGGGTGAACCAATGGCAAAAGGAAGACCTTTCTCTCTGTCTCTCTCTCTCTCACTATCCACTCTGCCTGTCAAAAAAAAAAAAAAAAAAAAAACTCTCTTCAGATCTAACCACTGTCTACTGTTTTCTCTTTACCTCTCCCTCTTCCTTTATTTTTTTTTCCTTTTTCACCATCTCTTTGTTAGAATATAAGTTCCTTAACGATACTCTGAATACCTAATCTTTGTAATAGCCCTTGGCATATATAGCTTCATGAATGTTTGTTAAGTGGTTGGTTTAAAGTTTGCCCTGTAACAATGAGTGTGTTGATCCAGAGATGCCCAAGGGACTCCTGCAGCTCTGAAGTGTTGTGACCTAGAAATCTCAGATTATGGGGCTCGCCCACAGCTGCCCCTTGCACAGAGGGGGAGACAGTATGCCAGGAGCTCGGGATTCAGAAATGGTGAGCAGGTCTGGGTCCCTGGCCTCACAGAGTAGGCTAACGTAGTGATGAAGCCCACGGCCCTGGTCTTACCAGCTGTCACTGAGCCCCCATGACATTGCACACAGTGTTTTTGGTGGAGAGGACAGATGCTGTCTGGTCTCTGGAGGCGTCTGCCGGATTGAGCCTGAGGGAGTCACCTCCCAGATGGCCCACTTCGCTGCATGATCTTTGGCAGTTTCCAGTTCTGTTTTCTCGCCTGTAAGGTGGAGATAATACTGGCTTCGTGGACTGCTTGTCAGAATGGAATGTGTTTTGCATTGGAGAATACAGGGAAGACTCAGGAGGCAGGAAAGCAAACCAAATGTTTGAGCGTTTGTGAGTTTTCTAATCCAACTGAAGGCTGGGTAAATATTGGACAGGGAGGGAAATATGAGCAGGGAATGGGAACTGAATTCTGGAAGGCAAGTTTTGGGCCACACTGTAGAAAGAATGTTGATGAGTCTGTCTCTCTCTCCCTCCCTCACTCCCTCCCTGTCCCCCTCCCTCCCTGTCTCCCTTCCTCCTCTCCTTCCTCCCTGTCCCCCTTCCTCCCTTCCTCCCTCCCTTTCCCTCTCCCTCCACCCTCCTCTCTCTCAATAAGATTTCTAATCCATAACTGAAGAACAAGAATATCAACTCATCTGCTTTGTAGCCATGAGAGTACCCAAAGATGATTTTTCTCTCTGTTCTGTTTGAACTGATGTATACTCATTATTTATGGTTACAGAACAGAAAAAGGCTTTATTCCTTGTACTTGTTCCATGCTTGTCTTAAGAGATCCCACAGGTACTTGCCCATTATTTATTATTGCATCTGTCTTCCAGATTCAAAGGTAATTGGCCATTGAGTGTCACATTGGTGGAGAGACAGGCAGAGAGGAGATGAGTGTGGGCAAGGTTGGAAGTATGAATTGCTTAGCTTATTTGAATGCATATGATGACATATTTTAGCACAGACTGAATAACATGGGACACAAAAAATAGAGGAACAACAAGAATACACAAGACTTAAGTGATACAGCACTTACCGTACCCTATAGTAGGAGATAACAATCATTCAGCTTTGCTAGTTTCTAATAGTCTTGAAGGTGCCCCAAGAAACCCCAGCTCCATTCAGGACCAAGTTTGCCATGATTACTTCAGTGTTATCAGTTAAGGAGTGGAATTTAATAATCTTGGGAACCATCCCAAAGAAGCAGAAATGAATCTGCCTTAGTTGGGGAAAGAAAGGGCTTGGCAGTGAATGGTCTCTAGTTACCTATTTATAAATCCACAGCCAAGTGTTTCTGAAAAATTAACAGTGGGAGGGATGAAAGTAATAAGAGCCTTGATCTTTATATTCATACCTGGGAGCCATAAATGCCTGTAACTCATCCACTCACCTACCTAATGTTTGGCACCCAGAAGGCTCTCAAAAATCTTTGAAACATGCAAGGTCAGTTCTTTGAAAAGCCCTGAGACCGTTGACCAGTGGGACTGAAATCCCTGGGAAGAGTCGGCATGGAAACTTGTTCCAGGGGGGCACAGAAGGTACATTTTTGATTAGTCATCTTAAAACAGGAGCTGCTTTCTGGTCCCACAAGAACGAACAATTTGCTTCTGAAGGTTCTTTGTATGTACTTTTACTGGTATTGATTTTCCACCGTAGATATCAGGACCCTGGAGAGCATTCGACTTCATTCTAGGACCCTTTAAACTTGATAAACACTTGACATACTTCCCCAACTTTTCTCCCAAAGAGCCCCTGAGGGCAAGTAGGAGCAAATACCTATACTGAGGTTCAGGGAGGCAGAGCCCAGCTCAACAGTCTGCGTTCTTGACGTTGCTCCCCTGTACACGTTTTTATGAGTTTTGCATTCTATTCTACAGCAGATCAGTGATTGCCTTAATATAAATGAATTTTAAGTTACCTACAAGTGTAGTGAAATAAACACTGTAGGGAGTTTTTCTGCATATTTGCATATCTTCTGGGCTGTGCTACACTCTGAAAAGCAAGGGTTATCATAGACTTGGGAAAATAAGGGAGAGAAGGAGGGGATGGGGCAGGCTGGGCTGAATCCGTCTGGTATAGGAATGCCTGTTTCTGTCTTCAGGGAGGTTGCCAGTGGTTGATACCCATGTTGCCCCATCAGAGGTCCACACTCAGGTTCTGCTGCACAGGATATCACACTTGGGAAGCGACAACCTCATCTGGGGCTCTGAGAGGCCATTTGAGCATCCCATCTCTGATCTGGGGCAGGCTCTCCCTGCAGACTTCGCTGTCCGGATTCATTTAACACCAAGCTCCATGTGACAAGGTGGTAGGTAGGCATCTGAGGATCAGAGCACCAATCCTGCATACCTAACCAGCCTTGCTGAACCCTGTCTGCCCCATGGTACCCCCCGCCATAGCCCATGTTGCCAGCCACGCTGGTTCCAGCCCTTGTCTGCTTGAATAAACACTGTTTGTTAGAGCCTCTTTCCTTAACCAGGGTTCTTTTCCTTCAGCCTTTTGGCAGTGGTGCTTGAATGTAGACTCTCAGGCTGCCTGGCCATTTAAAGTCCATGACTTCAGAAAGACTCCCAAAGAAGATCTCTCAAAAATAAAACAGGAACATGAAATATGACAGTGGAGGTTTGTATCCAAAGCTCTGTTGTGTGCGTGATCATAGAGCACAGACTATAGACGAGAAAAGGACCTCCATCCTTCATTCCCAACCCTTGTAATCTTGAGGAGGATCAAGACGGAGCAAGACTACCAGAGAGGTGTGAGCCGCTTGGTTGTCACAGAGGTTCATCAGAGGTTTCCTGGACAGCACGGACCTTGGCTTGATGTTCCGTAAGGGAGTCACGATGTTTCTTCTTGTAGAAATGAGTAATTTTATGGTCGGAAAGACAGTATAATCCTTCCTCTCAGATCTTAGGTCTCTGGCGTGTCCAGGGTCCCTTGCCCTTGGTGAATATCCATTTCCTGTTTTTTTAAAAGCAAGTTAGAAAACCCAGCTGGTAAGACTGACGAGGATGATAACAAGTGAGTATGCCTCACGGCTAGACCCTGTGCTGAGCACCTTTCATGCCTGATCCCGTCAGATCTTCTGCCCAGTGAGGTAGACCTATTTGCCTACAACTGAGTTCTGAAGAGTTGAGTAACCCACACGATTTCACATGTGCAAGAAGTGGATCAGCGTTGCTTCTCTCAAACCCACATCTCTCTGATCCAACCAGTTTGGCTCCAGTCTTCTAGCTATATAAAAATTTTGGAGGACATTCTTGGTTTTTCTTCTTTTCCCATTGCCATGTGGCCAACAACCAGTGGTTGCTGAATAATGATAAAATAGCACCGGAGGTGTGAGTTCTCTGTAACAGCTGCATGTTGTACGGGGATTTTAACTGTGGTCACGTGAAGTGCAGTCTTCTTGGTGAGGACTGAGACACAGGTGCACCAGCTGTGTGGTGGCACATGAGCTCCTTAAGCTCTCTGTGTCCATTCCAGTTGGTAGATGAAGAAGCTGATCCGCCCATCAGTTTCCTTGTTGTGAGATTGGAATATTCAGTAGCACATTATTCTGTGGCTGCTAGGTATCACGCTGCATCGTCTGCCCCCTGAGTAGATGACACAATATGTAATAAAATGCTCCCCTCTCCCCTTTCTTTCGACTTGTTCCTTTTAGTTCCTCATTGCCCTCCCAGCTCACTTTCCAAGGGAAATCAGATTCTTGAGGGAGTGAGACTCCTTGTCTTCACTGCCCCAGAGCGGCTGAGAGCAGAGGACCTGCAGGATGGGGTGACAGCTTTGGGAAGAGAGGCTGGTAGCATCCTGTGGCTGTGGGTTTTGTAGAGTGCGTTTCCATGGCTGCTGTAGCAGAACCCTCCTAACTACCACCTTTTCTGATGAGCCGGGTGTGTGAGTTACTTTGCTGGATTCTCACAGGCTGCTCACCGTGTCTTGCTCTGCATGTGACAGAGGGGCTGTGCTTGGTCCAGCCAGTCACTGGTAGTCCTTAACTGCGTCATCTCAGAGGTGAAAGCCCCAGTCTTACAGGGTTGGATGCTTACTCCAGTCCTTGGCTGTGGTCATGACGAGATGGTCCAGGAAGGAGGAGAAGACTGTGCGTTTAGCAAGTGGGGTCCTAGACCAGCCGGTGACAAGCAGCAGCCCTGTTGCCCAGGCATTCACAGTGTGTTGCAGGGGTAGCCCCAGGAGACAGCAGCAATCACCCAGGAGCAACAGAGGGGTCCCAGTGCATTAGTGGGGCAGTCCAGGGCTGGGGTGGACCAGGGCTGGGGTGGGGAGAGAAGTTTCTTGGCAGAGGAACCACAGCAGAGAAGGGAAAGAAGACTCCTGTAGAAATAGACATCCAGTTTTGAGTACTGGCTTGGCCGCTGATGTTTTGTGCTACTCAGACGTTACTTGATCCTTTCTAATTAAATTTTTCATCTTCAGCTTGCTCTGTTACTCATTTATCATAAACTTCTACCTGCGTTATGTTTGTAAAGATCTATGTGTTTCTTTAAAATAGCTGCATGATGTTTAATAAACTGGTATCTTGTAATTAAAGGAACCATTTATCTGTTGACGGTGTCATAGGATGGATATTTGCCACTCTCCCACCCCTGAAATTCGTTTGTTGAAGACCCAACTTCCTGCGTTGTATTTGGTGCTGGAGCCTGGAACTCCGTCTGGCTCTGCCACATGGGTTGCAGGAATCCAGGCCTTTGAGGCATCGTCTGCCTCTCAGGGTGCACATTTGCAGGAAGCTGGATTGGAAGCAGAGGTGCTGAGACCCGATGCAGGCACACCAATATGGGATGTGGGCATCCCAACCTCTGCGTCAAATACTAAAAAAAGGAAGAGGATTTAGGTTTGATACAGGATTGGAGTCTGCATTCAACTCCTGTTTTAAAGGAGGAGCGATAGTCTCCTCACCCGGGGTGTCATGGGTCAGGTGCATCTTTAGTCCTCTGTTTCTGTCCTTGTCTGCTGTGTCCCTCCCTGCCATTCCCCAATCATTGGGCAGACAGGTCAGCTGTTGCTGTCACTCGGCTGTCTGCCCTATCGGGACGCATGACCAGCAGATGCCCTTGTTCGGCACCTGAGAACCTGGCCAGCCCCTTGAACAGAAAAGCAGAGCATGGCGGGGGGGGGGGGGGGGGGCTTTCCAAGCTGCCATTCTTCCCCAGTGACAGCGAGGCCTCTGGGCAGGGTCTCTAGCTTTGTATTCTGGGAGGCTGTGTTGTCAGCTGGTAAACAAGCCCCTTTGGAGAAGGGGGCAGCAAGATGCATGCACAGGTTACCATGGGGACAGACAAGCTGTAATAAATGTCTGGGATCTTAGCTTGAGGAGGTTGGAGTGGTTTCTTTGTCAGTCATCCATTAAGTCACTCATAATGATTCTCTGGGGGTGTCTGCTCTTCAGACAAACCTTGGATGTGCATGACTCCGGCAGAGGGCGATCTTAAGGCAAGGAGGAGCACGGTTAATGTGTAGACTTTTTGCAAATTGAGTGGCCTTTTGTCTGAAGAGGCTTCTGGAAGCTACCAGAAAGGGCTGTGAGTTCCTACAGCTGTTGCAAAGTAATTCTTTTGCTTATTGTTCTCAGCATGTAGGCATTGCCCGGAATTTTGTGACTTAATGTCCCTAGGAGGAGGGCGCAAGGAGATTCCTTGAAGCTGGGAGGGGGCTCTCAGAATAGACCCCTGAGCGCTCTAGCCCTGAGGTCCCCTGTCATTAGGACACTGAGAATGTACAGCATGTCTGTTCTTATCAAAGTGTCACTTATTTTATTTAGAAAGCAAAGAGACATAGAAGGAGAGACAGAGATGGATCTTCATCCACTAGTTCACTCCCCAGCTGTATGCCTGGGGCTGGGTCAGGCTGAAGCCTGGAGCCTGGAACTCCATCTGGGTCTCCCATGTGGGTGCAGGGTCCCATGTACTTAGGCCATTCTCTGCTGCTTTCCCAGGCACAGGTGGATCAGGTGGAATAGCTGGGACTTGTACTGGTGCTCATCTAGGGCCTGTGTTGCCTGGTTTAAATTCACTTTTCCACAGATGTCCGTCACTCTAGAAGGTCTCAGGCACCCCAGGGAAGGCTGATTGAGTGCTGTCCCTCGCTCACTGCAGGGGCTCTGGCCTCACGGAGCAGGAAGCTATGTGAATGTTGCCGCGGTAAACACCAGCCTGTGTGAGTCTCCCAGGTGGCTGTGGGGCCTCCATGCCCCTCAGTGTCCCGGAGGTGGTATCAGGCTGCACTGCTTCAGGTGTGTTGGTCTTGCTACACGCCAGTTATTCCGTAGGATCTACCCAAGGACAGAAAAAGGCTTGGTTCCGAATTTGAAAATTAATGTAGCTAATTTAAAAATAACTCATTGAACTGAAAAACAAGTTCAGAAACAATTAAGATAATTAAAATATCACCACCTTAATTGAGACCAAGCAATGAGCTTAAAAAATAAAATTAATTAAAAAAAATGTACATGGAGCCGATAATTAACTGGCTTTTGAATTCAATTCTTTGCAGCTCAAACAGTCTCTCTTTCAATTAATTCATTCTTGGTTTTTTCTTTGAGAAAAGTTTTTGCGAAGATTATTTTGAAGAATTAATTGGCCATGTATCCTGTGCCAGTTGACCCTTGCTTGTCTTCTATCTGCGGTTAGGAAAGACGAAACGAACCTTCAGCAGGTACCTGCTCTGCACCAGGCACCTGCTCTTCTGGGGCCCACGTCGAGTGTTGGAGCAAAAGAGATGGGGGGGGGGGGCGCGTGGACTTTGCTGTGTTCTGGGGAGCGCCACAGTCTTCACCTGTGTGCAGGGATTGATGGAAACTTGTAGTCCCCCAGGAACCCTGAGTACCGTGTCAAGGAAGCCTCCAGCCTTGCTCAGGGCGGTCGCTGCCAGCCAGCTCGCCCCTACTTCCTCACCTGCGCGACTCCCCACCTTATGAAAGGGCCTCTCAGTGACCGTTCTGATCTCCAATCCTTTGCTTTGGGTGAGTGGAGCCACACAGCCCCATCCCATGCGGGTGCTGGGTGTCTCTCAGAAGTGTCCCTAGGAGGCTGTGCTGCCAGAAGACACAGATTTAGAATATGTTTCTACAATAAATGGAAATGACCCACTCCTCACCCCCTCAGGTCCCGTGTTACTGGTTTTCAAGAATAAAATGTGTCCTGGTGGCAAAACAGACGTTGGCAGTTGACCTGCTCTGTGTTGTTGGTCTGTGAAGGTCATTTACTCCAAACCCCATACATGTTTGAAGTGTTCAGTCCTGAGTCGTTAATTGTTAGCGGACTTGATTTCTGTATGCAAATTGTTAAGTATGTGTACAGAGTTAAATGACTTGTGATTTTCTTGTTAGTGGTTTCGGTTAGAGGTTTTCTTCTTTGTTTTTTAGGAAATGTTAAGTGTTAGCTTCGAGAATTGGAGAGAGCATCTGTTGGGTTAGCCTAATGTCAGGGTGACTGGTGGCAGGACTTGCAGGCCTGGGGTCACATGATTCCATGGGAGGTTGCTGCATTCAGACAGAGCCAGGCAGAGGGCCCAGTTGTCCAGGGGCCCAGGGAAGGTCACTCATGCCCTGGGTAGCACGCGGGCCGGTGACCCGGTCCTAAGGTGTGCACTGCCTGGGAGGTGGAGTGGCCCCGTGTCGGTAGCACCGGACGCCCTGGCTCCTCATGGTCATTATGCCCTGAAGTCCTCTCATGAATGTGGTGTCCCCTGGACTGTAACCACCATGGGATGGGCCTGCAGTAGACTTTTAGAAGGTTCTGGATGACTTTCATTCTGTTCACATTTAGTGGTGAGGAGCTTACATTCTGGAATTCAGCAGACCAGGTTTTCAGACGCTCTGTGCACCTCTCGTTAGCACCTTCTCTCTAACACCCATATTTGTAAGATGGGCGCATGGACAGCAGCTACCTCCTCCCATGGTTGTGAGGGTTCAGCGTGGTGAGTGCATTCGAGGGCTGAGCTCCCTGCCGAAGAGTCAGAAGCATTCAGGGAGCGCTGGCTGTTCTTAGGAGGGCTTGTTCCTCATCCTGGGAGCAAAACACAGGCACGAAACAGACACAGGCAGTGTGCCTCCCATGCACCAGGTCTGTTCTGAGCACTTAAGAACATTAACCACTGGCTGCTTATGGCAGCCATTGAGCCGTAGTAGAGACTGTTGGTATCCCCATTTTACAGAAGAGGAAACTGAGGCACCAAAATGTTAGTGAACAGCAGAGCCAGAATTCAGTCCCAGGAGCACCAGCGCAGAAGGCTGTGCTCTGCCCTACTGAGCCCTGATGATCCCTTTCTTCTTCCTCTTTATAAATTGAGAAGCTTCGAGATGGCCGAGTACAGGCTCCCATCAGCTGGTTCTCTGCCAAAGTGCCTTTAACATCCTGAGCTGGGCTGGGTCCAAGCCGGGAGCAGGTGGCAGGGATCCAGCTGTTGGAGCCATCGTCTGCTGCCCCCCAGGGTGTGCATCAGCAGGAAGCTGGAATCCGGAGCTGGAGTGGGACTCAAACCCAGGCATGCTGACACGGGGTGCAGGTGTCCTGCCCAGTGGCAGCCTGGTCAGGCCGCCCGACGCCTGTGTGTACATTGTGTGCTTGTGAAGCTGTCTGCAGAGCGAAAAGAAGTTCAGATCGCACCGTCAGCCTTGTCACATGGTCCAGCAGGTGCAGAGACCCATCTCCCTCGGCCGGCCTGCCTGCCGGTCTCCTCCCTCTGTGAGGTCTGCCCGGGTGGAAACCACACGGTCTCTCTGGCGCTTGGTGCTGAGTGGGGGGCTGGGGTCGCGGTTGCCCTTGTCCTGCCGTGGGTGGAGGTGAGTGAAGGAGCCACCCGGGGCTTTCATGCTCTTCTGGTCATGCCGTGTTTTCTGTCGTCCTAATTTTGGGTGGGTCCTGGAGAGTGAGGTTTTGAGGTGGAGAGCTGTGCACAGCCCAGCCCCAGCAATCAGGGGGCCACTGGGACCAGGACGCTGTTACTGCTGGTGTATGGCCCAGCACAGGAGGACTCAGGGCTGGCAGGTGTCCCCCTGCCTCTTGCCGCCAGCGGCTGCCCTCAGCTCAACAGCTGGGAGTGAACGCCTGTCCCGTGGGCTCTGTCTGCCCCTCTTGAAGCCCTTTTTCCCTATGCTGAGGTGCAGGTGTCAGACTCCTCCTGTGGGGAGAAGGCTGTGCCGGGGGCTGGCCTGGGACCAGGCCCTTGGTCAAGTTGCTGATGTGCCTGGCCCCGAGTGAACCTGGGTTCCATTGATGGCTGCTGCAGGGGGAGAAGCACCCTGAGCGGCTCCAGCAGCAGGAACGCCTTCAGGGTGTGTGTGCTCAGGACTCGGGAAACTACCAGCTGCTGTCTAAAGAAAACGGATTCAGGTTCTGGGCTGGGGTGGGAGGAGAGGAATTGCCACCCGTTCTAGGTGCTGGGGAGCAGTGATAGCCGAGAGCCCAGTGGCTGTGTGGATTGTGGTATTTGTGACAGCAGTCTTGCTGTCCCTGCTGGGGATGCCAGTTTGTGTAACCAAATGTTTGCCGCCTCTGGCTGTGGAGAGCACTTTGGAGAGATTTACTGCCAGATAGGTTTGAGGCCCAGGAGCTGCACGGAGACACAAATGCTTTGTTTTGCAAGAGAATTCCCTGGGGCCTCTTCTGGGTTGATGAGGAGCCAGTGTACCTCAGCATGCTGATCCTGCTGGGCCAAGGGCCTGCTGCTCAGCCTGGGCTGGAACAGATGGTAGTGTAGCACCTGCTGTCTTGGGAGACCCTTCTCAGAACAGCCCGTCTGAATCTACTCCTCCCCTACTGCCATTATGCTACCCACTAACCAATTTGCTGGGTTGAATGTTTGTGTGTGTGTGTGCATGTGTTTCGTGTTTTATTTGTATGACAGGCATTACAGAGTGAGAAAGAGAGACCGAGACCGAGACCGAGAGAGAGAGAGATCTTGCATCTGTTGGTTCGTTCTCCAAATGGTTGCAACAGCCAGGGCTGGGCCAGACCAAAATCAGGAACCTGCAACCCCAAACTGGTCTCCCATGTGGGTGGTAGGGACCCAAGTACTTGGGCCATTCTCTGCTGCCTTCCCAGATGCATTGCAGGGAGTTGAATTGGAATTGGAACAGCAGAGTCTCGTACAGATGTTCACAGGGGCTGCAAGTGTTGCAGGTGGTGGGTTAGCCCGCTGGGCCCCAACACTGGCCCAGGGTGAGTGGCTTAGGATAGCCCAGACAAGCCTCCTTTCATTTGCCAGTGCTCATTCCCCTGCCTGGGTCTCTTTTCCTATCTTTGCTTTCCAAATCTTGACCATCCTTCAAGATCCAATTCACATATTAATGCTTCACTAATCCTTGCCCAAGAAATTGATCTCTATTTTTCTCTTGCACTCGGTTATCATTTTATATGCCTATCATGGCCCTTATCTAATTCTGCCTTGCACAATAAATATTTATGGGTCGGCATTTTCTCCCCTCCCTGTTATGTGTAGTGACTTTGCATGGTGCTGCATTGGCTTGCACAACCTGACGTTCTTCCAGAAGTTCTGGGTTATTTATGCACAGATTCGGTGCTTACTGATCTGCAGAGAGGACCTGCATCTTCCAGGACATTGGATGTGATAGGAAGTGAGCAAAATGAAGCATGAGTGAGGTCATGAAAAGCAACACCAGCAAAACAGCCGGAGAGGCAAAAGCTCTCGGTCCTTCGATAATGAAGGGTTCGGATGGCTTTTTAAAAATAATGTCTGCCTGAGATGTAGACGCCAGAACTCCCAAAACATAAATGCTTCGCTGACCTGCTGGCGAGCAGGGCTGCACGCGGTGGGCATGGGTTTCTGTTCCACTCCCCGGAGAGTGGAAACACATGCTTGGTTTCTTCCTCTTCCGTTATGGAGTAGGAACAGAGGGGACATTGCCCTGGAGGGCCTAACCCTTCTCTTCTCATTCCTTCCTCAGCCCTGGACCCGTCCAAGGACCCCTGCCTGAAGGTGAAGTGCAGTCCTCACAAAGTGTGTGTCACTCAGGACTACCAGACCGCTCTGTGTGTCAGCCGCAAGCACCTGCTCCCCAGGTAAGGCAGGAGGAGCGGTGGCCGAGGGTGGGCGGCGCCCTCCAGCTGACTGACTTGAGGGCGCCCAGCCTCTGAGGGGCCTGGAAGACGAAAGAACGCATGGTTATGTGAACTGTTCAATGCTGTCATCTGTTTCCAGGTGTAGATTCTTAAATGTGTATTTTTATTTTTCATTTTATTTGAAAGAGAGGTGGAGAGAGATCTTGCATTGCTGGTTTACTTCCCAAATTCCTGTGGTAGCCTTCATTGGGCCAAGCTGAGTCCAGGAGCTAGGAATTCAGTCCAGGTCTCTGATGTGGATGGCAGGGACCCAGGTACTTGAGCCATCACCTGCTGCCTCCCAGGGTGCACACGGGCAGGGAGCTGGATCAGGCACAGAGGGACTGGAACCAGGCACTCCGCCCAAGCGGTGATTTAACCACCGTGCCAAGCACCTGCCCCAGACGCAGATTTGCAGAGAATGTCAGTCTTTATTCTCTTTGTCTGGTTCCTTTGGACTCTGAGCCCTTGTCTGAGCACATGAACAGAACATCAGTTCTTTGTGATTTTTGGGTCCCTTCCTCCTCCCAGATTGAACCCCGAATTTAAGAAGTTAGAGACAAGAAAGCAGGGGCTACAACTTCAGCCTGCTGGCTGCTGCTGGCGCTGACAGTCGTAATCCTTGGAGGCCTGAGGGCTCTCTGTTTCATGTCCCTGGAGGGTGTGGCATCTTTGCCAACCCTGGGGTTTGGGTCCTGCCTTCTTAGGACCACTCCTCCATTCCCTCCAGAAGTACGTCTTACTCTGTGCTCAGGGTAAAACACTGGACACCCCCTTTCCACAGCCCAGGTCTACTCCCGTCTTCAGGGGCCTGAAAGCCCAGACCTCTTCATCCCACCCCAGCATCATCTACTGAGTGGGTGTCAACTTTCACAAAAGATAGAAAGAGCCTTGCAATTCAGGTTGCTGATGCCTTCAGTGCTGAAAAAAAATAAGCTTGAAGTAAGGAAATAGTTAACTAGGCACTTGCAAAACAAGCTCTCTTTAAGGAGGACATTGGGTGGGATGGGGGAGAGGCAATTTTACTGCATATTCTGGCCCCTGCCCTCACCCTGAGGTGCTGGTACAGCTGGGAGGTGTAGTGACACATGCTGTTGGTACCCATGCCCGGTGCTGGGTCTGGGAGCGTCCTCTGTTGTTCACCTGCACCCCACCACGTCCTTCAACCAACACAGCCACCTTTCTGCTGCTTGGTCCCCAAAAATTGGCCTTCCCAGGTCTGTTGCTTTGATAGCTCCACTTTGACCTCCTGGGTAGTGCTCTCCTCACTCTTAACTACTAAAATGCAAGCCAGGCTGGTCCCTTTGGCTGTGCCTCTTTTTTTTTTTTTTTTTTTCCACTTTATTTGCATGTGTGTATGTGTGTGAGAGAGAGAGACATTAGTCTCCCATTTTCTGGTTTACTCCCTAAATGTCCACAATAGCCAGTCCAGATGTAGCCTGGAATTCCATCTGGGCCTCTCCCACATGGACAGCAAATGTCCAACTACTTGAGCCGTCATCAGCTGTCTTTCCAGGCACAGTAACAAGGATGTATTGAAAGTGGAAAAACCAGGCTGGCACCGCAGCTCAATAGGCTAATCCTCCGCCTGCGGCGCCGGCACCCTGGGTTCTAGTCCTGGTCGGGGCACCAGATTCTATCCCGGTTGCCCCTCTTCCAGTCCAGCTCTCTGCTGTGGCCTGGGAATGCAGTGGAGGATGGCCCAAGTCCCTGGGCCCTGCACCTGCATGGGAGACCAGGAGAAGCCCCTGGCTCCTGGCTTCGGATCAGCGAGATGCGCCGGCCGCAGCGGCCATTGGAGGGTGAACCAACGGCAAAAAGGAAGACCTTTCTCTCTGTCTCTCTCTCTCTCACTGTCCACTCTGCCTGTCAAAAAAAAAAAAAAAAAGTAGAACAACCAGAACTCAAAGGGGCACTCTGATATGGGATGCCAGGGTCACCCGTGGCAGCTTAACCTGATGCATGCCAGTGCCAGTGCCTGGCTGAGCTCTTGGGATGATTTCAGTTCTCCTCCATCCCCTAAGTGGTCTCCCCTGAACATGGCTGAGGAGGTGCCGCCTTCTGGAATCATGGCTCTAGTGGAACAGGGGTCACAGTGTGGTGTGGCCACACCGAGCAGGCTCTCTGTGCCCTCTGGCTTCTGTAAGTGCGACAGCTGCAGCCAGACCTGGCCTCAGTGACTGTCTTGCTGTGGATAATTTTAAATGTAGTAGTGAATTCAGTCAGCTTGGGACAGGTGTTGTGACACAGGAAGTTAGGCTGTTGCCGGGATGCCCGCATCTTGTATTAGAACTGTGGCCCCTCCCACTCAGGCGAGAGACCTGGATGGAGTTCCTGGCTCCTGGCTTTGGCCTGCCGCAGCCCTGGTTGTGAGCATTTGGGGAGCGAACCTGCAAATGGAAGATTAACTGATAAATCGGTCCTTCCTTCCTGTCTATCTTTTTCTCTTGTACTTTGCTTTTCAAATAAATAATAATAAATACATTTTAAAGAGTAGTTAGCATTGGTAAGACTGAGATGCCAGATTCTCTGATGTGCTTTGTCCCCAGACTGAAGTGTTCTCTCTGGTGGTCAGGATGTGTCTTGTTCCTGAACCTGTCGTAGTGCCTGATATTGTGCTGCTGGGTAAAGTCAGAGAACTGGGACAGAGACAGGCACCAGTCGCTTGCTCGTATGTGTAGCGAATATCAGCCATGATTCAGATCCAGACTGACCCCAAAGCGAATGTTTTTCACCACTGCACTCTGCTGGCCTCTTCACTTCCCCCATGCCCATGCTGGTGCACCCATTAGTTCATTGTCCTTCAGCACAGAGGTGTTGGCTGCCTCCTGTGTGTCAGCTTGTGTTGCTATGGTGACAAAGATCAACAAGATACCCTGTTGCTAAACTCAAGGAAAGTCAGGTTCACTGGCCAGTGGGATGTGCATACCATTTTGTTGTTGTTACTGGCAGTTCCTTTTAGTGCATACCTACTTGAAGAACCTGTTCTAGATTCTCCTGCCACACAATTGCTACTTTCTCTAATGCAGGCAAAACGTGGCCTCTTTGATTGGAAACACCCACATACCCCTTAGTAGTGCTGTAGGCTGGGTCCTGTGTGTGTGTGTGTGTGTGTGTCTACTGCATAGCTGCCTGTAGAATTCAGGATACAGCTCTTTCCAGAAATGTCAGAGAAGAGAATCCTCATTGTACACTCACATGTGTGAGACCAAAGCGGCAGGCTCATTGGTATTGAGGCCTAAGTGTCTAGGTATTTTTCTGAGCATAACTTATGTCTGTGCTGGGGACACCATTGCCTTTTTGCCTGTGTTGAAAGTGCAGTCCTTACCTCCCACAGCACCTGGTGACCACCACATTATAGCCGCCAAGGACATGGACTTGGTGATGAGACTCTGCTGAGCCTGGTCCCCAGGTGGGCTGCTTCCTGTGTAACCTTGGCCAGTGACTTCTTCCTGTCTTCGTTAACTTTGTGCTTCTGTGTTGTTAGATGGGTCAGCGGCAGCGCTCACCCCACTCCTCCCCTGTACTTGTGGAATGCATCCTGCAGTGGTTCGCACACAGCAGTGTGTGAAGGTTTACACAGAGCATCTCCTGGACAGGTTGGGTGTTTGCAGTGAGATGGTGTGCAAGGTCTCTGTCTAGGATCTGTTCTGACTGCTCAAACAGTCATAGTTGCTATTTTCTGATTCATTCTGGAGGATCAGCCAGAAATCCCCAAAGTGCACACCCCTGGGAAAAAAGTAACGTCACTGTGCCTTGTCCACGGCCCGGCCCCGTCTGACTTATGTCTCTGCCACTCCTGTGTGAGTGAGCCCCTTGAGGGCCATCGTGTCCTGTCTAGCTGCTCTCTTACGATTCTCAGCAGAGGGTTTACAGAGACAAAGGCACTTCTAATCATGGGGCTCACTGGTTTGTGGGAAAACAGCTCCAGGCGGCCCCTGTGGTGGGGGCGGCACGCCTGCTCTCCGGTATCTGGGAGGCTGTTCCGTGGGTCTTTGATGCCTGTGGGTCCAGCCTACAGGATCTGCTGAGTATCCGCCTCTCCCAGGGGCCGTGGATGTCTCTGCAGACCGAACAGCTACCTTTTCACCTTGTACTTCAAGGCTCCTCTCTGTCCCAGGAGGCCTTGTTGACAACTGGATTTGGTCATCAACCAGGGAGGTGTCTCTGGGACATCTGGGACCGGTCCTACCTGGCCAGATGCCTCTGCCGCAGGGTGCGGGGCCCATCCTGCCCACCAGCCAGGAGTGTGCACAGAGAGGCCCTGAAGCCCACGACTCCGTGTCTTTGCATACCACGCATGGTGGCAGGACGGTAAACAGTGAGAGAAAGCCCTTAGTTTTCCTGGAGCAGAGGGAGGGAGTGAGCAAGCTGCGGAGGAGGAACCGGGTCAGTGCAGGGACCTGGGGCTGCTTCATTTCAGGGCCCTGAGCGAGACGTTTCGGGAGCGGTGGACAAGCACCCCCAAGCCCCAGCCTCGCCCCAGCTGGGTTGCTCTTCGGTTCCAGTGGGGTTTGTATTTGGTTTCCTCCAGAGGCTTCAGCTGAACTCGGGTTGTCTTTGGAAAATCCTCTTTGGAAATTCTTGGTTCCACCTTTCCCTGTTGTTGAACGGTGTTGTGAGATGTTGGGAAATGTGGAGTACTGTTAGTGTGTTCGTCTCCAGGGTTCCCAGCGAGGCTGTTCCCTCATCAAGGAGCCCAGCTGTGGTCAGGCAGCGGCCTTTTTAAGTGACTTAAAAAATTCCTGGTTACTTTTGCTATAATAAGAATTGAGGCTTATTATAGAATGCATTAAAATAGAGAGAAGTAAAAGGAAATGGAGTAGGCACTGGACACATTATCTCAACCATCATGAAAATACTGCCATATGTTACCGTCCGTTCTTTTTATGAGTCATGGGTTTTTTCCATGGGTTTGTTTTTGTCAAAATTTAGCTATCAAATGATGACTGTGCTGTATATAAAAATTTATATTGGGCCCTCTTCAATTTATATTTATAAATGAGCATTTTAATGGTATTGCAAATGCTTTACAGATACAAATTTTAATGTTTATATAAAACATAATACAAAAAATTTAACTTGAAATTCGTCATTAACCTAAAAATACGAGCTGAGACTGTAAAACTTTCGAAGAATGCAGAAGAAAGCTGAACTTGGGCTTAACAGAGATTTCAGAATTAGGACACACAAAAAAGAATGCAAAAAATAAAGCAACAGGGGCCAGTGCTGTGGGGTAGCAGGTAAAGCCAAACATTTTTGGCACTGACATCCCATATGTGTGCTGGTTTGTGTTCGGGCTGCCGCACTTCCAGTCCAGCTCCCTGCTAATGCACCTGGGAAAGATGCGGAAGGTGGCTCAAGTGCTTGGGCCCCTGCACCCATATGGAAAACCTGGGAGAATGCTGCTGGCTCCTGGCTTCAGATAGGCCCAACTCCGGCCATTGTGGCCATTTGGGAAGTGAACCAAAGGATGGAAGATCTTCTCTTTGTTTCCCCCTTTCTGTCTGTCTGTCTCTCTGCCTCTGCATTTCAGATAAATAAATAAATCATAAAAAAAGCAGGGCCAGTGCTGTGGCGTAGCAGGTAAAGCTGCCGCCTGCAGATAGGCACCAGTTTGAGTCCCAGCTGCTCCACTTCCAATCCAGCTCTCTGCTATGGTCTGATAAAGCAGTAGAAGATGGCCCAAGTCCTTGGACCCCGGCACCTATGAGGGGGAAACAAAAGAAGCTCCTGGCTCTTGGCTTCAGCCTGGCCCAAACTCAGTCTTTGCCACCATTTGGGGAGTGAACCAGCGGATGGAGGATATCGCTCGTCTCTCTCTTTCTGCCTATGCCTCCCCCATACCGCCTCTCCCTTTCCCTCTCTCTCTCTATAACTCTGCCTTTCATATAAATAAATATTTTAAAAACAACAAATTGGATTTCATGAGAATTAAAAGTTTCTAGTCCTCTAAAAAATACATGTAGAAAAATAAAAAGGCAAGTCACAGGAGAAAATGTTTGCAAAACCTGTGCAGATCAAGATTTGGTTCATAAATAGTGTATGAAAGCATATGTACGTACAGACTCACTCATGAGTGTTTCTCTCAGCTTCATTTGTATAAGCCCCAAACTAACCAATGCAGACAACCCGGATGTCCCTGGATCCATGCATGTATAAACCAGCTGAGAGATGCATTGTAATGGAGTGCTGCCTAGCAATGAAAAGACAAAGCTCTCTGGCACAGCCAAGAACACGGATGAATCTGAGAGTACTCATTCTGAGTGAAAAAATCCTGACCAAAAATATAGGTGCCGTATTATTCCCATTTAGATGAAATGTTAAGGAATGCAAACTGTGGTGACAGAAATAAGATCGTGGTTGCCTGAGGAAGGAGGGGAGGTTGGTCCCTTGGTGATAAAGATAATATCTGATGGGGCAGGGGGATAGGCAGAAAGTCCTCAGGCCTGCACAGGGCTGCCTCCCCTGGAGGGATTCTCTGCTGGTCTGGTCGGATGGGCCACTTTGGGATTTGTTGTTCTGTGTGGGTGGGAGATCCGGTGAGGAGGTGTGAAGGTTTTCCCACAGAGTACTGAACATTGATTTTACTTTGCTGTTGCCATTGATTTTCATTTGGAGAATGGAAAATTGAAGCATTTGTTTTAAGCCTTCCGGACAAACCGCGTTGGCAAGTTCTGCAGGTGTACTGAGAATGGGGAGGAAGGAGCCGTGCCAGAGCTTCCGGTAGCTCAGTGCACCCTGCCAAGCCTCTGGGGAGCAGTGGGAAGGCCTCAGTTTTAGCTCAGGAGCAGGGATGGCCTGACTTCCTGACAGGCTGGCTTCTGCAGTGCGATGGCCCTTCCTCTGTGCCTCGCAGCTCTGCAGAGTAACAGCTCTTTCTCTGCACCAGGGAAACATTCAGATCCGGGCGAGGCTTTCGATAGTGCAGACCAGTCTGAGAGCTTTCTGTCTTTTATGTGAACTTGAAAAAAAGAATCAAAGTGTTTGAGGTCAGAGAGAAGTACATCACAGGATGTGCCTCAAATACCAAACTCTCAGAGGGTATTTGAAAGAATGATGGTTATTTCATCTCAGTTTTGTTTTACAACAAAGTGCTGTCTCCTGGTACAGGGGCTTTGAACCCGTTGATTACACATACGCATATCTGTTGAGGTGTGGAAGACACGTGGCCAGACGGAGGCTGGGGACTTCCCAAGTGCCTGGGTGGCTCTCTGCTGCTTCCCAGCTCAAGGTGTTGACCAGAGTGTGATTGAGCTCACAGCCACGGCCGTGGTTGTCTGCTTAGGTAGGCACCCCTGCGCTGCCCTGGCTTCTGTTTCAAGCTCAGGGGATCCGGAAAGGGTGCTAATGAGAGCTCAGTGGTATACCTACCCTGACGCTGGAATTGTCACTGGAGAGAGGTCGTGGGGCTCTTGTCTTCATGCAAGAAAGAATTCAGGCATAAGACAGAGGGCAAGGTAGTAAGGTCTTATTGGGGACAGAGCATCTGTCAGAATGGAAGGGACAGAGAGAGAGAGTGCCAGTCAGACTGGGGGAAAGCGAGGTTACATGGTGGGATAGAGAGAACATGGCAGGCTTGGCTGGTGGCTCAGTGGAGAGCAGAGAGCTGAGCGCACTCTTTGTTTAGACTTTGGGTTTTCAAGGGAGTCTTCCCACCATTTCTTTTTATCCCCTCCTCCAAGACAGAGGGTTTGCTGAGTGTAAATTAGGAAATTGCTTCCCAGTTTTGCTGTTCAGTATTATCAGACTAGGGGAGGCTGCCTGGGTGCCTGCCTTGGAGGAAGCATGTTTATCAGGCCAAGTAACGCATTTTGTGAGGAGGAGAGAGAATTCTCCTGGGAGCTTTCCTTGGGGGAAGGGCTGGGACCACTTGGGAGGTTATCAGGGTCTGGGCAGGACTTTGAAGTGTAGATGCTGGGCTTCTGCAGGCTGGTTCCCTTGGGCACCACTCACACACACATGGGCTAATTTCTAGCTTCCTGCCTAACAGAATCAGTGCAGCTCAGTTGGGGGTTTGCCCTCTGCTCAGTCAATAACCTTTGTACTGAAAAACCATCATAGTGGTTTATGGTTTGGCAAGTACAAACCCCAGACTCTGAAGCAGAAAGAAGAGTCTGGACCAAGAGAGTCCACTTCCTGACCACCTGCCAGTTTGGTAGAGGGGAGTCTGTCCCGCTGACAACTCAAGACAGTCTTCTCCATTTACGGAGCCCCAGAGTATCGATGGGGCTTTGGATGCTCCCTGGATAACTATCCTGAACGCCCAGGATGCAGAAGGAGCTCACTTCCCTTCTGGTTGCATGCACTTGTCCTGGGCTGCACAGTTCCTCTGCTATGATCTCAAGGGGCTGGGCTGCTTTTCTCTTGATGCCCCTGTCTTCCAGCCCTTTGGCTCCTGCTCCTGGAGGTGACACTGGACAGGACCCTGGGCCTTTCTCTGCCCCTTTGAAAGCAATTAGTCTTGGCCCTGTTATTGAACCTGTTCCCTCGCTTCTGGGCCCAAAGCAATAATTCTTGGTTGGTTTTTCCTGCTTTGTGGTTTATCCAAAAGTAATCATTCAAACCACGTGGCACTTAAACATAGAGACATTTAATTACTTTAAACCCACAGGAGTTTGTTTCTTACACAACAGAAGTGCTGTCTGGCTCTGTCCAGGGTACGGACCCAGCTGCTCGTGAGACTTTGCCTGAGCTGAAATCCTGTAATGCCAACGAGTGACTTCACTTCTCTGTTCCTTTATGTTTTTCTCAGAAACAGAAGATATTGATTAGATGATCCTGGTGACAAGAGCAGCAGACAGTAAAAAGCAACTCATGATGGGGATGTGAATAATTATGAGAAATTCTTAGTCCCTCGGGGCAGGGAACAGAGCGAGAGGCAGGTACTATGTTGTAAAGCAAATCCACTAGGTTGATTTTACACATACATTTTTTAAATTACAACAACACGACTTCAGTGAAATGTACCATACCATATCTTGTCCTGCCTAGTTTTTCTTTTTGTTGGTTTTAAACCACACTTTGAAAGCCCTCTGGAGATGGTGGTGGGTGGGAGCAGGTGTGCCTGCAAGGTTGCCTGGTCAGTCCCAGGCCTCCTGCCTAGAGAGGTGGTCTCTGGGTGTGGCACTCAAGAACCAGAGTCTGCCCTGGAGCTTGTCACCTCCCACCCTACCTGCAAGGCACCAGGCTGCGCTGAATTGGGCTGGGGACTGGTAGTGCAGAGGGCAGTGTGTACTTCTCATCGACCACAATACACTGAGTCATTGTGTTTTACTTCTAAGTCGTGCTGTATCTTCAGGAGATGGTTGAATTTCCAACATGTACGCGTGCCCAGGTGCTCACAGCTGACTGTCTCTGGAGCTGGGATTGGCTGTTCACAGAGCCAGGGGTTGGTTATTGATGGCTCTCATTTCCTGCTTCCCTCTCTGATAAAAAATAGAGGAGGAAGAAGGAAGCATTTCGTGCCCTGCTCCGCTGTGTGCTCCTAGCTGGGTTGCTGGGGCTGCCCTTGCTGTGTTGGGTGCCCTCACATCAGACGGTGTATCTCATGCATGGGGTTTAAGTGGATTGGAAAGAAGACGTTGTAGTGGGTGTGCACATGTTGAACAGGTAATGACAAGCTGTAGCTTCTTCCAGGGTGAGGTCCTGCAGGTGGCACGCAGAGGTGGGTAGCTAATGGAGTACATCTGTCTCTAAACTCTAAGCCTACCCACCACCACCACCACGCCTCCACCTACCGCTCCACTCACTGAAGATGTTGTTATTCTTGAGGGCTGAAATCCAGCAAGTTCTGATGGTATTTTATAGTACTCAAGTAGACCAAGGCCCATGTGGACCCATCGCAAAGCACGTCACCTTTTACAGAGGTTAGTGCCTGGGTTCAAGTCCCAGCGCTGCTTCCAGTTCCAGCTTCCTGCTGATGTGTGCCCTGGGAGACAGCAGGTGATGCTTCAAGAAGTCGAGCTCCTACCACCCATGTGGATGCCCTAAATTGAATTCCTGGTTCTTAGCTTTGGCCTAGCCCAGACCCAGTTTTTGCAGACACTTAGGGAGAGAATCTGCTAATGGCAGATATCTCTCTGCCTTTCAGATAAATAAAACTATACAAATAAATACATTTTTAACAACAGTTACTGTAATGAATTTTCCCACTTTCCCTTATATCTATTTTAATTTTTTAAGGCTTTTCCCTTCTCCTTTGTCATCCATAAGTCTGTCGTCTGCTTGTTGCACTGCCAAGACTCAAGATCCAAACTCACAGGGTTTCAGGTTAGACATTTGAGTAAGATTAATTCAACCAATGATCTGTGAAAGACATTCTTTATGGATACCAGCCACCGTCGTAGGGCCCATTGGGGCACTGATCGTGCAGGTTGTGGGGCCAGGAAATGAACTTAAGATGATTTAGATGGACAGCCAAGGTTATCTGTAGAAGCACTTTTGTTTCAATGGAGTGCTCTTGAGCTAATGTCCAGCCTTTAGTGTTCCTCATGGAAGGGGTGAGCGGAGGGCAGGCCCTCTGTGCACAGACAGGGAGGAGAGATGAAAGGTAATTGGTCAGGAGACCTTGGTGCCTTTCCAAGATGCTCTTACAAGTGATGCTTTTCTTGGGCATACATTGAAGCCAGGGTGGCTCAGTTACCAAGGAGTGCAAGGCCATCTCCATTGCCTGCCTTCCTCACGCGTCTGCAGCTGGAGGCGCTGCTGTGTCCTGCTTCCCACTGAACCACTGGGCCAGCCTCTGGCTGATGACACTGACCTCAAGGGAAGGGGGGGAGGGGCTTGGTTCAGACCTCCCATGGCTACCAGGAATTCTCAAGTGGAGAGTGAAGTGACGTGGCTCCCCTCTGGCCTGCAGCTGTACTCTCTGTATGGTCAGGATGAGGGGGAAGCTGTCTGAACATGGTCATGTGGACAGAGGGCTCCAGTCTCAGCAGGTGGAACCTTGACTGGTGCAGCCCAGAAAACTGCTCGCGTCCTGGTGCTGGTGAGCCAGAGATCATGATTCAAAGCCCACTGTGTCAGAATGTGTGACAGTTTCTTTATTTGGTCAGTATGTACGGTTACCTTGAAGACAGTGTGCTGGGTGTTGGGAATTCTGTGATGAGTGGACGAGGTCTATCTTTCTGGAGGTTGAAGTCAATTGGTAAAGAAAGTGTGAACTAAATCAGGGCAAGCATTTTGTAGGACAAGGGGGTAACACAAGAGTTGCCTTGGGTGGGTTGAACGCGGAGGGCCTCTTGGGCAGGTAAGGGATGGAGGACGCAGCTGGGCAAGAAAGTGGAGATGTGGTGCTTGTGGAGGAAGCAGCCATCACAAAGGCCCCAAGTCAGGGAGGAGGGCAAGGGCCTTGGTGTCCTGACGGAAGCTAGGGGAAGCGGGTTTAGCTCCTGAGACTGCAGAGGACACAGCCGTGTGAACCTGGGCAGGTAGCAGGGCAAGACCTGGCTGTGCCTGTGGGGCCATGAGGCAGGTTTGGATGTCTCGCCAAGTATACTCTTAGCAGGAAGTGGTAGAGTGATGGAAACTGTGTATTGGATAGACTGAATTTCCTTGCATTGTTCTTTAAGACAGCTTTTTGCTGTATGAAGAAGCTGGAGGGATGTGTGTGTGTGTGAGAGAGAGATGATGACTGAAACCCCACATCCAGGAGAGCAGTAGCACAGTGCTCCTGTGTAGTGGGGCCTCAGTAACAGTGTCTCAGGACAGCCGCAGGTTCACAAGCAGCAATCAGATGGAGTGACACTTCTTGATTGCTCCTAGCTCGCAGGCTAGTGTGTGACGGAGTCAGCTGTTGTCCTAGGCTTTGCAGGCACCTCGAAGAGAGTATTCTAGACCAAATGGATTATCAGCTAAAGAACTTTATTGCTTCTAGTTCTGAAGGCTGGGAAATCCAAGGTCAAGGTGCTGCAGCCTCTGTGTGTAGTGAGGTCCACTTCCTGGTTCATAGAGAACTGGTTCTGTTTTTGATTTCCTGGTTGTGTCCCCATATGGCAGAAGGACCCCAGGATATCTCTGGGAGATCCTTTTATAGAATCACAGGTCCCCCAGTGAAGGCTCCACCTTCGTGACCTAATCCCCTCAAAGGCCCTACCTCCAAATCCACTCATGTTCAGAGTTAAGTTTCAACGTCTGAATTTTGGAGGGACACACACATTAAGTCTACAGCCCTCTGCCTCAGTTCTCCTGAAATTCATGTCTTCTTTGCATATGAAATCCATACATTCCTTACTCAAAGCATTTAAGTTGTGACTCATTTTAGCATCAACTTTAAAGCTGAAGTCCAAAGTCTCATTTAAATATCATTTAAACCAGATATGGGCGAGACTAAAGGTAAGATTCACATGCAGGCAAATTGCTCTCCACCTGTCAAAGCAATGTGGTGTGAGTTTCCAAAATACATTGGCAGGTTTGGCATGGAGTAAGGCATTCCTACTCCGAAACAGAGAATTAGGAAAGAAAAAGGGGTAGCAAGTCCCAAATCAATCTAAACTCCAGTAGGACAGACAACATTCAGTCCTAGAGCTGGAGAATCATCTTTTCTGACTTGATGCTCTGCCTGTTGGGCCCACCTGGATAGGGGGACCCATGGGAATAGCCATCCAAATGTGATGGGAGAGGGGTGGTTCTTTCCAACACACACTGGGAGCAGGGGTCTTGCACTCATGGCTTTACTGGGCAGGGTTTGAGCCCCCAAGGCTCCAGGCAGCCCTGCTCCCTGGCTTTGGATGGCCCTTCCCATGGTGACACTCTGTGCCTGGATCTCGTGTGTTCTGTTGGCTAGAATTGCACAGTGCTGGCTCCAGCAGTATGGCCTCGTGGCAACATCACCTCCTGTCCTTACTGGGCATTCACTGGGGCTCTTACATTCTGGGCCTGTGACGGGGAGGAGTCCCGATAATTTCTGAACTGCCTTGGTAGCTGTTCTCCCACTGTTCTGGGCGGCCGCTCATGGCTTCTGTGTAGAGCACTGAGTAGCCCCCTCGTTGTGTGCATGTAGTGCCTGGCTTCTGTTACTTCGCTGGTCCATGCCAGTCTCATTAACAAATGGCAGCTTAGCCACACTCAGAGTATTTTCTCTTGAACATGTTTTCTCAATGTTTACAATATGAGCAGACTGAGAACGTTTTGAAATCTTGTAGTTTTTTTTTTTTTTCCCCAAAATGTTTATTTGGCCCAGATACTTGGGCAGCCCCTACATGGGAGACCCAGATGAAGTTCTAGGCTCCTGGCTTTGGACTGGCCCAGCCCCAGCCACTGTGGCCATTCAGGAAGTCAACAGGTGGGTGAAAGAAAACTTTATCTTTCTCTCCTTTTCCCTCCCTTTTGTGCTTTCTCGCTCTTCTCTGCCTTTCAGTTACATAAATCATTTTTAAAAAGTGCTAATTTATTCATTTTTTTTTTTTTTGGACAGGCAGAGTGGATAGTGAGAGAGAGAGAGACAGAGAGAAAGGTCTTCCTTTTTGCCATTGGTTCACCCTCCAATGGCCGCTGCGGCCGGCACATTGCGCTGATCTGAAGCCAGGAGCCAGGTGCTTCTTCTGGTCTCCCATGCGGGTGCAGGGCCCAAGCACTTGGGCCATCCTCCATTGCCTTCCTGGGCCATAGCAGAGAGCTGGCCTGGAAGAGGGGCAACTGGGACTAGAACCCAGTGTGCCAGCACTGCAAGGCGGAGGATTAGCCTGTTAAGCCATGGCGCCGGCCTGATTTATTCATTTTTAAATTTATCTGAAAGGCAGGGTATGAGAGAGATACGTGTCTTCTGTGAGCTGATTGACTTCTCAAATGCCCACAGTAGGTGGGGCTGAGCCTGTCGGCAGCCGTAGTGAGGAATCCCATCCTTATCTCCCACATGGGTGGCGGGGACTCAGGTAGTTGAACCACCATTGGCTGCCTCCCAGCACATTAGCAGGAAACCAGAATGGAGGCAACAGCAGGGCAGGACTGGATGGCAGGTGTTCCAGTATGGGATGCGGTATCTCAAGCCACTGGGCCGCAGAGCGCAGCCTCCCCCCACACTGTTTCCTTCATGATCAACCAGTCCGTCTTTGCATCATTTTACTGTAAGTGGTCAGGAGGAACTAAGCCACTTATTCAGCACCTGGCTGACTCAGATACATAGTTTATTGGTCACGACTTCTACGTTGTACAAAGCGCTTGAACATGAACACGATTCAGCCGAGGTCATCCTTTATAGGAAGGATGACTTTCCTGTAGTTTCTAGTAATGTGGTCTTCATTTCTGTCCAAGCCCATGTTAGAGTAGCCTTTGCTGTCCAGGTCACACAGCGGTTCTGTTCAGGATTGCCTGGTGTTTGCCAGCGTGGAAGCCTTGTGTACAGCCCTCTTTTCTGTTTCGTTTCTTTTTTTTTGTTTGTTTGTTTGTTTTTTGACAGGCAGAGTGGACAGAGAGAAACAGAGAGAAAGGTCTTCCTTTGCCATTGGTTCACCTTCCAATGGCCGCCGCCACAGCCGGCGCGCTGTGGCCGGCACACCGCGCTAATCTGAAGCCAGGAGCCAGGTGCTTCTTCTGGTCTCCCATGCGGGTGCAGGGCCCAAGCACTTGGGCCATCCTCCATTGCCTTCCCGGGCCATAGCGGAGAGCTGGCCTGGAAGAGGGGCAACTGGGACTAGAACCCGGTGTGCCAGCACTGCAAGGCGGAGGATTAGCCTGTTAAGCCATGGCGCCGGCCTGATTTATTCATTTTTAAATTTATCTGAAAGGCAGGGTATGAGAGAGATACGTGTCTTCTGTGAGCTGATTGACTTCTCAAATGCCCACAGTAGGTGGGGCTGAGCCTGTCGGCAGCCGTAGTGAGGAATCCCATCCTTATCTCCCACATGGGTGGCGGGGACTCAGGTAGTTGAACCACCATCGGCTGCCTCCCAGCACTTGGGCCATCCTCCACTGCACTCCCTGGCCACAGCAGAGAGCTGGCCTGGAAGAGGGGCAACCGGGACAGAATCCGGCGCCCCAACTGGGACTAGAACCCGGTGTGCCGGCGCTGCGAGGCGGAGGATTAGCCTATTGAGCCATGGCGCCGGCAGCCCTCTTTTCTTTCTGGCCGTCACCAGGACTTCCTCTGAATGTCCATTCATGGCAGTGTAGGCTCTTTCTAGCCTTCAAACACCTTCAGACACCGCTGTAGCCTCCTCCTGTTGTCCGGGTCCGCAGCTGCTTCTGTGTTTTTAGTCGTTACGGAAACACCGCCACCACTTGGGGGTAGCAGTTTTCTGTTGTAGTCCACCTGGACTGGGCTTGTAAGCACAATTCGGGAGGCTGGGCAGTCCCAAGTGGAGACACTGTCAGATTTGGTGTCTGCTGCGAGTTCTCCCTGCATTCTCACAGAGTGCCATGGGAGAGGCTAGCTGGCGCTCTCTGATGGCTCTCAGAGCGCCGTGATCCCATTCGTGACAGCACTGACCCTGTGACTTAGTCTCTACCACCTCCACCCCCTGCCCCACTGCCAAAGCCCCATCTTCTTCCCAGCTAGGACCTGAATTTTCAGAGAATATAAATGTTTGGTCCGTAGTGCTTTTCACATTGATTTTTGCACAGACTGAGTGCACACTCTGCTCCTCGCTGGCTGAGAACACGCCAGTTCCCTCTAAAGCGTCAGCCCTGCAAGAACTTGTCCTGTGTCTGACTGAGGCCATGGCACCCCCAGGGGTTCCCAATGTATTTAATGGATGAGTGAATCAGTTAAGAGAGGAGCTGGAGGAGCAGGACCGACAGGTGCACTTCATCAGGACTGTGTTAGATGAGCTGAATCGCAAAGTGGTGCTTGGAGGAAGGGGTGGGAGTGTTCATGTCAGGAAGGCAGAGGGTGGACCCCATTGCCCTTTGTTTTCTGTATGGCAGCATTTTTGTGGGTCCGACCTCGCTGCCCTCTGGGGAATTCCAGTGCAGAGGAACTGAGTGATGGGCTCTGTACCATTTGAGGAAGACTCAGCTCCACAGCTGCTGCTCTGTACTGTGTGTGATTCCAGGTGCCCCTGCAAACCAACTGAAGAATGTCATGGTGACGTAATTTCCTACCCGCAGTCTAGCTGCTTTGCAACTTCAGCAGTTTCTACCTGTGCTGTCTTCACCTTGCGTTGTGAGGATACGCTGGCTTGTTCTCAGTGGCCCTGTTAGTGACTTGTGGTCCTTTGGTAGTTGTATCAGAGCAGTCCTTGGAACCCTGCCTGGTAGAAATCTGCCAAGCGGAGGGTGGGGTCATGGAGTGATAACTTTCTACTGAGTGCTGTCAGCAGGAGTATAAACTGGGATAGTGTTTTCAGTGGGCATTTTGGCCATATTGACCTCATGATCCTACTTGGGAAATCCATTTCATGGAATCAGAGCAGGAGTTGTATACAGGAAGTTCATTGCACCTGATGACCGTGGAGCAGTGGAAACATCCCCTTCTGCCAGGTCACCTTGTTTGAGCTGCTGCTCTGTTGGGAGCCTCTGGCAGCAGTTCTTGTGGATGACCTAGTGTTGATGATGGGTGGGTGATGGCGGTTTGCCCCTGCCCACCACCTCAGCCCATCAAGTGCCATGTTTCAGTGAACACCCTGCCTTTCCCTAAACCAGTCCTAACCACATTCATGTTGCTGCTATTTCCCTGATGTCACTTCTGCTTAATTTTGGTGACTTGTTCTTTCCTAAGGTCCTTGTAGCCCCTGCCCCTACCCGGCTTCTCCTAGAATGGGTTGCTTTGCTACTGGTTGCTAGAAAACAAATAAAGGTGTTTTTCCCCCATCCACATAGCCCAGGATAATATCCCCCAAGAGTTATAAGAAAATGGGCTCTAAAATTCTAGCAACAAAGCCCGTGGTGGGATTGCATGTGCTTGCACTACCGTGTGTGCACACCTGAGCCAGCAAACACTTAGCCAGAAGCTGTGCAGGCAACCTGCCAGCTATGGCCCCTCCAGGGAAGAAGCAGGGTTAGGGATGCTGAGGGATGAGGGATGGGACACTGAGTGACATCCACAGCCCCTGGTGAGCTTGCTTCTGATTTGCTTTTCTCCAATTAGTGTTTCAGTTGCTAAAGATTCCCTCTAAGACTCCGGGCTAGGAGTGCATGTCTTATTATGGGGCCAGTGAACAAGGGAGCAACCAAACAAGAAATCAAATCAGAGAGCCAGAGGTCAGTGGAACAATCTCTTTTCTGCCCCCTTGTGAGGAGGAGATGGATTTTTTAAAACAGAATAAGTCCTTAACCATTATCCTTGGGGAATAAAGAAGGCTTAACTGTTCGTTTACATTTCCCTAATAGCTTGCTATTACACTGCTGGCTTAGCAGTTTTCCTTAACAAAGCAAGGTTTCAGCTGGGGTGTGTAAGTGCCTGTGTATGTGTGCATGTGTGTGTGTGTGTGGGCATGGGCACACGTGCGAGTGAGCAAGCTGCTCTTGTATGCAGGCTCCAGTGGCCATACTCGTTCAACAAGCTGATCTTTGAGTTAAAACCCCATCAGTCTGCCCTAGTGAGCCCCTGGTGTCTTGGCTGTGCCCTGTCATTGTCTTAATGGAAGGTGACTGCAGATGCAGAGTCTGCCACCAGTCTGTGGCATTTGCATAATCACATCAGCCTGTTAATCTTCATGACCCTGCCTGGAGACAGGAACCGGCTTCTGAGTGTGAGGCTAGACACAGGTTTCGCCAGGCTCCTTGGCCCTGTGACTTTGGCTTTCAAGTCCAAGGGAACCTAGGTTCAGGTAATGTCCCAAACAGTGAACCATCTGAACTGCAGCGGGGAAAGTTCCTGTTCTTCCGGCTGTTTGCCAGTTGCCACCCAGATTGCTCCTGGCAACACTTAAGTAGAGAATGGCTTGAGGGATTCCTGAAATAACAGCAGGTTTCCTGCCGTGGAGAGGTTTTCTTGGAAAAGTTAGCAGTCTGAGTATAGACTCTCTCTGGAATCCTAGCCATGTTTGGATTCCAGTTTTGATACAGATCCTCAAATGTTTTTAAAGTTTTTCTTTATTTGAGAAGCAGAGAGAGAGAGATTGCTCCCATTCTGGTGGTATCCTCAGATGCTCCCCAGTGTTGAGGCTGGGAGCTGGGGACTCGATAACTCAGTCCTGGGGTCTCTAGTGGGTGGCAGGAACCCAGTTGCTTGAGCTGTGCTCCCTGCCAGGGTCTGTATCACCAGGATGCTGGAGTCCAGAGCTGGTAACGAGAGTCCTGACTTAACCACCAGGCAGAACGCTCGCCCCAAGACCTCAAAATATCACTGTGAAAACTTCGTCTCCACTGAAACCCTTGAGCACTGGCCAGGGAGCTTTTAACTCGGTCAACTGTTTTTTTGTTTGTTTGTTTTTTGTTTTTTTCAGTTCTCCTTCTTGTACTTCGAGATCTTTGTTCTGTTCCAAAAACCTGAGCTTCTTTAAGCATGACCACAGAAGTGAGGGCTGGAATATAGTTGAAAGTTAACAGCATATGTTCCCTTAAAAACTCTGAAAATGTATATGTGTGTTTATTTGTTTTACTTTGCATTATTGAGACCAGCAGTGAATGGCTATAAGAGATTCACACAGAAATACTGAGTCACAAAGGAGTTTTTTTTAAAAAGATTTATTTATTTATTTGAAAGTCAGAGTTACACACACACACACACAGAGAGAGAGAGAGAGAGAGAGAGAGAGAGAGAGGTGTTCCATCCAATGGTTCACTCCCCAATTGGCTGCAACGGCCGGAACTGTGCTGAATCAAAGCCAGGAGCCAGGAACTTCTGGGCCTCCCACACAGGTGCAGGGGCCCAAGGAGGTGGGCAATCTTCTACTTTCCCAGGCCACAGCAGAGAGCTGGATCAGAAGTGGAGCAGCTGGGTCTCAAACCGGCACTCATATGGGATGCCAGCGCTTCAGGCCAGGGCATTAACCTGCTGCACCACAGCGCCAGCCCCGGAGTTCTATTTTTTTACAGCCTCAGTCTCCCTTGCTGAGGGTGTGTGATGCTTTCTTCCAGTTCTTTGCACATGCACAAACAGTGTTTTTTTTTAAATGCTCATTTGTGGCTGCTGTTGAGTCCTCTCATCTTGGCCATGACCCAGTCCAGGTGAAGGGCAGGTTATGCAGTTCCAAGTTGAAATGAGCCACAGTCTGGAGATCGACGTTCCGGTACACCCAGAGAGATGCTCAGCTCCTGGAATTACATCCTCACACCAGATACACCTGTTGGTGTTCCTGATTCTGCTCTCAGACTTCTTAAAGTGTGCTGTTCTTGTGGATTTGATAGAATTCTGGAAACCTGACTTGGGGCCGGCTTGGCAGCATGCTGACAGGCTGGTGGCTGTCCACTTGTCCTGGGGCCTGCTTGCCTCTGTTGTGTCCAAGACTTGGCCTGGGAAGCATGTGACCTTCACCCTGCTTATATGGGCTACCCCAGGGTGCTGGCTTTCCTTTGGCTGGATCAGTGCCTACTCTTCTATGCCTGGAGCTTACCTTGTGACAGTAGGTTCTTCCCATTACCCTGGCTCTGCTCTGCCCATGAAGTCTCCCCAGATCACTGCCCCGTGCGCTGTCCACACTCGGTCATGACTTTTCTCCCTCTTGGTGCCCTTGGGAGGAGGAAGACCGTTCACGTTAGGTGCTTCACACCGTGCCTGAGACATCGGCGGAGCTCAGGCATTTAGTATGTTAGTGACTACTGGTGGTAGTGATAGGAGGAGCAGCAACAGCTCCCACCATAAGTCCTCAGCAGAGCTGTAGCTGCTGTTAGCACTGTTGCATATTTGTCCTTTTGCCCTCCAGGCTTCTGCAAACAGCATGTTTTTTGTGTCATTGAGTGTGCAGTAGTACTTAGAAAACTCCAGGCACATGTCAGTTACTCCTTTTCTGCAGTTTTCTTTGCCTTGTGAAGAAAACTGAACTCTTTTTGGACAGGATCTCATGTCTGGGACCTCCTTCATTTGACAAAGTGTCCCGTGAGTCCGTGTAATGGGATGGAGCTCAGCCCACGTGGGAACCTGTCTCTTCGATCAGAACTGCTTTTGTAAATGACATAGTTCATTGTGTACTTCCTGTGTAATTTTATGACTTCATATAATGACTGAAATAACCCTCACAACAAAGGAATTATAGCATCATTTTGCAGGACATATTATTTCAATGTTTTTCATTTCAATTAGCATTCATTATTTTCTCTCTGGTTCAGAATAGCCACCATGTCAACTATCTGAATATCTTCCATTCCTGCTTTAGGCACAATTAGCTTTGATTTTGCAAACAAATTCAATCCATTTTTGAATAGGCAGTTTGTTATTAACATGAAAACATGCATGCAAACGAACAGTTATTGCTAGAAGAGAAGTGTTCTTGAATAGGTGTGCTACACCTCTGGACTGGCAGCTGGTCTTGGAGGGCTGACAGAACAAAGACAGGACAGAAAAGTGGGTTTGGTGACTGAGTGGTTATGTCGGTCTCAGCTTGTTGCCCCGTAAAATGAGAGTACTACTGGAAGCTCGCCCCCCGAGCTCGTTATGTGTGAGCAATCAGGGCATGCAGGTAGCGCGTTTTGCCTGACGTAGGAAAGCCATACAAACACATGGCATGATACTATTGTTTGTCATGTGGAGTTGCTTTACTGCTTCAACAGCTCTTCCTGTGCAGAGTGGACCAGTTGTGTCTAATCTTGAGCAAACATGGTAGAATACTCAGTGTTCTAAGTAAAATGAATGACCCTTCAGTAGTTGAAAGAAAAAAATTGGCACTTCTACATACATTTTTAGCAGTGGACCCTATCATCAAAAGGATTTCCACACGGGATAAGGTCACGACGTTTATGCATGCACGTGTATGTGTTTTTTGCTCATCTTGATGCCTTGTTGCTGTGGGCCCTGACCATGGCCCTACTTTGCCATGACCAGGTGGAATGCCAGGACACGAGTGATGTCATCAGAGACTCCCTTGGCAGCACGTGTAAGGGAGGAGCAGGATATGGGCTGGAGATGTCTAAGTGGGGAGCAGTGGGGCCCGAGGGCAGTCAGTGTGCGCAGCGGAAGATTCAGGCTGACGTTTCAAGGAACCACGATGGGAGTAGCCTGACAATAGCGCTTCTCACCTGGTCAGTTGGTTTTGGTTTCAGCTGATGCCGTTATTTGGGTTCGTGGTCCTGTCTTCCTTTAACAGTGAGTCAATCTCATAAATAAAAAGAGCATTCATAAATTTATGTAGTGTATTTTATAAAAATGCTTTGCGTGACGTTTCAGTGAATAGTTTTAGAGCAAAGTGAGTCTCCAAGTTGATAATAACAACACTTGATTGTGTGGAGTCCTGTAAGCTTGTTGGGAGATTCAGATGTTATTTGAGTGCTACCCGGGAATGCTGGCTGGCAGTTGCCAGTGTTTGAGTTTTCACTTGAGGCTACATTTCCTTGCGAATACCACTGACGTTAGTATTTCCCATTTATTTGATAAAAACACAAATACTGTGAAAAATAAAGAACAACTGGTGATGTTAGCAACTTTTGGATGTTTTCCTGGAAAGTCTTCTTTCTTATTCCTAAATTCTGAAGATGAATATCTTTTAGAACTTGGAGCCACTGTGTCGGAGGGCCACGTGCAGCCTCAGACGTAGTCTAACTTCTAGGGTGGGCAGCCTTCAGCTCTGAGGCACAGCAGGGCTCCCCCCACCATCCCAGTTCTTGGTTGTTTCTGAAGTTGTTATTGTTTCAGTTTCTGCTGGTTATTGGTTTTAGCAATACTGGAAACAAGAGCCTATTGCTCTGTTGTGGAAAACACCATGGTGTTTTTGTCATCTCATTAGTGCTAATAATTTCTAGAAATAAATGGGGTGACTTAGAAAGATCCAGAGCAGCAGATTAACTTACTCTCTGAACCAGTGCCTATGCAAGGGTCAACCACATCTTTGAGTACCAGGAGCACAGAAGAGATGCAGACCGGTCACTGCCCTCAGGAGTCTACAGTCCGTCAAGGAAGACCGATGTAAAAAAGAACTGCTTCACGCTGCACTGAGTGTCACAGTGGAGTCAGTCATGTTGGCACCAACCATGCCGTGGTCCCCTCCACCAGAGGAAAGGGCTGTGGCATCAGGAGAGACAAGAGGCTTGAAAAGGAGTAATGTTTGCTGGAGGTTTCCATTTGTACGGCCCATGGAAGACACTTGTAGGAGATGGATTTGGCCAGCTGGGGATAGAATGAATAGGGAGTGGGTGATGGGGTAGGGTGGTAAGAATAGGCAAAGGGAGGTGTCCAGGCTGGTTTCCAGACTTCCAGACTGAGGGTGCCCCATGCCCTGTTGGAATGCAGCCTCTTGACATCTGATCAAGTGCACTCAAGGCCCTCTCTTGGAGACTGGTCAGGGAACCCAATGAGAAGCCGTCACCAGGCCGTGGTGGAATGGACCCTGTGGAGAGGTCCCTGGGAATCTTTACAGGGCGAGGGTGATGCTTGGGCTTGAAGAAGGTGCTAAGGAGGGGAGAAAGGTGGGTGCGGATGACAGCATCAGGTTAAGGAAGAACACACGGGATGACACAAAGGCACAGAGGTCCTTGGTGGGCTCTGAGAAATAGCTCAAGGGGACCAGAGCAAACACGGATGGTGGCTGTAGCCAGTGTCTACACAGGCACATGTATGTGGTGTGTGTGTACATATGTGTATGATGTGTACTTGTATGTGTGCGTGTTGGGGAAGGCAGCAAGGCAGACAGCCTGTAAATGTTGGCTGGGGTAGTTTAACACCCAGTCCTGAAGTTGGACTGTACCTTAGTCCAGATGGCTGAGCAATCAGGTGTTAAACTTGGGATAATGGGCCGGCGCCGTGGCTTAACAGGCTAATCCTCCGCCTTGTGGCGCTGGCATATACTGGGTTCTAGTCCCGGTTCGGGTGCCGGATTCTATCCCGGTTGCCCCTCTTCCAGGCCAGCTCTCTGCTATGGCCCGGGAAGGCAGTGGAGGATGGCTCAAGTCCTTGGGCCCTGCACCCGCATGGGAGACCAGGAGAAGCACCTGGCTCCTGGCTTCGGATCAGCGTGATGCGCCGGCCGCAGTGGCCATTGGAGGGTGAACCAACGGCAAAAAGGAAGACCTTTCTCTCTGTCTCTCTCTCTCACTATCCTTTCTGGCTGTCCAAAAAAAAAAAAAAAAAAACAACAAAAAACTTGGGATAACATGATCAGATTTGTGCTTAGAAGTCATCCCTCTGCTTCAAAATGCTGGGAATTTTGGAGACTAAGCGGTTGAACAAATGAGAATGACAAATGCTGGTGACCTGATTCTCTCCCCTCCCTCCGTCAGACAGAGCCTGTAGGTTGGGGTTTCTGGGCAGTTCCATCAGCCTGCGGTGGTAGCTGACACTCGGCATCAACCCAGGATGGAGTTTAGGTTAGGGCTTAGTGGCAAATTCGAAGCCTGGCGGGCCCTGCCTCGCACACTGAATTGCTGGTGTCACCCCAGCTGATGAATGTCTGTGACACTGGGCAGAGCAGTTCCACCCAGACGCCTTCATCAGATTGCACTGTTCGTTGGCTCACGAATTGAAATATCTTGAGTCAGAAGTCTTGGTCCCTTGCCTTGAGTGAGCTGGTTATTATTTTATGATTTGCACTCAACTGTGGGGATTGACATACACAAACAACAGTCAGGGAAGCTAGGCCTTCTTGGTCTCACATAGACTTGTCCCTAACTTTACACACTCAGTGTCTGGACAGAGACCAAGGTGTAGTTGCCACTCCATGAGGGCCCTACCTAGTTGAGATAAGGAAGATCCAGGTTTGCACAGTCTGGCAGGTGTGCTTATGTCATTAGAACTGGAAAAGTGTGGGGTGGCTCTGAACCCAGAGTCCCCAAGGCATCCTAGGAGAGGTCACAAATGGTTCTGCTTGTATATGACCCATGACCATCAGCCTTGCTCTTCTGTAGGTGGAGAGCTAGGAACAGTGTTGCAAAGGAGCCTCATTTATATGACTGAACCCTGATAATGAAAGTACACTTCCCAAAATAGGGTATTTAAACCGCCCCAGATCACCCAGTGGCTTCCTTTCCATAAATACGTATGAGATCACTTCCATATTCTGTGTGACGCTGTGTGAGTCACTCCCTTTTGTGTCACATATAGCAGGGTGACATTGAAGTAGATTCACTTCTATTTTCTTGGTCTGACATCCCATGATTTTGTGATTAACTACAGAGTAACCACTGCAGTGGCCAGCACTTAGGGACTTGGCTACGCTGTGCACCACGCCATGTGGTAGGCGTTGGCCAGCCTCTCCTCCTGTCTTCCATGCAATGAACTTAATTTAAAATGGACGTTCAGGTCCAGAGAGAGAGGTGACTTGTCACTGCCTGGTCTTTGAGAGCTGGTTCCATCTTCTCAAAGCCACTGATTCATTGTTCACTTCTCTCTCCACTGCCTTCGGCTAAGCTCCTGTAGGCTCTTTCCTCTAGGGCATCGTCACACACGGTTATGTCTGCTGAGCAAAGCTGCCCGCTCCTTGGACTTTATAGCCTCTTTCTGGGAACGCGTGCTGAGAATTGCTTCAGCCGTGGGCGTGCACTCTAGGGTCTGACCCAGGAGAGGGCCTGCCAGGTGCCGGAACTTCTTCTGCACTTGCTGATTCATTATCAGTGTCAGACAATCTGCCATGTGAATGATGATACATGAGTGGTGTGTTCTGCTGAAGGAATCGTGTTCTCCAAGATTAACCTCGTGCCGACAGCCTGCTTATCTCCCACACGGGTTCCCACCACATCCCTGTGCCCGTAGCCCAGAACAGACTGAAGAATAAGGTGTGATTGATGAAGGATGATGGAAGACCCCATGTCCCTGTGGTTTAGAAAGCAAAGGAGGGAATTCTTTCTTTCTAGACCGAGAGGCAAGGCCATAGGGGTGGGGGTCAGTGCTGCAGAATCACTGAGTCACTGGAGAGAGGCCCCTCAAGGGTGCATGAGGGCACCCTCACGGGATCTGTGAGCTGGTGGCGTTGCTTGGACCGAGAGGGGCGGCGGAGGAGGGATTCCCCCGTGGACACGCTCTGCAGCTGTGCAGATGTGGCCCCTGGCCTTCTTCCTATCAGCTCTAGGACTTGGGCAAACTGCTGCCCTCCTAGAGCCTCGTTTTCCACACGTGGCCAAGCACGGAGTTGGACAAGGTGCTCTCCCAGGGTGCGCGGAGGGCTTCTTAGGCTCTGTGCTCACGGCCTGCGCTGCCTGCAGCCTCTGCTGGCCCCTGGGCCGTGCCGTGAAGGTAGCCGATCCACCTTGGCCTCGCCCTCACATGTGCTGGTGCTGCGTCCCCCACATGGCTAGGGCAGGTCTGGGGTGGGATGAACACTGGGTTGAGGCTGCCTCGTGCTTCACTCATCTGTCGTACTAACTCACTGTCTTTCATTTGAAAGAAGGTCGGTTACCTTGGGCATTAAACAAGTTCTCTAGGGATTATGGGTTCGTCCTATATCTGGTGGGACAAATTTCCTGCTTCCGGCCCCATGAATTTTGGTGGAGAATTAAACTGTTCCAAACCCATGGCCAGAGCAGGTAGGTCATATTTGTATGGAAATGGTTGCTTCGTTTTTTTGATCCCCATCTACTGGGCCAAACAGTTGTGATAGAAACAATAAAAACAGGAGTTGCTTATTTTGTAGGTAGGCTCTGTGCTAACTACTGTATCTATATCAGCTCTCTACATCCTCCCCAGATCCCCTTGTAGTCGATTCTGTTTCCCCCATTGTACAGATGAGGAAATTGAGATTTGCAGGATTAAATATATTGCCCAGGTCACCCGGGGAGCAGGTGCCCGAGCTGAGAGCACTGCTGGTACAGAACATTTCAAGGGGGCAGTCAAGATCTCATGCACGGGGAGTCCAGAGTGGCTCGTTCTCCGCCTGCGCCCCAGCCCCATGGCCTGCGAATCGCCGCGGGGAGTTTGCTGGGTGAACAGCGTCAGCCGAGGGAGAAGGCGCGGCAGTAACTGCACCTTCATTTCAGTGGTTTATGGTACAGTGATGGGGTTTCTTCCATGGACAAAAGCCATCCTAATAGTGCCATTTATCATTATGACAAAGGTTAGGATAGGGGAAACGCAAGCTGGAATGAAAGAGTGGGATTCTGATTATTTTAACAGTCGAAAGTGACATCACCTCAGAACCTCTATCGAGTGGCAAATTGGAAGCCGGACTGAAATTGCTGTAAAATGTATCCCGAGATGGTTTTCTACAGCTGTGATAAAGTCTTTCGGCTCTGTTTGGAGATGCATTTCTGATAAAAGTGCTCGCAGTGCCGCCTGTGTGTCACCCATGCAGAGGCTGCGCTCCAGCCCCGTGACAGCCTAAGATTCTGGGTGCTCAATGTGGTCTCCTGGGAGAGACTACACCCAGGACTGGGGCTGCCTTGGCCACAATCCCACCTTGGTGTTTGAAGTGTTCCGAACATTTCTGTGTCATGAGTGACGTTTTATAGCACTTCATAGTCTGCAGTGGTTTCCTGGGTCCTTCTGTTGAGTTGAACGTAGGATTTTGGGGTAAAATCTTTGGTCCCCTGTTTGTGAATTGGAACAAATGAGCTTGCTGGCCAAGGATCCTTCGAGTCCCCTCCTGTTTGACAAGCTGCTGATTGATGGATGCATTGACTGGTTGATTTTACCTTGTGCACTGGGAACCTGGAGGAGAGAGCCCGAGGGCCAGGGCATCCGCTAACGTCTTCCGTCTTTTTCTGACCCTTAGGCAAAAGAAGGGGAGCGTGGCCCACAAGCACTGGGCCGGACCTGCGAATCTGGTCAAGTGCAAGCCCTGTCCTGTGGTGCAGTCGGCTATGGTCTGTGGCTCCGATGGCCACTCCTACACATCCAAGGTTGGTCTTCTTTGTTATCTTTTTGTCTTCAAAAACATGCCTGGTTTATTTGTTCTGATGAATCTCTGTGTCAAAACGGGCACGGCACCTATGTGTGTGTGAGCAAACTGAGAGATGCTTTAGCCACAGGCAAAAGCAAGATAAAGACATTCCAGCCTGTGTTGCTGGGTCAGTGGAAGGAGGTTCTGACAGCCACAAGTGGTCTTGCGAATCCAGGCGAGCTTCCTGGAGCAGGTGAGGCAGCCCATTCTTCAGAAGATGCCAGTCACTGGCTCTGCCGATGGGAAGCAAACTGAGGGTGGCTCAGGGTGCTGCTTGGGGAAGGAGCGTGATGTCAGGTGCATCCAGAATGCATCCAGCGCTGTGCAGGCCCCTTTCTCAGTGGGGACTCAGGATCTCACCGTGAAATGGGAGCAGGTGCAGGTGAGACACAAGTCATTCCAACTCCAGCCATTGAAGACAGCATGGGTTCACAGACAAAGGGGCCAGAGTAAAAGGGGTCTGTTTATCCCTCCTTGGGAATGAGGGCTCTCTATGTAGGAGGAGCTTCTCTAGTCATGGATGTACAGCAGGAGGCATGGGTCATGGAGGTGGTGGATGGAGGTGACAACTTGTTCTTGGGACTTCACATGCTCTCCTTGGGCTAAGGTTGTCCACTGGAGTATTTGGGAATAAGTGCATTTCCCTCATCTGATGGATTGAAGGAAGGGAAACCACTAATTGTCAAGAGTTTGCTTTTGCATTTTCTTATGTAACAGATGTAAAGCAAGTGACCCCTTGGGTCTGATGCTGTGCGTGGGTGTGTGTCTCAGTTTTTTCTGTAAGATACTGAGGGAGTGTGGAGCTCTGAGCCTCCTCATGTACTTGGGCCAGAGTTGTGCTGCTTGTACGTGTGGTCTGGTTTTTCTGTGCAAGGTTTCACTTGCAGAGTAGCATCTGTGGCTAAGGGGAGGGCTGCTGCAAGGGACGCCCCCCGGTCACCTCTGGCTGCGCTGCCACATGGTTCTTGGGCTTCTCTGCTGGGTCCCTTCTTTGTCCTTGCCCTGCCACACAGACAGTTGACAGCTTCAATCCCCAGAGAGCCCCTCCATGACCCTTATGCTCAGGCCCTGGAGAGCTCTCACTGCCTGCTGTCTGCAGAGGCTTGCCCAGGTTGTTTCAAGGCCAGAGTTGCCCAAGCTGTATCTTTTTGTTACTGGAAGTCAAATTTTATTCTCTTGGATTTTTTTTATAAAAGATTTATTTATTTATTTGAAAGGCAGAGTTACAGAGAGGCAGAGGCAGAGAGAGAAGTGTGCTATCCACTGGTTCACTTCCGAAATGCTGCAACAGCCAGAGCTGAGCCAATCTGAAGCCAAGAGCTAGGAGCTTCTTCTTGGTCTCTCCACATGGGTGCAGGGGCTCTAGCACTTGGGCCTTCTTCTACTGCTTTCCCAGGCCATAGCAGAGAGCTGGATCAGAAGTGGAGCAGCCGGGACTCAGATCAGTGGGATGCTGGCACCATAGGCGGAGGCTGAGCCCAGTGTGCCACAGCGCCAGCCCTCCCCTGAATTTTTACATTTTACCAGCAGAGGAATATATCTCACGAGCCAGAATCTAGAACATCAGTCTGGGTCATTGAGAGACCCATGCAATCTGCCTTTGAACCTCGCTGGCATAATCATTGCTTGTTTAGTTCCTGTGTTCATTCAACAGGTGTCACATGGGCCCTTCCTGGATGCCAGGCACTGTGCTAGAATCTGGGGGATGCAAGCAGTGGGAATGAAAGCATTGATTTTTCTTCACAAACCATTGCTTCCCAATGGCATACTGCCTTGTGAGTTCGGATTCTTCTGCCCAAGGCCATAACCGGTAGATCCTAGCTAAATGGCTCTAGCCTACCCTAAGCCTCTCTCCTGGCTTCCCTGGCTGCCCATAGCCCTGATAAAGTCCAAGTGTGAGATGGTTGGTCGACACAGGGCTGTCTCCTCACATCCTAAACATACCTTGCAGGAGGCATGGGCACCTCATTTCTAGCCCCCATTCCCAAAGGCAGCTCGGGCTGTCCTTGTCTTCCACACAGGACCCAGGTTATAGGTGAAACAAGCCCCGAGAATCCTGTTGACATACGGGTTCTGTTAGGCTGGTTTCTAACAAGTTCCAGTGGAGGCTGTGCCGGTCCACAGGAGTGAGGACTGCAGTCAGACAGGCAGTTTCTCTGAAGTCTGCCCCTAGCCTTCCCCAGAGTCCATGTCCATGTAACACAGGAAACCATAGTTGTATAATACGAGTCTGCTGTGTGCGTCCCCTGCTTAAAAGGCCTGGGTAGCTTTTCTCTTGTTGCTAGAACCAGCTCAGACTCCTGGTGGTTATTAACCAAGTCCCCCAGAGTCTGATCCCATCCGACCCCCAAGTCACTTGCAAGAAGGATTTTCCATTGTTAGCTTGGCAGCTGCCTGCTAAACACTGGGCACTACAGAAAACACAGAGGGGCCAGTGAGGAGCAGGATGGGTGCCGTTCCCGCTCTGCTTACAGTCTGGGAGGGGGACAGAAACAGCTAAGTAATCAGATGAATGAAAATGCAATTTCACATTTCAGCCAAGTGCTACAAAACATGGAGCTTCAGGGGAGTGAAGAAGGAAGGCCATTCTGCTGAGGTGTCCTTTATCCTGAGAACAGAGGCATGGAATGTTCCAGAAAGAGAAGGTAGTGTAGGTCAGGGGGCACAGTATGCTTGAGCTTAGCACCTGTCCATGCGGCTCTCATGGTGAAGGGAGAGGCATGGAAGGATACAAAGGACACAGAGAGGCATTGCACATTCTTGGAAGGGGAGGAGACAGTCATGTGGTTCCAGGCTTGTGGGACACAATTTTCTTAAGAATGTGAGATGCTAACAGCGCCCACCCCCACCGTCACCGGCACAGAGCTGTGTGTCATGGGTACCCCACTGGTGTCACTGATGAAAGATGTCCACGAGGCCTCTAGCTGGGAAGGAGTAGGGAGGTTCCAGTCTGTACGGCCCATGCTGGAGCTGAGTGAATGGGGTGGGGAGAGCGTCGTGGCTGTAACCAAGTGGTTCCCATCCTGGGCCCAGCTGCTCAGCTAAACGCCCAGCCCGGGCTCTGGCAGTGTGCTCGCAGCTTCTGCCGAGGTGCCTCTCTGTGTGAAGACACAGCTTGTGCTCATCAGATCATTCCCTCCAGCTGTGGGCCAAGGTGTTGGGTCATTAAGCCAGAGATTGGCCAGGCCCTGAGAAGGTAGTGAGGGACCAGGGCTGTTTGGATACATGGCATATTGCACACCAAATGCCAGCAGCCCTGCCTGCTTAAACATGCCAGCTCCCCATAACCTCTGAATGACATAGAGCAGCGGTGGCCTGTCTGATGCGGTGGTGTGAAACACTGCCGGTTCCTAGGACAGGTCTCTTGAAATGCTTGCAATGTTTGCTGCTCGAGAGAGGGGAGTTGGCCTCTTGTACGTGGGGAAGGTGTCCTCTGGCAGCACTGCTAAGGAGCTGCTTTGAGAGGCAGGCTTAGGATTTGGGAGACTGCTCAAGTTGACTGCTGGTGTGGTTTAGTCGTTATCACTACATACATGGCTGCCTGTCTGTCGAGGTTCAGATGTTTTGGACCAACAGACGGTACCAGTTGATGCCCAGTGAATAACTGTAAATGAGTTCCTCATTGATCAGGTGACTTCCCATCCCAAAGAGGTGGTCTTTTTTCCTACTTTGATCATTCGTGTTAGAAAACCAAGGGAGATGAGCCCATCCATGTGTAATCAGAGGTGATTTCATGTCCTTAGGTCAAACCTATTATTCTTAGTTTTGGTGAAAATATTCTACAGTCCCAGTCTCATCAGTACCAGGGGAATCGACACCTCATGTTAAAATACCCCAGTTGTCCTGGGGATTCAACACTGCCTGGGGGGTCGTGGGGGGTGTCCTCAGAGGCAGGAGGAGGAGCCCGAATGTCAGATGCCTCTGTGTCCTCAGGCCTCATCAAGCAAGCTGTTGAAGCTGCAGCAGTCACAGACTGCTAGAACTGGGGGCTGCATTTAGGAGTGGCTGTCTACAGCAGACCTATTCCAGTTTCCCAGTGCCAGGGACCTCACTCAGAGCTGTGTGACTCCCCAAGCAGCAGATAAAGTGTGCAAGATGCACAGAATCTTGAGATGAAGGGGTGGGAGCTGTTCCTAGCCCATCAGTGCTCATCCAGTCTCTATAAAGCACAGCCCATAAAAGACAAGGAGGAGAAGGGCTCCGAGGGGCCGACACTGAAGCTGGTTTCAAAGGACACTGTAGCCTTGACCCATTTTTTTTGGACAGGCAGAGTTAGAGAGAGAGCGAGAGAAAGGTCTTCCTTTTCCGTTGGTTCACCCCCCCCCCCAGGTGGCTGCTACTGCTGGCACGCTGCGCCAATCCGAAGCCAGGAGCCAGGTGCTTCTTCCTGGTCTCCCATGCGGGTGCAGGGCCCAAGCATTTGGACCATCCTCCACTGCCTTCCTGGGCCACAGCAGAGAGCTGGGCTGGAAGAGGAGCAACCGGGACAGAATCTGGCGCCCCAACCAGGACTAGAACCCGGGGTGCTGGCACTGCAGGCGGAGGATTAGCCAAGTGAGCTGTGGCACTGGCCAAGCCTTGACCCTTGACTTGGCTTCTAGGCAGTGAGGATTGCCCTGGTCATTTTTTAACTATTCTGGGTACTACTCACATTCTTCCAGCCGGGAAACTGCAGTAGTGCAGAAATTCAGTAAGTATTTATTGAGTTCTTTCTTACTGTGTGCCCTGCCTTGTGCTAAAAACTAGGGATTTGGCAAAGGACAACCAATGCCTCAGTTTCCATGGAATGTGTAAGGAGGGTGGACAGGTGGAAGAGCTGACCCCCTTCATTAGAGCAGGCATTAGGGGCCCCAGCACTGTGGCATAGCAGGATAAGCCGCTTTCTTTCCTGGTGACTGGACAGAAAGAGTCAAGCGTGTGAGTGGGGTGGGATGGGTGTCGTTGGCTGCCAGCATGTAGTTTTGTATGTGAAAGAACCCAGCCTGCCCAGGCTTCATCCAGGTGGGTGCCTCCAGGCTTCTCCCTGGGGGAGAGGGAGCTGCTTTGGAAAGAGAGCAGTCTGGAGTGATGTTGGGGTCCTGGAGGCCGAGAGAGCGGCAGAGGAGGGGAGGAGGTCCCTGCTGCCCTGTGGCCTAGCCCTGGTGCGGGTCTTGTGGCCAGGCCTCCGTGGGCAGGACGTCATTGGCATCTGCATCCACCAGACCAAAGCGGTGATGCCTGCTGTGCGGCTGCTCCCTTCCCAGCCTGGTCTCCTTGGAGCACACTCCTGCCATGCCGCTGGGAGTTCTGGAGCCATCTCGGTTCCCCAGCATCAACCTGACTGCTGGTTATTGGCCAACAAGCAGGCAAACAGCCGTCTTTTCTCCCTCTCCCTCCCTGTGAACATTTCCTTCCTTAATCACTGCTGAACAATTAGCAAATGGCTCATTTATGTCTAGAGGCAGAAGAGAGATGCAGAGTTAAGAAGCACTGTGCAGGAAATGATTCTCGTCTGCGTGCAGCGTGTGGGAGGGGCCGAGCGCGCCTGCGTTACAGGCTTGGCATTTCCCTTCGCGTTTTGTCGCTGCAGGTTCTATTATTTTTCAGAGGCATCTTAATAGTTTCCAGCGGTCACTCCCCGGTAAAGGTCACGGTTGAGGTTCTCAGCACATGGAGTCCCCATTGATCGGCGTTTTGTAACAGTGAGCTATTCTGAGCGTTGGGCCACTCGAGGGTGTGGCTGTGTGAGGTGTCACCAGTCGGTTCCTCAGCCTCCCGTCTCCCTTTATGACCCTGTCACCATGCCAGGCGTGGAGAACTTGGACCTGTGGCTGCTCTCTGCTCTGAAGCAGGGCTGAGGCAGCCAGGGTTCTCAAGGATAATTGGAGATAGGCCGGATCCCCCCAGGCCTGCAAGGTGACAGTTGTGTTGATTTGCAAATGGCTCAGTGGAGAGCTTAGGTTTCCACATTTTGGGCCTCAGCAGCCTGGACTTGTATTATTTCATCTAATTCCACAAAAGGGCAGCCGTGATGGCGCCAGGAGCAAGAGCAGCAGGCGTGAGGCCCCTGGGGCCCTGGGGGACTTTGGACTCCATGCTGCTGCGGTCTCAGGTGGCAGGGGAGCAAAGAGAGGCCGCGGCGGGAGTGAGCAGCTGACAGGCGGATGTCTTGGTTTTGATTTAGAAAAAGCCAGCAGTAGAGGTTTCCTGTCTTTGGAGATGTACTTGGTGGCAGGTGAACAGTTCTCGGCGCTTAGTCCTTACGCGTGAGACTGTTGGAGGATTGGGGAGGCTCCCCTGTGGTAGGTGCCCCTGTTTCGCCTTTCCCCTGTGGTCTGCTTCATCTTCTGTCTCCTTTCCTTAGTCTGGGGTAGCCAAATGTCACTTGATAATGAAAGCTAATTTACCTAGTAAGAAAATTCTCCTCTTGGTTTAAATAGAATTCTCTCCTGAGTTTTATCGTTATAGTCATTCCCCTTTCTCCTTTATAGTGCTTCTGGAAGGAAGAAGTATGAATAATATTTAAAATATTAATGGTGCATTGGTTAGGATACAGGCTCTGGCTGCTGTCAGGAGATCCCCAATGAAACAGAGGCTTAAATGGGACCATGTTTTATTTCTCTTTGATGTAAAAATTCCGAATGCAGTAAGCCCAAGGACTGAAGACGTTCCCAGCAGACTGGACGACCCGGGGCCTTCGAGCGTGTCATTCTGTCGTCCTCATTACCCTCAGCCATTGAGCTCTGGTCTCTGGGTCCAGCATGGCTGCTGAACTCAGCTGGTAGGCGGAGGCCAGCAGTCCTCTGCATCACTTCCGCTCACACCCCACTGACCAGAGCTTGGTCATGAGGCTGCCCCAAACTGCAAGGGAGCTAAAAAGTGTCCAGCCACAATTTGAAAGTTTTAATATTACAGGAAAGGCAGAATGGATACTGGGGTTACCTAGCAGTCACTTACACAGTGTTACTTAAGTAATAGTAACAGTTGCAATAATAACAAAACAGTACTTAATGATCGAGTGTATGTGAAATACTATCACGCTACCTTCCATGGGATTATTTTGTTTCTTGTATTATTTCATCTAATTCTGATATCAAGCCTTTGAGGTGGGTACCATTGTCATTAGTCTCAAATAACTACAGATGAGAAGACTGAAACAATAACATTATTTCAAGTTCGCTGCAGCTGGCAAGGAGCAGGGTAGATACCAAACCTTGGTCTGAGTCTAGAATCCCAGTCACCATGAGTGCAAAGCCCTGTAATGTGCCGTACTGGTGCTATCATCCCGATGCCTCGGATTGTTCAGTACAGGACTGTAACTGGAAGCTCACTTAAATCAGAAAGCAAGAAGCAAGAGACTGGTGAACAAGGCTAGGGAGTGCACTGACGTGGCCTGGCTGCAGAGAAAGAAGGGGAAATTGAGTGCTGACTGCCCTGCGTGTGTCTGCTTGGCGTCATTCTCCCTCGGGCAGATTTAGGATTGGATTTTGACAGTGCTGGATGCACTAGCTCCCAGCTGGGAATCTCCAGAGAAAGTTTCCAGTGTGTGTGTGCTCCAGTCTCTGGGCCGGATTCCAGTTGGCCCCTTGTGAGTCACCTACCCAGCCCTCAGTCACATTCTGTGTCCACGCTGATGTGGTCCTGTGATTGGCCTGGGTGGCCACTTAACCTGGGTCTCTGGTCTTCACCCTGACCACTGCCTAGCATACGAGGAGTGGGAAAGGAGTGTGTACTGAACTGAATACAATTGAAGAAGTTGGGGCCAGTATCTGGCTCAGCAGTTAAGAAACTGGCTGTGATGCCCACATTCCATATCAGACTGCCTTGTTGGAGTCTCAGCTGTAGTAATGACCCCACCTTCCTGCTGAACCCTGGGGGCCGCCGGTGGTGCTGATGTACTCAGAGCCCCGCCACCCAGGTGGGAGACAGACTGATTGTGTCTCCTGGCTTCAGCCCTGCTGCAGTGGGCATTTGGGATGTGAACCACTGGGTGGCGTCTCTCTCACTCTCTTTGTCTCTCTCTGTGAGTGTGTGTGTGTGTGTGTCTCCCTCTCCTTCTCTGTCTCCCAGTCTTTCAAATAAAGTAAGAAAAAATAGTGTACTACGGTCACTTTTATAAATACCAGCTGTGTTAACCTCAAGTCTTGAGCTAAATGACACCAGTTGGAGCCTCTAAGAATGTGTGAAGCAAATTGTGTTCTCAGAATGTCGGGCATAGAAGGACATTCAGGACAAATTTTTATACCAGACACATTGCCTAATTAAAGAGAAAAGTTCATCTAAAATATAGTAGATCCGGTGTTATTTCAGTTCAGAATTCTTTTAAACCACTTGGCTTAGTGCTTTACTAGTTTCTTCTAATCATGGGACACACGTGTCCTCAATTTTCTGTGGCCTTTGTTTCTTCTTAGAACATGTCAAGATAACAGAGTCTTTTTGGCTCCTGAGAATAAACTTCCAGGCAAAATGGTTATTGTGACATTTTCCGAAGGCACAGATGTTCCCGCACCATGCGTGGTGAGGAGGCAGCCGCAGAATCAACAGAGCCCATGTCAGCATGCAAATGAGTCATGACGGGAGAGCAGAAGGAAGCAATCCAACTAATTATTTCCCCACTTATTTCTGTGTTCTCTATGCAAACAGGAGTTTAACAGACATGTGAAGAATAGGTTTCCATTTCTTCTTCTCAGATGCCCTGAGTAGAACACCATGGAATTAGCTAGTGCTTTTGTTAAGGACACATTAGGAAGACTAACCTGCTTGTTGTCACTGCTGTTGAATGCTCAATTAAGCCATTTGATGGTGCAATTACCTGCACACCACCGTGCTTGGCCTCCCCGCATCAGGAGATGAAATGAAGGATTAGGTAAAATTGCAAAGCACATGAGATATTTTAAAAGACAGAAAAGTCCCTGGCCGGAACCAATAGGCCCAGTGCTATAAATCTAATTAAGTCGTTACAAACAACTTTAATTAAGTTCACAATCATGTCGCTGTTGTTTTTCTTTTAAGGAAACAAACAGAATATTCCCTACCGACATACTGTTGAGATGAGCACCATCAGACCTGTCTGCAGTGTTTTCCAGCAGAGCGTTGCATCATTAGGTGCGCTGTGCTCAGAGCTGATCTTGTTTGCTAAGCCTCGGGCTAGGACCTGTGTGCTCCATGAGGGAATTAAGGAATTCCTTTCCCTCTCATTAGAGCAGGTTAGAACTTACCATGAATTGTGGCCCTAATTGCACATGGAGGCAGTGGCTTTAATGATACTTTCATTCTCCACCCCACGCCCAGTGAAACAAATGAGGCGTTTCGGAATCTTTGTATTCCATACTCTCGAATTCTTGTATACCATGCTCTCAACAAGCAGTGCCTGCTATGGGCAAGGGTGGCCTTGCTGAGCTGCTGGGCTCTGTCCAGCCAGGTGCCTACACAGCACACCTCTGGGTGCAGGGGAGTCCCTGAGCCCAAGAGAGTGGTGTTTTCCTGAGTTATGTGAAGGCATTGAGGTCTGCTTTGCAATCCGCATCTCCCCAGGGGCAGGCTGTACTTTGGTGCCGGCATGATGTAGGATGATGTAGGAACCTGGGGACCCTGGTGTCCTGGCTTTGTCTTTTCCAGTAGAGAATGAAAGAGATGCTGTGTGTCAGGGAGGGTGACGCACCCCCAAGGTGGATCTGTGCAGGATCGCCTGCGTCACTCATGCTGTGTTCCCCCATTCTTCCAGAAAACTGTCTAGACCTGGCCTTTTTGTATAGCAAACTATGCACAACCCCATTCCCTGGCACTAACCATGGGATAGGTGCAAGGTAGGGGTAAGGTAGAAAGGATGCTTTTTTTTTTTTTTTTCAAGTTGACATTCTTTGAGGGGAACAGAATAGATGGAGCCCCCTGGCGCACATCCCTGTGCACCAAACAAGGGGTGACTAACTCCTGGGATTGGACCCGCAGGACCGGCCTCAGCACGTTGCCACACTGAAGCCCCCTGAGCCCTTTTTTGCATAGTTAGACCACCTCTTGCCTCTGGACTTGGACAGCACCATGTATATGAGGGTCCTTCACAAAGATTGTGGAGAAATGCAAGTGAAAGATGAGTTTGCTTTGATGAATGCATGCACTGGTTTTCCATAATAGGAGTTTTCGTGATACACATTTTATGTGAACTCTGTGAGGTTCCCTTGTGTGTTTCTGCTGCAGCATCAACTGCACCACGTTGGAACTGTCTGTGTATACACCGTGTACCCAGCATGTGGTAGGCCATGGCCCTGGGGCTCGCAGATACAAGGCAGGCATCTTGTTACTAGCTGAGCCTGTAAGAAATGAGGGACGTTCCTGGCTGGAGGCACGCAGGCGCTGACAGCTGGGCAGGATGCTGGCCGCTGCCCTGGCCAGCGGGGCGGCCAGAGAGCTAATCTACCAGGAGGCTTTGTTCTCAGAGCTTCGTGCAGATGGCAGCCTGTGCCTGAGGTCATGACAAGGGAGGCCTCTGAGGCCTTCCGGAATTCACCCTGAGTTAAAGGGTTTGTGTGTTGGTGCAGTGAGATGACAGGAACACTTGTCAGTCTCAGCTCGGACTCTGGTTAGAGTGAGCGGGTGACACCTGTGACGTATGCCAACAAAGAACCTGCGTTCGTGCCAGTGGGAGGAGAGGGGCACCAGATGTCTGAAGACCTAGGAAGGCCCTGGGCACACAGCAGTGTGAGCATGTCACGGCTGTCAGGCCGACCCAGAGCGTCCAGTGTGACGTCCAGCCCGAGGCCGTGGCCCCCATGCATGCCCTATCCATGGCCCCGGGGAACCTGGAGCTGACAGACTGACTGTAGGTGGGGACTGCGCCTGGCTGTCTGGAGGAAGAACCGGCAGCTCCTCCCCGCAGAGCTCAGTTCACCGCTCAGCCTTGGCAGGACGCCTCCAAAGCCCTGCCAAGTGCGACTCGGGATTCTCGAAAGCATGGGAAGAAGTGAGCTCTCAGGAGCAGGAGGCTCCAGAACTGGCTCCCAGGCTCTTGAGTGACAGCTTTTTCTGCAACAGAATAAAGGTTGAAATGTGCAACATCCTTTGGTTTAAGAGGCAGCTTAAAACCTAAACAATCATTTATAAGCTCTTAAAAAACAGTGGATTAATTTGAAACTTCGAGCACTTAAACATGTAATGATTAAGTATAAATGTTAATAAAGACAACCTAGGAGCTGCTTCACCGGGGAGAGAAAGCAGGCCTCCAGCCCCTTCTTCTAAATTAGGCAGTGAAAAAGGAAAATAATTAAACCCCATGCAGTCTTTGCATGCAAACTTCAGTAGAAACCTAAAACCACGTTCAGTGTGAGGAAAATCTTTACGAGAACAGGAAATCCATGTGTGAGTGAGAGAGTGGAACTAGGATTTCACCGGTTTGCGTCCCCTAATGACGTAACTGAAGTGGGCCCCGTGAAGCCTGCATGGAACCATTAGACGAAAGACCGAGATGAGTTTGGGTTTGTCGCTGCCCGAGGCAATGACGAATCTTACACTTAGGTGGGCGGCCGTCACTCTGTGTCCTCGGGTGGTGCACATCGGGGTGCGCACAGCGGTGTGTGTGGTTCACACACATCACACATGAAGTATTTTGAGCAAGAGGAATTGTCGGTGCATCCAGGCAAGCCCAATTCCCGTTTGCAGGGCGTACAAAGGAGGTCATGCAGAATGAAGCAGACAGACTCAGGAAGTAGCATCTCCTCTGGCACCAGCAAATGGACCCATTTGCACATGAACAGAGGCAGCCTGGGAGTTGTAACTCCCAAACACCATGTGAACCCTGGTTGAACCCAAATTGAAACAGATCAACCAAAACTTAATAAGATGCTTTGGGGATATTAAAGAAAATGGTTATGGACCAAGAATCAGGTACAATGATAGTGTTGTCCTTAAGAAAGAAGAAAACAGATTTTTAAGGGATGTGTAACAAAGACACAGAGTTTACTTTCAAACAATTTAGCAAAAAAAAAAAAAAGATAAATTAGGTCACTCACTGGGAAGAATCTTAAAAATTGTTGAGCTGAAGTTGTAAAGATACAACACTAGACTAATTTTTCTTCTTTGGCATATATTCAGAATTTTCCTAAATTCACTCTTTGAGTGAAGGAAATTTCTTCTGTTATTATTTCCAGTGTTGAGTACATAAAATGAGTAGGGGAGGAAGGAAAACAGCAAGCTGTGTGTACTGTACACTTTCAGGAAAAATATGTGATGAGTTTGTGGAATTATCAAGATAAATGCCTACATACAAAGCCCAACATATACAACTCTTTAAAAAAAAAAAGAGAAAATAATTTTCCCTGGGTTAGGCAAGTATTTCCCAGACACAACACCAGAAGCATGATTTATGAAATCTTTTTGTTTTCAATTCTCCTTGAAAGACATTATTAGGAGTCTGATGAAGGAAGCCTTGGCCCGTGAGAGAATTTTTGCAAATCGTGTGCCTGGCAAGGGAGGGATCTAGACCCAGAATATGTTGAGAACTCTCTAAATTCTATAATAAGCAGACAACCCAATAAAAACTGGGCAAAAGTCTTGAGTACAAGGAGATGTGGAACATGGATCGTAAATCAACGTAACAATACTGAATAGCTTTGGTCATGGAGGAAATGCGCAGTACAGCCGTGGGAGATACCAGCATCCCTGGAGGAGCAGAATTGAATAGATGAATCATAGCAGGTGTTGGAAAAGATGTAGAGGAGCTGAAACTCAGATGCTGCTGGGGGATGTGAAATGGTGTGACCACCACGGAAGATGTGTGGAAATTCTTGATAAAGTCCTGTGCAATTCAGTCATTCCATTTTTAGGTACTCGTCTAAGGCAAATGAAAAGCAGAGGCATGCTGGATTATACTGTGCCCAGGTTTTGTGGGACTTTGAGTATTTTGTGTTTTTCATAAGTTGAAGGTGTGTGGCTACTCCTTGCTCATCAAGTCTCAGTGGTGTTTTTCCAGTGTGCTCGCTTGTGTCTCTTGTCTCACATTTGGGCAGTTCTCAAAACGTTCAAAACTTGTTTTTATTGTCTCTGTGATCAGAGAGCTTTGATTTTACTATTGCGGTTGTTGTGAGCACCATAACCCTTGCTGCTATAGGAGAGCTAATCTAACCACTAATGCTGTGTGGATGGCAGTTGCTCCCCTGGCTGGCACTTCCCCTGCCTTGCTCCCTTTCATTGAGTCTTCCCTGTGATACAACAGAATTGAAATTAGGCCAACTGGTAAACCTACGATGGCCTCTAGTGCTCATCTCTCACTTGTAATCGAAAGCCAGAAACGACTGAGCTCAGTGAGGAAGGCCCGCTGAAAGCCGACGTGAGCCAAAAGCTAGGCCTGTTTCCAAACAGTTAACCAAGTTGTAAATGTAGAGGACGAGTTCCTGAAAGAAATGAACACAGAGATGGTGAGAAGTGGTCTTACTGCTGATGCAGAGTTAGAGCCAGAGAGAGAGGTCTCCCATCCACTGGTTCACTCCACAAGTGACTGCAATGGCCAGAGCTGTGCTGATCCAAAGCCAGGAGCTGGGAGCTTCTTCCAGGTCTCCCATGACGGTGCAGGGGTTTCAGAACTTGGGCCATCTTCTACTGCTTTCCCAGGCCATGGCAGAGGAGCTGAGTCAGGAGAGGATCAGCCTGGACTTGAACTGGTGCCCACATGGGATGCCAGCGCCACAGGCTGGGGCTTTAACCCACTGTGCCACAGCACCAGCTCCAGGATATGTGACTTTCAAATGTACTTGAAAGCAAAGGAGTTCCTGTGACTTGCTTTATTGAGGCATTACATATATTGTGGTGATCTAGACCTGAACCTGTGGTATGTCTGTATGTGCCCAGAGAAATCTCACAGTGTTTACAGCAAGTGTATGTGTAACAGCCATAAACTGTAAGTAACTCAAACATCCATAAACAAATGAATGAACATGTGGTCTGTGCACGTACTGGAGTGACATCCAGAAATAAAAAGGAGTGGGCTACGAGTCCAGGTAAAAGCATGGGTGAATACTGGTGTAATTATGAGGGAAAGGCAGACAAAAGATGGTGCATCTGGTTTGACTAGATGGCTGTGAAACTCAAGTGAATGCCAGCTAGCCTGTGGTGACAGGAAGCCCTCCGTCAGTTCCCTTTGCTGGGGAGAATGGGGGAGGGCAGGAGGGAGGAATTACACAGGGATTTGAAGAAACTTGGGGGCATGATGAATGTGTTAGTTATCTTGATTATTGCACTGCTTTTGTTGTGTATACACTTATATTAATGCTCTTCAAGCTGTATACATATATATAGTTTATTATATATCATTTACTCAATAAAACTCTTTGCAAGGGAAAAAAAAATCAGACCTGTAGATTATGTCCCAAAATTAGCAGGTTCTTTGGTTCACCTGTGTTTGTCCTGCGTCTTATTTTTGAAGCTGGGGTCCTCCACCACGTAATGAGATCCTACTTTGTTCCCGCATCAGGGCTGGGTAAGGTCAGAAAATAGAGCCAGCGGCTGTTGGATGTTTTTTCCATTAAAAAAAAAAAGAAGAGATGCAGTGATGTGGGGTCACCCTGACATGCAGTCACTCTCGATGCTCCTTTCCTGGACAACTCCCTGCCCTTGCAGTATGCCCTGGAGTCCAGCAGCCCTTTGGATACAGGGCCGCTTTTCCTTGGTCAGTGTTGCCCTTCTTCCTGCTTTGAAGAGATGGGGCTGAGCATCCTCCAGAAGAGACGATCACAGAGTTTGGTCATGGCCGATCGCAGGCTGGGCTTGCCGGGGGGTCTTCCGAGGTGCCGTGGAGCATCTGGTCCACACCTTTGAGAAAAAGCCTTCTTTGGAAGAGAGCGCCAGTTAAGGTTTGTTTTGTGACAAGAAGAATCTATATGCAGTTTCTGTCCAGGAGAAAAGAACCATTGTCAGTGGGCAGTGAGGGAAGAGCTGTGCATCTCTAGGTGACAGGAGGACAGAGGAGATGGCACCTGTGAGGGCAGTATGGTCTGGGGGGACTCCGTTGTCTTGTGGCCCTGCAAGTGTCACTGAGTCTGTGCTCAGACCTGAGTCTGCAGACTTGGAAGTGGCCACAGGCTCTCCTGGGGCCTGCGCTGGGCCCCTCTTCCAGGTGGCCCCTCTGGAATCACCGAGCATGCTCACTGCGTGCCCACTCCATGTCACTGGGCCTTTCCCTGTGTTGCTCCCTGGTTCCGGGGAAGACGAATATGGAACCATAGGTAGTTTTATAGATCAGCTGGGTGAGGGGTGTGATGGAGGTGTGGGCAGAAGGCGCTGTGTGGAAGGCCAGAGGCAGCCGTGCACGTGTGTGTCACATGTAAGAACTTGTAGAGCTGGATGGCCTTGGCTGAAGTCGAGCGTGGCTTCTTAGGCGTGTGGCCTCGAACACTTACATAACTTCGCTGTGCTCTGTTGTCAATGCCTCCAAATGGGGAAAATGGTGACACCTGTCTCTAAGGGTTTACCTAGGACTGAATGAGTTGTTGCATATGAGGTTCTTGGAACAGCACCCAGAAGACCAGCTCCCCCTCTAATTCTGGTAACCCAGCCTCACTTTTCTTCATGAAGTGTTTTCTGCCCCCTGCCCTCAAGTAGGTGGCACAATAAATTATGCCATTTCCTGCATGATTGGCGTAGGAATGGTGATGGAGACAGCAAGGACCTCTACTTCGGGGCAGTTTTAGCAGGCACCACTGGCTGGACAAGGACGTCTTGCCCATCACGGATCTCATGGCTGCACTGAACTTGGTGGATACTTTAGTGGTTGGTGTGGAGTGGCGCTCGGCTCCTTTACATTCATTCAGACTGCAGGTCGTGAGCCTTGGTCCACAGCAGGTTCAGGTGTGGCTGAGTGTCTTGGATTTCGAGTGATTTTATGTCAGTTGTGCAGTGTAGTTAGGAAGTCAATCAAAGCCAGCCCAGCATCGCAGATGGGGACCCTTGCCTCCTCACTGAACCACCTGACCTGCTGTGACCTCTCCTCACCCCCACTGCAGCAGTCAGTCATCTGTCAGGTGCTGGCTGAGCCCCTCTGATAGGAGCCTGTGTGGAGATGTGCAGGCCGGTGGATGAAGCTGACTGCCCTTCCTAGAGCTTTGGAGCTGTGCTGGGGTTTCCAAGGTGGGATTCCGTATTTCTGAGACCATGTCCTGCTGGAGGACTGAGTGGCCAGCACTTGTGTTTACTGGATTCATGGTTCCTGAGCTAGCATCTACCAGTCTGCCAGATGTGCAAGGCGGGCAGACAGCTGCGCTGTCTGGGAAGGCCTCCATCGTAAGGAATTCTGAAGGAGAGCCATCTGCTTGCTCTGGTACCCTGGGCCAGAGACCAAGGTCTACTCCCGGTGTTCTCTCCAGGGAGGAACTTCACCTCCCGCCCCCTGGGCCTCACACCCCAGCTCTGCCGTGCTTGCCTGGCTGATGTGGCTCACAGGAACACCACTAAACACATTGCATTGACTGCCAGGTGCCGCCTGCCGGCTCTGTCTCTAACGTGAACTTGAATAATGCTTGAACTGATCCTCTAAGCTGGGCACGAGAATTAAGCCCCATCTTCAGGCAAAGAAAGAGATTTGGTTATTAGCACCCCTGGGGTTCCTTAGGCCCCAGGTGGAGGAGCCAGAGTTCAACACAACACCCTCCTGCCTCCCAACGGCCAGAAACAGGCCCTCCGCCCACGGCTGGTCACGATAAGAGCTGTCTTACAGAGATGCCCTGCAGAGGGTTGGGTTCAGTTAGAAGTAGTGAGGAAAGGGATCTTCAGTATTTTTAAACAATTCCTTTACAACAACTTTCAAGCACTGTTAGGACTGCGATGGGGGCCTTGGAATCCTGCCTTGGTGGAGGAGGGCAGACAAGGGCTTGGGCTCGCTCAGCATCTCTCGGCTGCAGCTGTGCCGCTGTGAGTTCTGTCCTCCGGCCGCCTCTTTGCCTGAGTGCTGGCATGTTCCTGTTGAAGTCTGTCTGCATTTGGTCCCCACCACCATTGCACTGGATCCTTTGTTTCTCAAACTCATGAGTGGATGACCCCAAGCCCAGCCAAGAGTGGCATCTCACAGGCCATTGCGGTGTTGGTGGGGGTGTTTGGAGGGCTAGGTCTGTGTCCACTCTTAACTGCCCCTGTCAGTGCTGCTCTGTGGTGTGTTCCCCCTACATAACACACTCGAAAGTGCTTGTCATAGAAATATGTGTGTTATTCTCTGGTCCTGGCCAGTGGTCATTTTTTTAAAAATATTTATTTGAGAGGCAGAGAGGAAGAGATGGGCAGAGGGCGCACATCCTCCGTTTCACTCCCCAGATGCTTATAGTGACCAGGGCTGGGCCAGGCTGAAGCCAGGAGCTGGGAATGCATCCATGTCTCCCACATGAGTGGCAGGGGCCCCGGGACCTGAGCCATCGCTGGCTGACTCCTGGTTTGTGCGTTAGCAGGAAGCTGCATTCAGGAGCTGGAGCCGGTAGTTGGACCCATGCACTCCATCGCGGGCCATGTTTACTGCCAGGTCCAGCACCCACTCCCTGGGATCGCTGTTTGGTTGCAGCTGCCTGGAAGGAGTGATGTTCCCACCTGTGGAAGATGAGCATAGCATAGGATGGAGCCATTTCAGGGGGCACTGCAGGCTGTGGGAGGCTGAACATGGGACGGACCCCGTGTATACCACCCCGTTACTGCATTGTGGGATCAAAGTGCTTCGGCCGCACGCCCTGGCTGCTGTCAGTCTCCTGAAACCCGGCCCCACCCCACGAGTGAGGGAGGCTCCTCTCCCTCTGCCTGCAGGTCTGTCCCCACCTGGTTCATCCGTGCTGTGGTACGGAAAGCGGAGCTGTGGGGAGAGGGCCGAGGTTCCTGGGGTCACTCGGTTTTCACAGCTCACAGATTTTCCTGATTGCGTGTTCTGCAGATCCGCATTTTTATCCCTGTGGCTGTCATCTCTCTTGACCTGCTATTTCAGTCACTCAAAACAGAATTACCGTTCGGCTTTGGAATTTCTCCAGCATTTTTTCCTCCATGAGGTTCCTGTCCACTGAGGGGCACTAATAGTTGATGGTAAGGATAGAGAGTCCCAGCTGACATTCGAGGCTCCTGCCTGGGGCTGGGCCTGTCCGAACGGCAGTGCCCCAAAGCCTCAGCACCAGGTGCTGCCCTGAGTGTTGGCTGCTCACCCTGCAGTCTGACCCTTACAACGATTTGGGATGCAGATTCTGTCCTGAATTTTACAGCTAGAATAACTGACACTCACAAAAAGGCTGTTTCTTGCTTGGGATCTTTCTGCTTTACGTGTCAGAGGTAGGATCTGAAATCTAGTTTTAGCTGAACCCAAACAGACATGGCCTTTGATCAACAGTTTGAAGTCTGTGGTGTGTCGCGCGTTCCTGGTTCAGCAGCAGGGAGTAGGGACTGGGTGCAGATGGGGGGAGCGCTCTCCCCAGTGACCGGCTGGCTCTGTCCACTTGGCTGATGCTTGGCATCTCACAGTTATTTGTGTCCAAAACAGCTCCAGTTCTCCACGGCCCCAGTGCCTCTCCCAACCTGCTCATGACCCTACTCTGTCCAGCGACTCAGGCCTAACACCTCGGAGTCATCCCTGACCCCCGGCTCCCCTCATGTGCTTCAGCCAAGCCACTGAGAAGCCTGCGTCTGCTCTCGCTCTCCACTGTGTCCTCGTGCTGACCACACATCGCCATTGCTGCTCCTGCAGCCCTGCCGGAAGCCACTGGTTTCTTGCACCTGGGCCCTTGCCTGGCCTCCTTCCTGGTCTCTGTTCCCATCGTGTCCCCTGGTGCTGTGCTCCTTGCTGGGCAGCTGAGTGGTCGGTTGAGACAGCTCAGTGTTCACGCAGGTTCTCTTAGAATAACCCAGCGTTGTCCCGCCTTTCTCTGCGTCGCTCTGCCCAGCCGTCTTGCCGTGCTCTCATATCCCCAGCGTGCTGAGTTGGTCCCACGCCCGCGTTTGTGCACGTAGGCTTGCCTCTGCCCGAGTGCTCCTCCCCTGGGACATGGTGGGGCTGTCTCCTGCTCATCTCTGCCGTCTCCGTGGAGAGGGCACTGCTGCCTGAGCAGCTCCAGCAGAGCCAGCTTTCCCACAGCTGCTTTCCTGCCTGTTGGCTTGAACTGAAATCATCTGAAGTCTGCTACCCTCAAGGCTGAGTGCTTCATGGACCTGGCGTCTCTAGACGAGGGCCTAACCCGTGGGAGACGTTCAGCCAACGTGAGTGAACCAAAGAGTGTGTGCTCAGGGCGCCAGGCTTCTCTCCGTGCAGGAACTCCGTCGAGCTGAGGGATAACCGTGCCCTGCCTCAGCCCCGTGGTGTGGCCCCCAGCCTCTTCCCATTGCTCTTCCAGGACCCAGGATGACAAGAACACAGGATTAGTGCTGCTGACTAAGCAAACCCTGCAGTGTACAAACATGCATGCCTGGAAGAGGCGGGGGAGCTGGTGCCGGTGGCCAGCACTGCCCTCATCCCTAGGCACCAGGGACACAAGAATGTGTGAGGCAGTGTTCTCCCAACTTAGGAGAGAGGAATGTATCCCTGTGTTAAGTGGCTTGAGAGAGGTAGGTATGGCCAGGGTAGCATGTGGACGCATAGTGGGAGAGCCGTGACTTCACCAGGTCCTCGGGGAGGGATGACAGCTGCGTAAGGGAGGAGCAGGGCTGAGGGGCAGCCCTGGAGGCTCTGTCTACCTGTTCACACCCTGGCCAACTTCTGCTCAGCCTTCCAGTCTCAGCCCTAACCCATGCCCTTAGCAACACCTCCCAGGATGTCCCATTGGAATGGTGTTTATTTCTGGCTCACCACTTCAGCTCCTGCATGTTGCCCTATGCCCAACACAGAGAAATCACAGAGATCAGATGGGTGGGACCAGGGTAGACATGGGGCTGCAGTGGTGCCCAAGGGCCAGGGCACGGAGGTCTCTCCGAGGCCTGTGGTGGCAGAGGCAGGACTGGAATGAGACATGAAGCTGCTGTCTTCCCAAGGAGCTCATGTTGGTACGTGGGATAGCTTCACGGATAGAGATTGTACAGAATCTGTAGGGACATACGAGCTCCCATACGCAAGGAGAGCTCTCAGTCCCGGAGAAAGGGTTGGGTAAACTTCAGCTCACTTCTGTACCTCGGCGCCCGGCCTGTGCCAGCAATGATGGAGACGGACAATTCAAAGCCCCTGCCTGGAGGTGAGTCTCCACTGGGCAGCAAAGGAAAACCTGCGATTCCCCAACAGAAAGACAGCAGTGAGGAAACCTGAGCTGCCGAGGCAGAGGGAAGCTCAGAGAGCCGGGAGCCAAGGGGAGCAATTAAATGAACTGTGGCCTTCCAAAGAACAGTTATTTTTAGTTGTCCTCACCAGAAACCAAGGCAGAACTGTAAAGGCTGCCATGGGCATGGCTCTCAGTGGAACAGTGCTGGAGATTTCTCTCCCAAGGACAGCCTGGGGCTCTGCTGCTGGCCGTGGGTGTTATCAGGAAGGCTTTGTGTCTCCTTTTGTTATTTGTTTGGTATAACCCTTGGGTGTTTTGTGTTTTTTTTTTTTTCCTCCTTCTGATTTGGCATTGCTTTGCTAGAGCCTCTACCATTAGATCCCCAGCACCTACTTGGATACTTAACAGCCAGCAGGTGCCCAGTTAATGTTAGTGGAAGGATAGGGTAGGGTGGAGAGGAGGACATCATTGGAAAGGTGGGAGAAATGATGGACAGGTGTGTAGAGACCGTGATTTGTTGCACACATCTGTGCACCCCTTGGAGCCCACGCCCTTCTACTTCCTCTCTGCAGCCCGTCGCTCTCTTGCCTCTTCGCCAGTGAGCACAGGACGGTGAAAACACAGAGGAACCTGTGGCTAGATTTGCATGGCATGTCCTGACTTCCCCCTGGGCCTGGCCCAGCTCCTCTGGATTAGTATGTAAGGAGATGGGGCAGGCAGACTGCAGTTTGGACCTGGGCCCAGGAGGACTGAAGAAAGGGGAGGCACTTCCTGAGCACAGGTGCATCTGGGGAAAATCCAGTTGCATCCTGGCTGGAAAGCCCAGGGGAGCAAAGAGCCTCTCCTTTTACAGAATCTGCCTGTTCTGTTTGTGCCCCCTCGTTTCCCTCTCCCAGCCTGGGGACTGGGGAACCCTTGAGAGGTGTTTCGGGCTCTCCAGAAGAAACCCAACCTCGGCTGCTTGGCTAGGTTTGGCCCTTTAGTTAATTGTGGCCAGTGAAGGGCTTGATGTGTACTGGTGCCCCAGCTCGGCTGTGGGTGGGCAGCATGGGAGGGCTAGGTAGAGTGTCCTCAAGGAGTGGCAGTCGCACTTGCCCCTGCCAGCTAGAGGGTCAGCCCCCCTGCAGTTGGAGGTCAGGTGACCCCGAGGGCGGAGTCCAGGCAGTGAGAGTGTCTCTTACAGGCTGGGAAGAGAGAGCTGCTTTAGGACTCACAGATGTGTCTCCTAGCAAATTGCTTCTCTGTGAGAAGTTTCAACATTGCACAGCAATTTTGTTGACAAAATCATGAACTTAAAATTGCTGTTCTGCAAAAAATTACTTGTTCTTGAGGCAGGCCCTACCCCTTTTCATTGCAATGGAACCTTAAACTGGCAGCTTGTCCTGCGTGGGATTTGCATGTGTTGTTAAAGTGTCACTTTCATTTCTATTGTTTTAAGTGATGGACCGTCTCTAAGTCGATTCCCCATCTCTACAGAGTCCCAGCCAAGCGGGGTAACAGAAACGTCCAGGTGCTTGCACCCGGCCTTGTGATTTGGGGAGAGAAACGCTGGCGGGGGGCCTCTGTCCCCTTCCCCGCCCGCGTCCTGAATGCATTTCCTCTGTGCAAGTCCAACGACAGAATGATCAGACCCAGTGCTCCACACAGCACGCTTAGAAACGTGAGTTTCTGGGCCAGGCTTTCAGTACAGAGGTTTAAGATGCTGCTTGGCATGTCCACGTCCCCACCGTCCAGTGAGCACCCAGAGGCGGGTGCTGGGTGTGGCCAGGCTCCAGTCCACATCCCCACAGTGCAGTGAGCACCCAGAGGCGGGTGCTGGGTGTGGCCAGGCTCCAGTCCACATCCCCACTGGTCAGTGAACACCCAGCGGCGGGTGCTGGGTGTGGCCAGGCTCCAGTCCACATCCCCACCGTCCAGTGAGCACCCAGCGGCGGGTGCTGGGTGTGGCCAGGCTCCAGTCCACATCCCCACCGTCCAGTGAGCACCCAGAGGCGGGTGCTGGGTGTGGCCAGGCTCCAGTGTGAGCCCTGACTGCTTTGTTTCCGGTCCAGCTTCCTGCTGACGCACCCTGGAAAGCAGCAGATGACCACTCAAGTACTTTGTGGGAAAACTGGATGGAGCTCCTAGCTCCTGCTATGGCCTGGGCCAGCCTGGCTCTTGAGGTCATTTAGGGGTGTGAATCAGTGGATGAAAGATCTCTCTGTCTCTGTCTGCCTTTCAAATCAAGTAAAAATAAATGAATGAACTTTTTAAAAAGTTTAATTTCTCAAAGCTTTCTTTGAGCACTCTCTCGATTTCTATACAGTTGACTCCCCACGTACACGAGTTCTTTTTTCAAGCAACCAGAGATTGGAAATATATGGGGGGGGAAATGTGTCTATATTGGACACATTTACACTTTGTTTTCATCATTATCCCTAAACAGCACAACAGCTGTTAGCAAAGCATTTGCATTATATTAGGTATTATGAGTAATCTAAATTACTTAACTTTTTTTCTAAATTTGAAGGCACAAAGAGAGAGGGAGAGAAAGAGGCAGATAGAGAAAGATCTTCCATCTTCTGGCCCACTCACTCCACAAATGCCTGCAACACCAGGCAGGCCAGGAATTGGGAGATCAATCTGGGTCTCCTACATGGGTTGCAGGGACCCAACCACTTTAGGCATTACCTTCTGCCTCCCTTGTGTGCACTGGTAGGAAACAGGACTCGGGAGCAGAGCTGGGACTGAAATCCAGGCACTCTGACATGAGGTGTAGGTGTCTCAAGCAGTGTCTTAACCATTGCATCAAATGCCTGCACCTAGAGATGATTTAAGTTATATTTTATATTCTGGACTTCAATGTCTTTGGATTTTAGTATCCACCAGTGTCCTGCACCAATTCCCTGTAGATATTGAGGGCTGACTACTTTTTTTTTTTAGTTTTTAATACAATCAGTTTATAACTAATTTTTCCTTGGTATGAGATTGTGCATTTGATGGGACTTTGGAGTTGAGGGAACATCAACTTTCGTGTAGAATGTTTCCTTCTCTTCAAAATCTCAGTTTCATGAGAAAACATTTCTTCCATGTCATGTGTGAGTTTCTTTAACTTGTGAATTTGCTTCTCATTGCTTCTGAGTAATCCCATAATTAATTTTTTGAATTCCTTTTCAGGCATTTTATCAGTCTCTTTGTCTTCACATTCTAATATTGAAATGTTGCTGTGTTCCTTTAGGGTAGTCCTGTTGTCTTTATTCTTGTTTCTTGAATTTCTATGTTTATTTTTAGGCATTTTTGGAAATACTTGTTGGTTTTCTCTTCTCATGGCTTCTTTGAACTATGCCTCTGTGGCTTAGTGGAGTGTCTGCTCTCAGTGAATACCCAGAGGCATGTGCTGGGTGTGGTCAGGGAGCTCTGGTCAGTGCTCCAGGGTAGATTGAGTATCCAGGTTGATACCCAAGGTGGGTGTGGTAGATCTACTCTATTGTCAGCAGAGGGTGGGGTCTGATCACATCACCTCTGTTGAAGTAATCTCACCCTCACCTCCTCTCTTCCAAGGTGATCCATGCCCTGAGTTAGCCCACAGTGAGTGCGACACTCACCCACACTGCCACATGAACTGCACAAAGGTTCTGTGCAGTCCTTAGATCCCATAGATCCCGCTACAGTGACCCACCCCAGGGAATCATGGAGCTCTGAGCATGGCAGCTACTCACAGTGGTTGCCCAGACCCAGCTACATCCGTGTCCTCTCGTGCAGTCACAGAACTCCCACTCAAGTCTTAGTCTCAGCACAAAAGGCTTCCACAGTCACGAGGCACAGAGGATCCACTCTGCCCCGCGAGCCTGTCTCGTCCATGGAGAGGCAGATACATTCCCAGAGCCAGCTGCCTGTGAGTGCTCCGCCTTGGCAGTTTGAGCCCTGGAGACTGTGATATGTTGAGAAGCTTGGGACACCTCACAGTCCTCCATGGGTGTTCAGCCCCATCATTCCTCCCAGTCAAACTCGAAGCTAGTGGGGACGCAGGTTTTTCCCTCTGGTAGAATCCCTGGATCATATCCATGCACCTATGTATGACAGCCACTTCTTGTGTCACAGTGGCACCTTCTCCCCACCAGTTGCTGGGCATGCACTAGGGCCACTACAGCCACTACTGGTGTCAAAATGGCGCCTTCTCCCTGACCACCGTCAGGCGCACACAGACAAGCCACCGCAGCCGCTACTGGTGTCAAGATGATGCCACCTCCCAGCTGATTGGCAGGCACCATTGTGGGAGGATAGGGAGAGAGAGATGTGCACTTGTCCTCGCTGCTTTAGGCAGATACCCAGTCCTGCTCAGGGCTCTAGGCTGGACTCAAAGACACCGTGGTCTTCCAGGCTGTCCCTCCAGCAGCGTCACCAGCGGCACGGCTGCTGCAGTCTGCCCCCACCTTGCTCCTCAAGGCTGGGGCTTCCTGCAGCCCTGGGCTCTGGGGATCATGCGTTGTGTCTGTGGTCGATGCTGCACATCTACAGCGCCCACACTGATCCACAGCTTCCCCCTTCCCTTGGTGCAGATTTTGCTCCAGCTCTCCCCTGGGAATGCACTGCTTCCACTTCTTTGCTGCTGTTTCCCCCAGCCTAAAGCAGTGTGTCCTTTCCCTGTTCCGCCATCTTGGAATCCCCCGAGGGCTGTCCTCTGAAGCCTCATCTTCTTGATAGAGCTTTCAAAAACCAGCTCTGGTTTCCTTGGTGACTCCAGTCACAAGCTGGTGTGGCTGAGCTGGGTCATAGCAGAGGCAGCAAGAGGCAGGTGCACGGCTGGGTGCAGAGGGGACCTGGGGTCATGACCTCCAAGGCCCATCATGGCTGGAGTGATAGGAGAACGAGGCTGTCACCTCCCTGCAAGTGAATGTACCAGGCGGAGTGACTGCATTCGGCACAAGGTCTGAGCCTCACCAGGATGGTGAGTCTGGAAACCTGAATGCATTTCCAGCTGCCCTGCCTAGTGGGGTTAACAGGACAGCGAAAACATACCATTGAGACAGGGTAACTGTGGAAGTTGTTTTGTTGCGTTTCAGTTTGATTCAGAGGGAGTGTTAAAGACTTCGACCCTGACAACAGGGGCTAGGAGTGCCTTCGTGGGTGGCCCCCGCCAGCCACCAACCCTTCTCTCTGGACCATCTCCATTTCTGCAGCTCTTCCTCTCCCCAGCCACATGGCTCATCCCTGGCTCCCTTCCTGCCGTGTGCAGTGTTTCTCTGCTTTTCTTGAGAACCCGCTGTAGTGACTTTTTGCTCCTCCCAACAAGACCAGGCTCCAGTTTTGATTTTAAGCCTCTTTCCAAACTTCTGCTTTGCTCCCCGTCTCTCTGCTGTGCCTTAGCTTCTCCAACTCCTTGAGAACCTTACATCGAGTTGCAAGACTTCCTGGAAGATTTCTCTCCCACGCCAAGGGTTTTCCAGCTCTCAACCCCCACAGTGCTGAAGGCCTAGTGTCTGGTATAACATGCTAATAGATTCTCCTGTGGATCTCTTGAAGCAAATTTGCAGGCAGGCGCCATGCCCCGACTCTGTTTTTGAGCCTCTCTCAAATTACAATCTCCAGCAGAATGAAGGTGATTGGCATGAAGGGCTGATGACCTCCAGATGGGTAGGAGTAGTGGCCGGTGGGGTGAGGGGCAGGCGGATTGGCAAACGTGCTCTCAGGTGGAGAGATTTGGTGTCCAGATATTGCTCATTTCATCTTTCTTTACGATTGCTCATGAGTGATCTGAGCAGGTGATTTGTATCCCAAAGTAGAAGCAAGTCCATATGGGAGGCAGACACTGCTCATCTCTCAACTCTGAGAGCGATTGCGGAGCCCTTGGGAAGGTGTCCGACCGCCTCACCGTCGTGGAACCAGTGGGGTCAGGAAGTGTGCAGGAGGCAGGGGGGTGACTTCAAGTCCACGACTCTGCTGGCCGTGTCATGTTCTGTGGGAACAGAAGCTAAAGCCCGCTCCAGAGGGTCACCTGCATCGAGCTTGAGGCCGGCTGCCGGTTAATGGAGGCACAGTGGGCTTGAGTTGGAGGGATGCCCAGAGCCCGTGTAGTCCACCCTCCCCTGCTCCCCACCCCCACCCTCCACCCATCTTGACAGATATGGAAGCTGAGCCCTGATGCGGGGTTTTTGTCTAAGCAGAGACGAGAGTTTGGGCCTATGACCTGCATCCAAGAGCTGCGTGCGGGAGGTGGTGGATGCCTGTGGGCGCTGTCAGCCTAGAGGACACAGGTGGTATTGCAGCCTTGTGCCACAGTAAGCCTGGTCAAGGGCTTCTGACTTAGAGCTGCCCTTGTGTTCCCCTGGTTTGCAGACTTTTACAATTTGTTTTTTCTGCCTTCCTCTTGAACTCCTTTCTGAGGCTTCCCAGGGTTCTCCTTCCTATGGGACTTGAGAACCGTCCCTGGGCCTCCCAGATGATCCAGGTTGATGCTGGCTCCTGACGGTAGCCTCTCCTGCGTGGTGTGGTCGTGGTGCTCCCCAGACTTAGCCCTTCCCTGGCAGAGATGCTGTGAGCTGTTACTTCACAAAGAAGCAAAACCTCTGGCCCTCCCAGCAGCACCGGGTTTCTGAGGGTGAGAGAGCCTGAGAGGCTGCTGTTAGGTGAAGTGATGTCATACGTAACACCGTGAATATTGATGGCAGTAATAATAGTGACCGGACAGCGTCTGTCTGTGGGGTGCTGCCCTGTGCCGGGAGCCTGAGCTGTGTGATCTCAGACTGCAGGTGTCAGGGGTGTGGTCTCTGATTCTAGGAGAGGACCCTGAAGCTCACAGAGGGGCAGTGGCCTGTCCTGGCCCAGGCAGCCCGACTGCAGCTGGGTTTTTTTCAGGGGCAGCTGTGCGTGTGGCCTTGGTCTTCGGGACGGAGAGGTCTCCCAGCACCATTTCCTAGTCAGGTGGAGGGGAAGGAGAAGAGGCTGTTCCCTGCTCCGTTCACCGTTCTGTTGAGGAGGTGCTTCCTGGTGGCTCCTTACTGCTCTGATTTAATTCATTCCAGCAGATGTCTGCCCGGCTTTCCCAGCAGCTGGGGACGCGACAGCTTGTTACATAAGAGTGCTCGGGTCTGGGAGACATGAGCCAAGCTTTATGTGGTGTTGTCCCAGCAGCCGTGGACATGTCCTGAGATTTCTCTGAACCTCAGTTTCCCTGTCCATCCCAGGAGATGACGGTACTGCCCTTGTGCCTTGCAGCCTTGGCCCACAGACGGGAACCTAGGAGGAGGGACGGTGCTCAGCAAATGCTGGTGGGTGGTGGAGGAAACCTTGTGCGTGTGTGGGCTCTGCACGGGGTGTGCACGGGCCCAGCCAGCTGCCTTCCCACATCTCAAGCCCTTGTAGACTGTGCTCACCCCCTTGGTCATGGTGTTTCCCACCTATGCAGTAAACCAAGAATCCACACGCTCCTGTCTGAGCCTCCACTGGTGTCTGCTCCTGGAGAAGCTCTTCCTCCCCAGTGTGGGGAGCAGACCCGGACTCCCTGCTCACGGGACACTGGCTTCTTTCTCAGAGTGCTCCCCCAGCCCTCTCCCTCCGTCACCCACTCTGTCCCTCCTCTGCACCCGGCACAGGTGGCAGTGGGGTCGTCTGGCTGGGGCTGAGCTGCTGCTGGGGAAACAGCACTTTCTGTGCCTGCCTCTGAGATGCCTGGACGCCGGGCTCCGTGACGGCTCTAAATTTAACTTTTGGCTTCTGCTGTCTAGGAGCATGTGGGTCCTTCCTGACAGCTGTCATTGGGTCCGTTATGCATGTCGCTGTCACCAGCCCCGCAGGTGTGTGAGTAGGCCAGGCGGGGGCAGCTCCCACGTCGGCTCCATGGTGTGGCTTCTGGAAGCTGCAGACTCCTGGGTTTCCTCGTGACCTCCTGCCGTGGTCTTTCCCTGGATGGCCACGGCTCCTCCTCTTTCATTCACGTATTGGGTTGTCTTCCAGGTGCATGAGGCCTTTTGTGATGTCTGGTTTTAACCAGTTTCATTCTTTGTTCTGAGTATGATCCTGGCTGCTGCAGAACATCTGATGATTGTGGCTCTTTATGCTGGGAACCGACCCTTGCCTTCTGGATCTCAAGGAGGGTCTTTGCTAGGCCAGCAGCACCTGGGCCAGCAGGGCGCAGGGGACGGAGGTACAACTGAGCGGGTGGGCAGCTAGGAGGAACTTCCAGTGGGAACTGAATCATCCAGTGAGGATTTCCATTTCCTTCAGGGTCCTCGGCTTTGCTTTGTTTTAGGTTCAATAGGGCCCTGTGCTGTCACCTTCTCTCCTGGGGCCCCCAAACTCTTGGCATGAAGCTGGGAGAATCAGGGAGTCTGAGGCGCATCTCTCTCTCTCGCTGGCTCCCCAGGGTCTCCGGGGACTGACTAGCTTTCACTGGCCCTGGTCCCTCAGATGTGCTCTGTGCTGGGCAGCGAGCCGCCTCTGTTTCTCAGAGCTGGAGCAGCCCTGCCCTCCAGGCGTGGGAGCAAAAGGAAACCAGCTGTGTGTGGCTCCATGTTCCAGAGAGAAGCATGCGCTCCTGCCCCGTGCTCCAGCAGTGCCCCGACTGCTCAGTGTTACCACTGTCGAGCAGCAGGAGGCAAAGCCACCTTAGGGGGGTGGCACTTGCAGCATCCTCATGGGTGACTAGGGAGGTGACGCAGACTCCCTCCGGCATGGTCTCGGGAGTTGGGTTCCCGAGTTGGCACATAGTACAGAACTCCGTTTGGCTCATAGTAGGTGCTCAGTAGTGGTTGAACAAGTGAAGTGGAGTGGCCCTTTGTGGCTGGTATTGTTCTCCCCACTGTACAAATCAGGAAACTAAGGCACGGGGTGGGGGTGTCAGTTACTTTGCCCGTAGCTCCTCCGGCAAGAACCAGGAGGAACTGAACTCATGTCGCAGTATTCCGGAGCTGCTGCTTTCACCACGAGTCTGCAGCGCGCTCTGCAAGGCTCCGAATGGCTGCTGGGCTGGCCTCCGTGCTCTGTGCTCTGTGCCTCACCAGGGATGTCCTCCCGAGGCAGCAGTGGCCAGGAGATAACTGATGAGCTGGACTGCCCACAGCAGGGACATGATGGCGAAGCACTGTTGCAGGGTTTGTCTTCCCTTTGCAGCGTGGAATCCTCCAAGCTGGGAGCGCGCACACTGTAGTAGGTACCCCCAGGTAGGACCTGCCCCTCACCCAGGGCTTGGCGTCACAGTGTTTGAAAAATCACTCGCCCGTAGGAAACACAAATTACAGTAAGTGGGGAGCCGCTAGCTTCCTGGAGATCACAGTTGGCTTTTGTTAATGAATTTTGGCCTGATTAACATAGGTTCTGGGTCAGACTGACGTGAAAACATGCACGTGCAGACTCGGGAGGCTGGGAGGGGAGCAGTTTGAACTTCCTGACTTTGAAATGTGTGGAAGCGAAGCCTTGCGCACAGCCCGGAGCTCAGCACTGCCTGTGTCAGGCTCGTGGGTCTTTGAAGCCGCTCTGCCTTGCTCAGGGCTCTGTGGGCTAAGGCCCGGCCTGCACTCGGTGGCCTTTTTGACGCTATTCCTCGCCCAAGGACACGGAGCCAGGGTGGGAAGCGTGTCTCCTGGCCTGCTTCCCCGCTTGGATGCCTGGCTGGAGTCTCCTCTAAACTCACCATTCTCAGCATCTTCACAGGGACTTGCAGTGGCCTCTTGTCCCAGATGTCTGCTTTCCTGTCGCCAGGTTCCTCTTCCGGTCCCTCCTGCCTGGACCCCTAGGGGCTCTGCCTCCATGACCGTCCTCTTCCCGGCACCGAGCTTCTGAGGGTCATGGGCTTTTCTCTCTCCCTTTTGTGCTCTCCGGGTTGACCTCCTAATTGCAGATCTGCTTTGCTTACAGCCCAAGAAACTTTTCCCTGGTCTCTGCGTTCGTCCGTCAGATGCGTACATCTGCCCAGCCTCGTGTGTTTGCTTTGTCAGATCACAGCCCTCTCGGCAGAAAAGTGAGGGCCCAGGAGGGAGCCTGGAAGGGCAGGCAGGCCAGAGGAGACCCAGAAGGGCCATACGCTGTGGGAGTGGGGCTGTGTCCTTTGGGACAGGATGGACAGGTGCTTAGTGGAGCTGCAGAGGGTGCGGACAGACACGTGTGCAGTGGGCACATCCCCAGGGGCCTTTGCTGTCGGGCTAAGAAGCTTTATTTTTTATCTGAAAATGCAGCTGCAGGGGCAGGGCCAAGCCTTGCTTGGTGACGATGGTGAGAAGGAGACTAGGAAAGGTTATGCAGATGGCTCCGATCCTCACCTGTGGGAAGCAGTGGCGCTTTGGGTGTCAGGTGCCTTGCTGGTGTGCAGTCAGAGGTGTCCACAGCCTGCCTCCTTCCGTCCTCACAGCCGGAGAGGTGAGAGGCAGGCCAGGAATCAGGTGCCACCGCATCGCGCACCCCACCTCCCTGGATCCTGTCTGTGGAGGAAGCTGTCCCAGCCGGTGGCAGGGACAGACAGCGGGCGGGGAGAGGCGGCTGAGCCAGGAAACCAGGACAGCAGGAGAGACGGGCAACTCAAGGGCATTTATAGCAGTGCAGACGTTTTATTTTAAGTAGGTGCTGGCACCTCAGCGGAACATTCTCTTCCTTTCTCCCGGAGCTGCCTGAGCCCACACACCCAGGTTGGGCGAGAGACGTGGGAGCGAGGTCACCGTTTCTACCCCCTTGTGCACTTCCGGGCGTCTCTGCTGGAGGCTCTGCGCACTTCCCCCTGCTCAGAACGTCTCCTTTGCCCTCCTCCTGGGTTTCTCCCCTCCTTCGGCCTCTCCCCGCTGCTGCTTGCTTTTCTTGCTGTCCCCTTTTGTTCTGAGTTGTGTCCACGCCTTCTGCCAGGAGTTCTTCCTCCTGTGTAAAATGGACTCGGTAGTCCTACACTCTCAGCATTTCTAAGATGAAATCAACAGGCCTTCCCTTCCTGCTCCTCTTTGGGCTGCGGGCTTGCGTCTGGGCCTGGGCCATGCGTGGCTCTCTCCATGAGCCTGGCATCAGTGGAGCCGCAGTGAGAGTCACAGCCTACAAGCCCAGCTCTCTGTTGAGAGTCTGGCCTGACTCTGCCGCTCTGGACCACTGGGTTCTGCAAAGGCTTTGCTTGGGAGCACTCTGGAATGATTGTTGTTTAAATTTTTATTTAAAGATCTTTTTTAAAATTTATTTGAAAGTCAGAATTAGAGAAAGAGAGAGCGAGCGAGTGAGCTTCCATCTGCTGGTTCACCCCTCAAGTGGCTTGCAATGGCCAGAGCTGTGCTGGGCCGAAGCCAGGAGCTTCTTCCAAGTCTCCCATGTGGTTGCAGGAACCCACATGTTTGGGCCATCTTCCGCTGCTTTCCCAGGAGTATTAGCAGGGAGCTGGATCACAAATGGAGCAGCAGGGACACATGGGATGCCGGCATCACAGGTAGCAGCTTCACCTGCTACACCACAACGCCCGCCCTGATGAAGATAATTCTTGACAGTGAACTTGCTAACCTGGAATGGCTATGGCCTCACACCCCAGAGACTGAACCTGGCGACTCCAGCTTCTGGAGCAGAGGGCAGAGCGCACACTGTCTGATGCAGGACTGTGGGCTGATCAGCGTCTCGTCCTTCCGTTAACTTAGGTGAAGTCAGCTGTGCAGAGTGACCTTGAATGATGTCCCTTCACTGGTCACTCTAGGTCCTTTCTTCCTGCAGCTCTGCACCCTGGCAGCCTCCTGCAGGGGCCTCCTGTCCCCTCTCTCTCTGCCCAGCTCCGAGGTCTCCTCTCTGGCGCCTGCCTCATCACTCAGCTGCCCAGGAGTGCCCAGAAGGCCTTGCTGTGCCCAGCTGTCAGTGGCCTGTGTCCTCACTGCAGTTGCCTGCTTCTTCTGGGTTTCAGTTTATTCATTGAAAGCAGACATCCTGACACCTGCTCTTATGTCTCGTGAATCCTGTTACGCACTTGCTGTACGTTGGACTCTAGACAAAGGTGTTTGTTTCTTTTAGGAAGCAGGTGTATAAGCAGGTAACACGGCATGGGGACTGGAAAGTGAGAGGGAATGGCCCTCGGGCTCAGCTGTAGGAGCTGGGCAGTGGGAGGTACAGCCCGAAGTGGGTCTCAGCCTCCTCCTCACACTCGGGTGTCCCTAAAACAGCAAACCTGCTCATTGCTCTGGAAATCAGTTTCATTTCTACTTGTATCCCCTTCCCATAGGGCTGGAGGCAAACTTGGTCTTGGTCAGTTTGTGGTTGGCCTCCTCACTTAGGGTCCCGTAAGTCCCCGAGGTCTTACGTGTCGTCAGAGCTCCAGGGTTGGGGTGGAGCTGGTGGTGTGCCAGGCACCTGTGCGCATGGACCGTCACTCCTGTTCTTTGTTTGCCGAGTATATTTCCATTGAGCACCTGCTGTGTCCGGGTACTGTTCTAGGTATTTTGAGTATTGCGGTGAACCAAATAAGATTCCTGTCTTCATGGCACTCACATTCCAGCAAGGGAGACAGATGGGAAACAGAAAATGAAGCAAAGCAGTGCAGTGATTGATGTTCTGTCTTAGGACCGTAAGGGAAAAGTGGAGCAATGTGAAGGGATCAGGAACGCTTGTTGTAATTGTTATTTTCAAGTATGTTTTAGTTAATTTTTGAAGTTATTTATCCGAGAGAGAAAAAGCGTTCATCTTCTGATTTGCTCCAAAAGTACCAGGAGGTCTCCCAGCTGAGGCCAAAGCCAGGGGCTGGGAACTCCCCCGTGAGAGCAGAAACTCAACTGTGGGAACATCACTGCTTCCCAGGGGCAGCACTAGCCGGAAGCTGGAGTCTGGAGTGGGAGCCGGGTACCAACCCTGGGACTCCAGTAGGGGGCGTGGCAGTCTTAAACAGCAGCTACAGTGCTGGTCTAGACACCTGCTCCTTTTGTCGTTCTTAAAGGGGTCTGAGAGAAGGTCTGTGGAGGAGGTGACAGGTGAGCACAGGCCTGTGGAGCTGCAGGCAGCTGCAAGGCCACTGTCGATCTGGGCTGTCTGCTACGTCCAGGACTTCCTGGCCACGTGTGCAAAGTCCCTCCTCTCCTGGCACCCCAGGGTGGCCCTCCTTGTGCAGGGCTGCAAGTCCAAGCCCTTCTCCTAGACTGCAGCTGAAGGACCCATCCCACAGTGATGGAAAGTTCCCAGGTCTTGTACTGTCCCGAGAGGCTCCCAGGGCTGTCACTGTGGGTCAGTACATTGCACCGCGCAGCATCCCATACAAGCACCAGTTTTGAAAAAACTGCTCCACTTCCAATCCAGCTTCCTGCTAATGGCCTGGGAAGGAAAAGGAGGATGGCCCAAGTGCTCAGGCCCCGGCACCTGTGTGGGAGACCCTGGATGAAGCTGCCGGCTCCTGGCTTCAGGAAGGCCCGACCTTGGGCCTTTGGACTATTTGGGGGAGTGAACCAGTTGAAGGAAGATCCTTCTCTGTCTCTCTCTGCCTCTCCCCCTCTCTCTCTAACTCTACCTTTCAAATAAGTAGATAATTGTTTTTTGTTAAGGAGTGGTCCAGGTGTACCAGATAGTGGGGCAAAGGCCTGGGCATGACATGTAGCAGAGAAGAGATAAGGGAGCTATGGTGCCATGTGGAGCAGTGTAGAGGCTGCAGCTGGCCCAGGTGGTGCAAGGCTGGGGAGTACCTGGGGAGGGCTGCTCTTCTCCCCCTTCCCCTCCCCCCTCCCCCCTGTGTTGGGTCCCTAGGGATCTGTCAGAGCTGCAGGGCTTTGCTCGGGCTTGTTTTCTTGGGCTGTCTCACATGAGCTCTCCTCTTGTCTCTGGTGTTCCCTGTTGTGTTTTTTTCTTTTTTTTAAGATTTATGTATTTGAAAGGAAGAGTTACAGAGAGAGGGAGGGAGAGATGGAGAAAGCGAGGGATCTTCCATCTGCTTATTCGCTCCCCAGATGGCTGCAGAATTGGAGCTGGGGAGGTCCAAAGCCAGGATCCAGGAGCTTTGTCTGGTCTTCCACAGGAGTGCTGGGGCCCAAGCACTTGGGCCATCTTCTACTGCTTTCCCCAGGTGCATTAGCAGGGAGCTCGATCGGAAGTGGAGCGGCCGGGAGCCCAGCCGGCGCCCATACGGGATACTGGTGCTGCAGGCGGTGGCTGTGCCTGCTGCGCCACAGCGCCGGCCCCGTGTGGGTTTGTTAAACAGTTAAGGAAAGCTTCATCTGGCCTTACCTCTCAACACTGACCTGGCACAGGGTGGACAGAACTGGACTGAAACTGGCCTCCTTGCCTGCTGGAAAAGGGTTTGCTAGGGCGGGGAAGTCCCAAAGGGAAGAATCCCCCACAGGTGCCTGCCTTCTTCCTGTGTGGCTTCCTCACCCGGAGTGTACCATGGTGTCCTCCTCGTGTCCCCCAGGACAGGAAACGCTGCCCTCAGGGCCTCCTCTTGCAGTGTTGCTTGCTCACATCGGTTAGCACACTGCGCTTCGGGAAAGCCTCCATCCTGTGCCCCTTTAACACGCCTTGGGGAAGCCCTGCTCTTTGCCCAGTGTGGGCCAGGTCCAGGACCCAGCAGGAACTAGCATCTGGCCGCTACCCTCAGCGAGCCCGCCCCCTGGTGGCTGCAGGTGCACGGTGCAGAGCAGGCATCAGGGAAGGGCCATGGTGATTCCTGCAGATCTTCCCTGGCAGCTCTGGAAACCCCCGCCTTCCCCCGTGCTCACCTCTCCTTGAAGCATCGAGAAGCAGTTGGCAAACACTGTGACCCACCCATCCCCTCTGTGGGGACAGCCACCTGGGTGGGTGCCCCCGGGGTGCTACTATACCCCAGAGAATAGTCTTTCCATGAAACCACCCCGTACACATTAAACTTTATTTTTTATTGTATTTTATTTTATTTTTTGACATGCAGAGTTAGACAGTAAGAGAGACGCACAGAGAGAAAGGTCTTCCTTTTCTGTTGGTTCACCCCCAAAATGGCCGCTATGGCTGGCGTGCTGCGCCGATCCGAAGCCAGGAGCCAGGTACTTCTCCTGGTCTCCCATGCGGGTGCAGGGCCAAGCACTTGGGCCATCCTCCACTGCACTCCCAGGCCACAGCAGAAAGCTGGACTGGAAGAGGAGCAACTGGGACAGAATCCGGCGCCCCAACTGGGACTAGAACCCGGTGTGTGGGTGCCGCAGGTGGAGGATTAGCCAAGTGAGCTGCAGCGCCGGCCAACCACACTAAACTTTAGCATCACCATGTCTGAGTTCTCACCAGGTCTCGCCATCGCACTTCTCTTCTGTCTGCTCTCTGTGATTCTAGAACAGCGTCGCGGCCGTCCCGGGGTTTTCCCTTGTGAGCATTCACAGAAAGCGTTCGCGGTTTAGGCTGTGTCTGTCCCGTGGGGAGTAGACTCAGGGTGAGCCCAGTCCTTGCTCTGGCTGTGCCTGAGCAGGCTCGTGACTGGCTGGCCACTGCTGCAAGGTCGCTCGTCACGGGTGACTGCCTTGCCCCCTCTGCAAGGTGCACGCTCCCTCGTGGCCACTGTGACGAGCTCCGTGGGGTGACGCTCTGACACAGCCTCAGCGTCGTGTTCCTCATTAATCCTCACGCCCAGCTTTTCACAGCCGTGAGATGACCTTTTCCTTGCTGGGATGTTAGGTGGGGAGTAGGAGCGTGGTGATTTATTTCTGGTGCTCGCCTGCCTCCTAAGTCTGTTGAGCTGGCATTCTTTAATAAAGAAGAGATTTTTCCTTTGTCATGTTTTCAGCAGCGTGGTTTTAAAGTAGAAGGCTGTGCCTTCTCTGTCACTCGTGTGTGTGCACATTAGAGGTGGGAGCTGGGGACAGAGGCCATTAGGGTGAGCCCCAGGTCACACAGGTCAGCTGCCAGTGCAGTGGTGGCCCCTGGCTTACGGATGGACAGCGGCCCACCTCTGCCAGGGGTTGGGTGGCTCCATGGTCGTCCGGAAGGAGCCATGCAACCCAGCCCGGGAAGGCTGCCTCTGGTCTCATGCACAGCCTTGCCAGACTTGCATTCATGCCTGTGCCAGCATTGAGCAGAGGTGCACGGAGCAGCTGCTATGCGCTGGCCCTGTCTGAGGCTCCGAACCCAAAGGCCTTTTCCCTAGAGGCTGATGTGTCAGGTGCATTCGAGGCCAAAGGCATGCACGAGGCAGATTAGTAGGGAGGGGCTGGTGTGTGACCCAGGAAGCAGGAAGTCTAGCAAGAGGGCCCTGGGGCCGTGGGGAGAGCGAGGGAACCGTGCAGCTCTCCGAGGAGAGGGGGTCCAGGCAAAGGACGTGCAAAGGCCCTCAGGTGGCTGGGGAGGAGGGCTGAGAGTGCAGGGGCCTCAGACTTGTGCAGTCGCTCACTTCCAGCCTCCGCACTGTCCCCCCTCCCACTGTGACACAATTTGGGGGCAAATGAAAACAAATCAGAATTCATCAACTGTGAACAAAATCGTCAACGGTGAACTGTCAACAGTCTGGTTTAAAAATAGATGATAGGCTGATGAAACACAGCGGAGAAACCAATTTAAATAAAACGTTAAAAATAACACCCAGCGAGTAAGGTGGGGTGCGGAGTGTGGCGTGCTGGGGAAGCATACTCCGCCGAGGAGGCCCGCGTGAGCACCCATCCAGACGGGCTACTGGTGCTGCGTTACAGATCGTGGGAGAGAAGGAGTCGTGGGCCGTGTACAGGCCAACGTGTGCTCAGGCCGACGTGTCCCTGAGTTACGCAAAACGGGAACAAAGATGTGCTGGAAAATCTGCTAGAATGTTTGCTTTTAAGTAGGTCAGCACTGGGAAGGTTCCTGCTTGTCCGTGCGGTCTTGGCTACTTCTCTCTGTCTGTCTGTCTCTGTTGTCTCTGTCTCTCTGTTTCTCTCTCTGTCTCTGTCTCTGTCTCTGAGGATCGGGGAAGGTGTTTCTGCCCCAGCAGGTGGAGGCTCTGATCATTTTGGGGGCTTTGGGTTCTGTGTGTGTGCGAATCGGAGCGTGGATTCTTGGATATGTTTAAAAGTCTTTAACTTATATTCTAGTTTGTCAACACTCTTCCTTTAAAGAGTTAGAGCTAATTATTTATTTAACTGACTTATCATAAAATCAATGTGAAGCCTGAATCTTTCCTAGTTCCTCTTTTCTGAGTCACAGCTCACACAGCCTGGCCAAGACCTCACGTCCTGCTGCTTTGTATCCTGAGGCTGTTCCAGGTTTGTGGTTTTTTCCTGTTTCTTCCAGTAGACCTGAGCCATGTTGGCACGAACATGCTTTATAAACCTGAGACCCAACCTCTGGTCCCTTCGAGTCTGGCTCTTTGAAAACATCTGGGTGGAAGGGGCCGTAGTTTGCTAGGGCTGCCATACACGGAACCACCAGCTGGTGGCTTGGACCAAAGATGTGCTGGTGCACAGGGACCGGAAAGCCAGAAGTCTGACAACAGGACACCTTAGGAGCTTGGTTCCTTCCAAAGGCGGTGCCTCCGGGGCTCCTTGGCTTAGCCTTGGTCATCTCTGTGCGTTCACGGCATCCTCCCTCTCTGTGTGTCTGCCTCTGTCTAGATTTCTCCTATTACAAGGACAGCAGTCATGCCAAGTAGTTCCCCACCCCCGCCTTAGCTTGGTTTCTTCTGCGTACACTCTGATGTCTGAGCAGGTTCTGTCCTGAGTTACCAGTGGTTAGAATCAGACCTGCGCCATATGAGACACATGATTCAATCCGTAATAGAGGGTGTAAAGTGGAAGCGATGCCTCTCCCCATACACCTGCTTCAGCTGCCCAGGCTTGGAAGGACCCTCATCTGTGGCAGGGGCTCCACTTTGCCAGTAGCATCTCCTCAGCCCTTCTGATGGTGCACTTCCAGGGGCACCTCTAGCTTGGCCGTTTGCGAGTTTTAAGCAAACTGAATGTCTCTTCAGGTCTAATCCAACTGCTTGTTTCTTCCTTTTTACTCTCAACTTTTTTTTTCCTTTTTTTAAAAAACTTATCTTTTATTCCATTTTCCACATTTTTTTACAGATTTATTTTATTTATTTGAAAGAGAAAGAGATAAATCTTCCATCTACTTGTTCACTCCCCAAGTAGCCACAGTGGCCAGGGCTGAGCCAGGCCCAAACCAGGAGCCAGGAGCTTCCTGTGGTTTATCCCCTACATGGGTACAGTGCCCAAGCATTTGGTCCATCCTCTGCTGCTTTTCCCAGGCCATTACCAGAGAGCTGGATCGGAAGTGGAGCAGCCAGAACAGGCCCCAGCGCCCATCTGGGATGCCGGCATTGCATGTGGCGGCTTCACCCACTACACCACAGTGCCAGTCCCCCCGTTCTTTTTTCCAAAAGTGAGGAGTTAAGATGTTTCCTCCTCAGTCCACCAAGCAGGTTGTGTTTAGTTTCACTTTGCTTTATTTCCCACCCTCTGTGCTGTGAACTCCAAGAAGCAGCCTCCTTGCACCAGGAGCTCTGCAGAGAGTGCCTGCCTGCCGGGATTCGCCTCCCCTGGGGGCAGGTGTGCAGGAAGCGGACAGATGCTGCCTGGACAAGCCCTGTCCAGTCACTCTCCGCAGTGTGGGCAGTTTGCAGCCTCTGCTCTGAGCACGCTGCTGGAGAGAGGTGCGGGCACCGCCTCTGCTGCTTGGCTGAGGTCAGGAGGCAGCAGCTGCTGCCACTGTGGTGCTGGGGGTATTGAGGTCACCCTCCTCACGTCTTCCTGGGAGAATCTCTTTTTTTCAAGGATTTATTTATTTATTTAAAAGTCAGAGTTACACAGAGAGAGAAGGAGAAGCAGAGAGAGAGAGAGAGAGAGAGAGAGAGAGAGAGAGGTCTTCCACCCACTGGTTCACTCCCCAGTTGGCTGCAACGGCCGGAGCTGCGCCGATCTGAAGCCAGGAGCCAGGAGCTTCTTCCAGGTCTCCCATGCGGGTGTAGTGGCCCAAGGACTTGGGCCATCTTCTACTGCTTTCCCAAGTGCATTAGCAGGGAGCTGCATCAGAAGTGGAGGAGCCGGGTCTTGAACTGGCACCCATATGGGATGCTCACACTGCACGTGGTGGCTTTACCGCTACACCACAGCGCCCGCCCTGAGAATCTTTTTACTGCCTTGTTCCCTGTTGCCCCCCACCCAAGAAAGCTCTGTGTGTGTGTGTGTGTGAGTGATTGCATCTCTTTTGAGATAGAATTCATGAGTAAAAATGATGCATAATCAAGGCCTCATCGGTCTTGATTGGTGGGAGCCTGGGTCTCCTAGTGGGGGCCGGCTCCTGGTGTGGGAGAGCTTCTGCGGCCACCGCTTCTCTGCTGCCCTTGTCCCCACAGGCCTGGCCTCAGGGCGTTGTTGGGGCTGGGGGTCTGCAGACCAGGGTGCACTTCTTCTAGGTACTGCTGGTGTGCTCTCCCTGTCCATTCTCTGCACCTGGGGGTGTGGGACCCACAGCTCTGCAGGGGGAGTGGAGGCCTCTCCTGGGTGGTAAGCTCCTGCTGGCGCTGTACAGCCCCCCTGGCTCTCACAGTTACGGTCTCTCCGCGTGAAGCAGCAGTGGGAAGAGCCTTTTGGCTGTTGCCTCTTGTGGCCCAGCAGGCACCTGGGAGAGAGGAAATGATGGAGACTGAGAATCACCCCGAGGGAGGGAGGGAGGTAAGGAGGGAGCCCTGTGGGACAGAGGCACCTGCAAGGCCCCCATGTGCGGCCCTCGGGGTGCTCCTGCCCAGCGGTGGTGCAGTAGTCAGGCTCAGCACTCTGCACCCTCAGCCCTTCCCAAGGGGCGCCGCACACACTCGTTCTCCCTCCAGTGGTGGGTTGGGCATCACCTCCATAGAAGTTTTGACATTTGTCTTATGTTAATCATGAAGCATTTGCCCCACACGATGGATGTATGTGTTGTCTATAGAAGTCGCCAAGCCCAGTCATGACACAGAAGCCTCAGGATCTAACACGTGCCTCGTGGAATAAAACACTGCCCATGTGTGTGGCCATCCCGCGAGGTAGCCCCTGCACCCGTGGTGTTGGCCATTCTTAGTTGGCCCATTTTAGAAGTGCTTTTACCGCCTACGTGTGTGTCTCTCAGTAGCCAGTTTTGAGCCTTGTATGCCATGGGAATCGTCCTTTGGAGCTTCATTTAAATGCCACACGTTGTCCTGCAAGATGAAAAGCAGATCTGTGCCCTTGAAACGGGCATTTTCACTGGTGGGGACGAGCACTGTTCCCTCTGCTGGCCGTCTCCAGAGTCGGGGAGGAGGCTGGGGGCCTAGCACCAACTGCTGCCGGGGACCGAACAGGGGAGGGGAAGCCGCAGCCCAGCCACCGAGGCCACGCTGCTGGAATGACCGTACACGGGGCTGCCGGGCAAGATGTCGGGAAAGCGTGCAGACCAGACTCCAGCAACAGCAGCAAGGAAGCTGGGAGACCGAGGGCTGCATGGGGAGCTCGGAGAGGCATCAGGCCGTGGGTGTGGGTGTCAGCCCTTGAGAGACACGGAGACACAGATGGGTTAGGAAACAGCAGAGTTTCCCTGGGTTTCTTCAGAGCTGCAGCCTGGGGGAGAGACGTACATCGTCATGAGCGCGTGCTCTAAAGTTGTGCTGAGGATCACAGGTGGGAGGGGCCTGGCATGAACTGTCTGTCAAGAATTTAGGTGGGTGCAGCAAGAGCGGCCACTGTCTCCCCAGATAAGAGTTTACATAACTTGAAGAATGTGCTAGAAGCGGTTTGGGGAGAGGAATGGGGAGGGAGGGATAGGTAAGTTGTCAGCATGTGAATTGCAGTACGGAGAGGGCGCTAGCCAGGGCAGGGTTTCGGTCCTGTCCTGAGAAAAGGATGCGTGGCCAGGAGGGTCCGGAGTTCTCCAGGGCTGTGCAGATGTCTAGCCTAGTGGTTAAGATGCCCAGGAGCCGTACGAGAGTTCCTGGCTTCCGTCTCCAGCTCCAGCTTCCTGCTAGTGCAGACCGTGGGAGGCTCAAGTGACAGGGTTCCCGCTGCCCTGTGGGAGACTGGGGCTGACTTTGGCGCTCCCAGCTTCTACCCCAGCTCAGTCCTGGCTGTTGTAGCCATCTGGGGAGTGAAGCATCAGGTGAGCGCCTTCTCTGTGCTTCTCAGAAGCAACAGGGTGGCTGACGTCAGATCTCACGTGCCTTCCGGCCTTACGGCTTCGGGTGCCTCTGTCTGCTTCTCGTTACACTTTATTCCACGTGGGTGAAGGGTGGTTCAGGGTGGCCCCAGCACCTGCGCCCTTGTGCGGGCAGCCTCGGAAGCTCCTGCCCAGGAGCCAGAACAGAGGTTTAGAGCAGCGGAGAGAACAGTGCCGCCCTTAGTCCCACATTCAGCAGCTAGAGAAGTAACACCTGCTATGTGCCACAGCGGCCTCTCTGTTGCATCACACCAAGGGTAGGACAGTGACTAAGACCTCCTGCTGCCAAGGACTCTGTGGTCTAGTAGGAGTTCTGTTGGCTTTGCCAAGTTATAAGAATGTAGCACCTGATCCCCAGACATCCCGAATGGCTTCAAACAAGCAACACCATCTCCTGGCTCATGTTAGCACCTGCTCTGTGCCGTGTCCTTTGCCTTCTGGGTCCCAGCCCTTACCTGGCCATGTCATTTCCCCAGGGCAGGAATGGGAGTGAGAGAGGTGATGAAACAGCCTAGAGGTTCCTGTCATGTCTGCTCAGAGCAGGCTGGTGTCACTCCCTGGGAGCCCATTGATCAGAGCATGTCATGTGACCAGGACAGGTGCTGCTGGAGAGGAGAAGTTGGCCCTCCCAAGGGAGGCACTGCACTGCGGTCGCGAGGCCATGAGCTATAGCCCAGGAGCAGACTGGGGAAGAGTATGAGAGGCGCTCCCAGATAGCACAGGGCTTTATGATAAATGAATGTGACAATTTGACTTTACTAATACATTCGCACCAAAAATAAAAGTGGCTTTAGGGATTCTGTTCAGAAAACTTTGAAGACCCGTGTCTGAGAGTGAGATTGTTCCGGAGAGCTCACCAGGAATAAGGGGAGGAGCCAGCAGGACTGGCCACCGTGGTCTCTGCAGTGTTGGCGTGTGCTCGCATGCAGTGCTATCTGAAAAGAAGCTTCCCGTCCTCTTGGTGCACCTGTCGCCTCGCGGCTCGCCTCCTGGCTTACCCTCTGTTCAGCTGTGTTGTCTGTAGCAGGGACGGCCCATACCTGCGCCTCCCCTGTGTGGTTGGTACCCTGCACACTTGTGTTACCCACTTCCTGCCACGTCATTTTGGAAGGGCCTGCTCTGCTCTGCTTTGCCCTAAAGTCGGTTGATGTTGGGGGTTGGGACCGACATGGTTTTAAGCCGTCCTGGGAGCTCCCGCCACTATGTTGGCACGCACTGGACACTTAGCAAACCTGTGCACAGGAGGCCGCCAGCAGTCTGTCGGTGCGCTGTGTGATACCTTCCGCATCAGGGCAGCCAGCGGCGATTTGGGTGGCAGTTGGGGTTGCACAGGAGAGACCCTTGTACACTGAAAACCAGGTTTGCAGCTCTGTGTCCCAGGGCTTGTCTTCGGGGTGGGCACTGCCTCGCTCGTCCTCTTACAGTGCGCCCGCATTCATCTGCACGCCTGTGTGCTTTGCAAATGCGAGTGGCCTGCTTTGAAAGGGAGGCATTTACGCTTTCCAAGGGCAACGACTGTGTCTCCTCTTCCCTTTCTTTTAAGAGATTCCCCATGGCTCCTGATAAGAACTGTGAGCACAATGGGTGCAGTAAATTTCACCTATCTCGTTGTCCTTTGAACCCCACCACACACACACACACAACACACACACACACACACACACATGGTCCTGGGCCTGGGGGCCTTTGCAGAGGAGTGATTACATGCAGACCTTGACCTTGAGAAGTTCACAGGAAAAAGGGAATGAACAATTGCAGTCTAGACCAGTGGCACAGTTGCATAATTAGCTACACACAGGCCGGCGTGGGATGTCTGTGCTCTGAGGCCCCATGCACCTTGCAGAAGCAGTGTCCTGGGATGTTGGGTGCTTAGCCCTGGTGCCAGGGCTGGGTGTGACAGACGGCGACAGCCTCTTGGAAACATTTAAGCTCTCCAAGTCTCAGTTTCCCCCTCCGTCCTGGAATAATGCAAACCCTGTACTTTTGTACCTGTGGAAGCAGCGCTGTGGTGACGGGGATGACCCCTGTAGATGCTGTACAGCCTGGACAAGGTTGAGTTGCATGTTCATGGTCTGAGTTTGTAATTGGTGACAGCTGAGTTCGCTGTGCGTTATAGGGAGCCTTCCTGTGCTTCCATGGTGTCTTTTATGGAGACATCCTGCGCGCTTGGAAAAATAATGGCCATTTCCTATTCTTCCCTCCCATAATTCAGACTTTCCTCCGAGATGGGTTTCTCCCTCATCTTGGCTGCCATGAAGCCAAGGGCGCTGTTTCCTAGGGAAACTGAGGTGGGGCTGCTGGTGGCTGCATCCTTAAGGCCTGCTCTTCTCTATTTTGCAGTGCAAGTTGGAGTTCCACGCTTGTTCTACCGGCAAAAGCCTCACCGCCCTCTGTGATGGCCCCTGTCCGTGTCTCCCGGAGCCTGAACCGCCCAAGCACAAGGCAGAGAAGAATGGTGAGTGGGGGTCCTGGGAGACTCTCTGAGGGGAGTACAGGTGGTCAGGGAGGGCTGCAGTGGCCCAGCTCTGTCCCGGTCACCAGGGGCCTGGCCTTTGAGCGAGCTGTTTGGTTCCGCGTTGGGGAAATGGGCCAAGTTGGCAACTCAGGGCTCTGGCTTGTGGAGGGACCCTCAGCTGAACTGCCTTCAGACAGCATTAAAGAGACGAAGAAGAGCTGAGCCTTTGGAAATAATTCCATTACACCAAGCCAGCCGCTGGGTTCTTTAAAGGTCAGAGTGGCTCCTGTGTGGGAGGGGTGGACTCTTGCGCAGCCACAGCCAGGGTCTGCCCCGGGGCCTCTCTGGGTCTTCCTTGAGCTCCACTCTCCAAAATCCTTTGAACTTGGTTCAGCCGAATATCACAACGGAGGCTGCAGAGTTGCCACACCATGGAAAGCGTGCTCCCCAAAGCGTTGCTCTATGGGTATCTTCTGCTTGGGACGCAGCACAGAGCTGGGGGCCAGAGATGAAAGGCGGCGCCTCCCCGGGGGCGGCACTGGCTCTTCTGGGGCTGAGAGGGGGCAGGAGAGGCTGGGCTTGTCTGGATGTTTCCGTGATGGGGAAGGTGATGTTGGCCCCGTGGCGGCCGCCCTGTGTGGAGCCTGCCTTGACGAGACCTGAGGTGGAAGACTGGATTTGCTGTCTGTGCAACTGGGCTTTCTCGGGGTAGCTGGCCGGCCCGTGGAGAGCGGTGCGGTTTCGCGAGGGCGAGTGTGGCACGCGTGTACATGCGTGTCGTCTACAGCAGCGGCTGTGGGTAGTAGATTATGATCAGGACATCGATCCATTTGTCTGCTTAGAAGCTGTGTTGTCTTTCCTGGGGAAATTGAGGGCTTCAAGTCTAAATGTGTTCGCGTTCACTTGAGAAATACTGTGCTTAAAGGCTCTTTGGGAGGTGGAAGCACGCCGGCACCCCTGAAGCCCAGTGATCACAAGTCATCTCCAGAGATGATTCTCAATTTCCAAAAGGCTGATCCTGCTGCCTTTGGGCCTGACTCATTAATTTCAGTGCAGTGGGGGAAAGTTAACTCATATACAGAAGCTCGCCGGGGCTGGGGAGAAAGTCTGAAGCCACGTGTTGTTGTGCACCTGCTGAGTCCTGCTAATTAATTTCTGTGCAGAGATTTCCTGAGACTCCTCTCAGGAAGCTTTAGTTGCTGCTGTTACTCCAGGTATATTGTTTTTTTTAATTTTCTTTGCTCTTCGGTTCTGAGGTTAGGAAACCAAACCCAGAACGTCATCTCCCGTCTTGCCTCAAGGGCTTCCAGATCTGCTCGTTTCTTGATTGGCCATAAAAATTGTTTTCCAGTGTATAGTTGAGTTTCTCCAAACAGAGGACAGCCCTGCTTCTTAAGGGTGGGCTGCCTACCTGGAAAATACGGATTTGTTCTCAAAGGTGACACTCCACATATGGTCCTGACCGTACAATCTATTTGTAAAGATTAGGACACGTTCTTACTGAACCTACACAAGTATCTAAACTGCCAGGAAGTGTAAAGAGACTCGGAAAACATCTTGTTCCTGAATTTTGAAAGGTCGGCTGGAACACGATTTCCATTTTAAAATGTTTCATTTCCAAAATGTTTCTAAAAGCATGGCCTGCTGAATTAATGGTGAAAGAGATCAGGAACAAGAGAAAGGACTTCGGCATGATGTATCAGACAAGAGTACATTGAAGACGACCAATGACATTCCAACACATTCAAAGTTACCTTTCCTTACCAGTCTTTACAGTCCTGTATGCGTAGTTCTGTTACATCGGATCTTGGGTAAACAGTTTTCTTTATGAAGCCATCTGTGTCTGCCCTGGAAAAAGTCCTGGGTCTCCTCACTCAGTCCCCAATACTACCTGGAAACTGAGAAGCATCGTTTCGGAACCCTGTACCATTGAGTCTGTTACCTGTGATATGGGCAGTTCCAGACTCGGTACCGTCCTTGCCATGGGGTTCTCACGCCATCCTTCTGTGCTGACGATGCACTTTCCAGGCTGTGACTGACAGCAGAACTTTCCTGTGAGCTTGAGGGGAACCAGAGACTGCCTGTGGTGGGGCAGACTGTCACTCACTTATTACGGATCCAACAGCATGCTAATGGCAGAGAGTGTATTCTCCTATTAGGGCGTAATGTAGAATTATTTAATATGGATTGGATCAGCATGTCCCCAGAGGATAAGCATGTACTATGGGCCGGGAAGGCAATGATGACTCCCCAGGGTCATTATGTGAAATGAGACATGGGCAGAATTGATCTAGGGAAGGCTGACCTTTTGCATTGACTTGACAGTTTGCACCGTGCAGCTCTCACAATTGTTTGTGAAAGGCAGTGAGTCATGCGAAATGGAGACTGTGACAGCTGGGCTGAAGAGGAGGGCGTGGGTGCAAGGGAGAGACCACAGGTAAAATGAAACGCAGCTTTCAGCTCATCACTCAGTTGTGTGGGGGGAGGGAGGAGGAAGTCCATCTTCCCTTACCCAAGTGGTCCCCTTCGACTTCCACGGGTGGCGGCTATGGCCTCTGTGAGACACAGCACAGCTCTGGATCGTGTCCGGAGAGGTCTTGTGTCCAGGCTTGTTGGGGAGATGGCATTTCTTAGTCTCAGAAGTGCAGGTGCGCCAAGCATGTGACAGTGTTCTTATTGTTGCTATTTTATTTGCAACCTTAGCTCCATGTTGAACCTCACTTCCATGTGCTAAGGGACACATAGATGGAGTCATGTCTAAGTAACTTCTGTTAGTTCATGGCTGTGTCTGAATTCTAAGAGTGGGCTGGGGTGGTGGCTTATGTGCTGTGATGTCGGCAGGAGGCAGTTCACGGTGTGGTCTGTCATTCTTTCACGTCCACCCCCTGCACAGAGTTCTCAGCATCTCTACATTGGCCAGCAGTGTCCACCCTACATGTCCAGGGAGATGTCTTTGAGGTCCCTCTTGTGGCCTCTGGTCGCCATCTCCGTTGAGGACCAACTTGTATGGCACGCTCCTCTGTGTTGTGTAGTCAGTGTGCAGCCCCTCCTTGGCGCTGTTGAGGGGCACAGAAAGCTCCACAGTGCATGGTTTCCCAGCATCAGAAAGACTTGTGATGCTGCTGTCACAGCCCTTCTCTCCGTAGGCCCGCCTGGCAGCCCTTCCCATTCCGCATCGAGGACGTGTTTACAGAGCGTGCCTCAGCTTGGGGTTCTCACCCAGCAGCACCATGTCCCCCCGATGCTTCAGGCTCTCCCCCGACCTTGGATTTCATAACCGCCTCTTGCCCAGGCAGGACGGTGTGAACAGATCCTCTCTTGTCGACTCACCTGCCTCTGCCTGTTCTCCCTCCCAGAGCGTTACTTTTGTAGGCCAGCTGTGAGCAGCCCTGGGTGTGAGAGCAGAGGCTGTGTGAGGACAGGGGCTCGCCTGTCACTGTGGGTGTGCTCCGCTTCCCCCAGCCTTGGAGCTTTTGAGTCTTCAGGTGCCTGGTTCCAGCAAATCAGAAATCTCTTGTCGTGGCTTCGGCAGTGTATTTTGGAAGCTGGAACCTAGTGGTTCATCTTACACTTGGTGTGTGTGGCATCTCTGCTTTGATGAGTTCCCTGGAGAGGCGGCGGGGTGTCATCCTTTATGGCCTCTGCATATTTCCTGTTACACCAGCAGGTTGCCTCATGACCTCGGCCAACTCACTTAATTGCCTTTTCCCTCCCAGCCCTGTGAAGCCCATGCAACTTCAAGAGCACAAAGTGATGTTTGTTCAGAAAAACAAACAAACAACAAAACAGAAAAGGGGGGAAACACATCTTAGAATAGGGAGGTGAGATCACAGTGTGTGTACCAAGCCTGGAGCCGTGTGCGTTTTTCTGGGTTTTTCCGGAAGTCTCTCCATTCTCACTTGGCATTCTCCGAGCATCAGCACCCAGCCGGGAAGTCCCTGCTTGGATTTGACCTGAATTCCCAGCGCCGGGGCTCTGCAGCCGTACTTCCTCCAGGCCCTGGTGGAGACTCTGAGGAAGGCCGGCGGCACTGTGTCCTGGTTCTTTACCGGAAATCCAAGGGGAGGGTAGCGGCTTCTGAAAATGCGAGGCTTCCACGTGCATGTTTGCAGTGAGCCGACTCTCGGCGTCTCCCACCTGGCTGCACCCCTCCCCTCCCCGCTTCCATGCACACAAACAGCCCCATCTGGGCCTGAGACTCACAGCCTTGCTCTGGGCCCGTCACCTCGTGATGGACCCCGTGATGGACTCTGTGATGGACCCTGTATGGACGGGAGCTTCCTCCTGTCCTGGTGAGGACTGGGCAGAGCTAGGGGACTGTGCATCAGGGTGGGTCTTGCTGAACTTCTCCCAAGTGTGTCCAGGGGGCCCCTCTGCGCCTTGAGGTGCTGCAGGTTCCCCCACAGGAAGACGAAGTGGGTGGGGCCTGAGCCCTTCTTCTGGAGGGCTCCTGCTTGATGCTTTCCCACTCCAGTTGCACCTGCATGGAGGGTTGACGGCCTCTGACCCAGATGCAGTCCCAGGCCTTTGCGTGGAGACAGAGGCTGGGTCACATGACTCGGCTGAAGCACTGTGGTTCCTCCACCAGCAGCCTCTCCAGCCCAAAGGTGGTGCGGGGGCTGCAGGGAGGGAACAAATGTAATCTCTCTTGGGGCTGTAGTCCCTGGCCTGAGATCGTGTCCCCACACAGCCTCCTGCAGTCTCTCCCACCCTTCTCTTCTGCAGGGGCGGGCACAAGACAGGACCCTGTGGCCGAGGGTAGCTTCTTGTCTCTCTCTCCTGGCACAGACCTGCTGTGAGAGAATGGACGTGAGTCCACCCAAGCTCGCCAAGACCTCATGGAGAAGGCTGTGGAGCTGGAGTGCTTGGCTGGCCCTGTGCTGGGAGGTGGGGGCAGGACCTGCGCGCTCCGTTCACGGAGGAAAGAGAGCGGAGACTTTGTCCAGCTGGGCTGCTAAGGAGGAAATAACAGCTTCCCTCCAGCTGAGCTGCTTAGAGCAGGGGGGAAAATAGTCCACAGTGATTTTTCTTCTTCTCAAATGGTATTTGCAACCTGAGGGCCAGATTCTGGGGGGAGAAGTTTCAGGATGACAGACGGTTGTCTAATTCCATTACTTATCACAGGCAGAGCTGGGGAGAGGTGTTTAAATGGGAACAGGAGGCGGTGCAGGAGTTCCTCCCAGCCATAACGTCTCGCTGGAAAAATCCTCAAAGGCCCCTGCTGCAGAGGCTCCCAGAGAAATGCAGATCTCTCTTTGCATCCAGGAAAGAACATTTTTCTTTAATGCCTATTGTGTAACAGGGTGAAGGCCCGGGCCTGCCAGGGCATGATTTAAGAGCATTTTGTATTAACCTTTCCATGCCCATTCTGCTTCGTTCACTTCTCATTCAGGACCATGCTACAGTCAGAAATTAAACGTATAAAAGAGCACTTAACTTGGAGAACCTTGTTATTCTAAATGCCGTGACCTTAAGAAAATTCTTGAGGATTAAATCGGCATCAAAGAAGAAAAACTCATTTTTCAGGGCTGTGGCTTTGGGTTTGACGGCAGGTTCTGTCTGCTGGGTGAGATCCACTGGGCACTAGGACAGCGCTGGTCCTGCTGGTCCCTCCGCAGCCGATTTTGTGCAGATGATCAGGGAGAGCCAAGGGTGGGAAGACGAGGGAGGGTAAATGGAGGCAGCAGGTGACCAAGCACTCTTCTCGCTTCCTACATAGATTCCAAATGTCACTAAAGTGTTCGTACTCCTGGTTCTCTTACCTCTTTTACATATAGCTGTATTAACTTGCTTTTTAAACTTTGCTCATCCAAAGGTGAGATTGTATTCTACGTTATGTTTTTTTTTTTGTTGTTGTTGTTTGTTTGTTTGTTTTACCTTTTGACAGGCAGAGTGGACAGTGAGAGAGAGAGACAGAGAGAAAGGTCTTCCTTTGTCATTGGTTCACCCTCCAATGGTCGCCACGGCCAGCGCAAAGCGCTGATCCGAAGCCAGGAGCCAGGTGCTTCTCCTGGTCTCCCATGGGGTGCAGGGCCCCAAGGACTTGGGCCATCCTCCACTGTACTCCCGGGCCGCAGCAGAGAGCTGGACTGTAAGAGGGGCAACCGGGACAGAATCCGGTGCCCCGACTGGGTCTAGAACCCGGTGTGCTGGCGCCTCATTATGTTTTTACTCTGCCTTTTACACATCATAGGTGTGTTTTGTGTAAGTTCAGATAGATACATCTGTGTCTGTGCACCTGCACCACTGTCTATCTGAGCACCTACCTACCCTACCTACCCACCTACCTGCAGCCAGCCTGCCTGCCTGCCCTGCCCCCTTGAACTCCAGACCTAACTAAGTAATGGCTACTCTGTGTTCTAGGTGTACGACCTTGAGCATATCGAGCTTACTAACATGTCCTACATGAATCCCGCACTACCTGCCCCCAGCCCGCCAGCGCCAGCTGTGGTACTTGCTGTCTCGATTCATGGCAGCCCCTGTTCCCATTTGATGAAGTCGGAAGACCCTGTCTTTCTCTTCTAGGCCATGTACCTTCCGTCACTAACTCGCACAGGCTGTGCCGTGCTGTGCATCTTCAAGTTGATCTACTTCTTAACAGTGGGATATGACTACCCTAGAGGTTTAAAGCGTCCTCACCTTTTTTCTTGGCAGCTTCCTAATTGATCCCTGTGTTATTTTTTTGAGCACAGTAGAACTGATTCTGTAAAATGTTAGATTATGTAACCACCTGTTCAGGACACTCCAGTAGCTTTCCTGTCTTGTTAAGATTAAAAGTGAAAGTCCTTCCAACTAGATCTGGTCCCCTGACACATCTCTATCCCTGTCTTCTACTGTGTTCCCCCTTTCTAACTCTGCTCCAGGTACCAGGGCCTCCCATGTGCCCTGCCGCCTGGGTCCTTTGTGCTGGCACGGCTCGCTCCATCCACCCCTGTCCATCTTGGTATCAACGGCAGCCTCTCTGGACCCCAGCTGAGCACTTTCTACCCCCGTTCTGACTGTATCGTCCTCCGCACCACTTGTTACCTTCTAATATATCAGTTTGCTGATCTGTGTTTATTGTCTGTCTTGCCCAACCAGAATACAAGTGACAGCAGTGCTTTCGGTCTGGATTCTCAGTAATCATCAGGTGCTGAATGAATCTACCTTACTCTCCGCGAGCGGTGCCGGTGTGTGTGTGTGGTCTCTGATAACAATGTTTCAAACAGTAAAACGTGATTTATTATGACAGGAGATAAGCCCTGTCAGATGCCTACCTCAGGAATAGTATGTTTAATTCGTCGAGTACTCAAGTCTGTTGCTGGTGGAGAAATTTGAAACTGGGGCCTGTTGAGCTGGCAGAGCAGGTTTGAAGCCCTTTCTAGAATGTGCACCCTTGCCCTTGGGTTGGACTGCATTCTTGACCTAAGTGGAGGCTCCATCGGAAGGGAAGGCTTCCTTTGGAAGAAGAAGAAAATACATTCCCCATGCCCACTCGGGTCTGTCTGCACGTTTCAGACTCAATTTTACCAGCTTTCGGGCCTCAGGAAATGTCACCCTTTACTGATAGCACAGTCCTCACTCCCAGGATTTTTCCAAGGTGAGAGGATTCGTATCCTCGCTCATTGTGTCCCCTTTCTTTCTGCAGGCACGCTTAGCTCTCTGAAGTTCATCAAAACCCTAGCATGGGCTCATTGTTCACCAGCACATATTGCTTTTCTGATAGCCCTAAGTTTCCAACGTAGCTCCTTAAAGATAAAAACTCATTTGTAATCTGTCCTGAAGTTGACTGTTCTTCCCTTGCCCTGCTACCTATTGTTGTGAAAAGAAAAGACAGTGTACAATCAAAAAATAAATTGAAATTATAATCGGGTGAAAGCACGTGGCTGCCGCCCCGCGGGGCATGCTGCGTAGGAAAATGCTGGCAGAAGCCTCTCCCGGCTCTGAGGGCTGCCGTGGGAGTCGGGCCACTGACAGAGTGCAGTTCCCCTCTGCTGGGCATACTGGGAACAGATGGGCTCAGCTCTCACTGTAGACACAGGTTTCACAATTTAGTTGCTGTTGACGTCATCATCGTCATCATCATCATCATTGTCTATTTGAAAACACAATGTGGGGGCCGGCGCTGTGGCCCAGTGGGTTGAAGCCTTGGTCTGCAGCACCAGAATCCATGTGGGCACCAGTTCGAATCCTGGCTGCTCTACTTCTGATCCAGCTCTCTGCTATGGCCTGAGAAAGCAGCAGAAGATGGCCCAAGTCCTTGGGCCCCTACACCCATGTGGGAAACCCGGAAGAAACTCCTTGCTTCGGATCAGCGCAGCTCCGGCTGTTGTGGCCATCTGGGGAGTGAACCAGCAGATGCAAGACCTTTCTCTCTATGCCTCTCCTTCTCTCTGTGTATTTCTGACTTTCAAATAAATAAGTCTTTAAAAAAAAAAAATCAATGTGGCCATTAGACACGAGGAGGAAGGAGTGTCCCCTTGACTATTTCACTTGGGGAATAAAGAAAGAGATAAAGTACAGGATGCGTCGTCATTGGTTGAGAGGACAGCCTGACCCACAGCCCGGGTCTCTGCACAGGTGGGGATGTGTCTGCCCGTGATGGGGAAGTGAGGTGAAGCCTGTGCTATTCTTCCAGCGCCAGAAGGGGGCCCTCCCAGGCCCCCCAATTGTCAAGAGGGAGATTTACGGCAAGAGAAGGTGGAGCTGTTTATACAGGAGGGTTCTGCTTCTGATTCCCTGCATGTCACAGTCTAGAATGACTGAGAAGACAAACACGAGAGTTTAGGGGATGGTCTGGGAGTTGGAGGCATTGTGACACTGGGACAGAGGAGACCGTGGTGGGGGTGGTCTGTGGAATGTGCCAGGCCCACTTTCCGGTTTCCCAATGGTGCAATAGCAGAGTGCTCTGGGGGCAGTTCCTCTGCATGTGACTAAATTTTATCAGCTTAGAGGATTGTTTTTCAAATTTGGTTTGTTGCTTTTTGTTTTATTTGAAAGACAGACACACAAAGACCATGAGACAGAGGGAGAGAGATCTTCCATCTGCTGGATCACTTTCCATTTGCCCACAATAGCCAGGGATGGGTCAGGTAAAAGCCAGGGGCTAGGAACCCAATATGGGTATCATACCCCTGTGGGTAGCAGGGACCCAAGTACCTCAGCCACCATTGCTGTCTCCCAGGATATACAATCACAGAAAGCTGGACCCAAACCCAAACACTCCAATATGGGCTGCTGGCATCCTTAGCAGCAACTTAACCATTGTGCTGGAAGGTTGCCCTGTGTAGAAGGATCTCAGAAGGAAAAAACCCAGGTGTCCTGCTGCCTGTCCTCGCACCCCAGTGGGAGACAGAGCAGGTAGACATTGAGCTCCTTGGCCTACATATGCTCGGTCCAACCTTGAATCTCCTACGTGACTCATCCTCAGGTCCCGTTTGGAAGTGGGGTTGAGTCTGACAGCCAAGTCTTCTGTTCCCACCCTCCAAAAAAGAGATGGGAGTATGGGCCCAGCTGCAGAAATGAAATGGGTCAGGAGCCCTTACCTTACAGACCTGGTTGAGAAGTTGAATGTCTCAGACCAGACGAGTGCTGACCAAGGATCTGATCAGCATTCTGGTCATGCAGCTGAGCACAGGGCCAAGAAATCGTCTGAAAAAATGACTTTCAAAAAATTACTTAACAAAGAAAGCCCTTTCCAAGGATACTACTAATTGCACGGAACAGCCATCCTGAGAGGTGTTACTGAGGCTGAACTCCTGCCCCGGTACCTCTGCAAATCCTAGGATTTAAGAGGTTCTTCCTAAGCCAGGCTGGTCACCAAGGAGATTCCTGAGCCCCAGGTTGGTAGCTTACGGGGAATGGCGTTGTGTCCCCATCTTCTTCGTCCCAGTCTGCATCTGGGTTCCACACTCTGGCCGGCTTCCTTGGGGTGGTGTCCTGCTGTCCTCCCCAGCCACCGGGAATGGCATCTGTGCTTCCCACAGGTCCCCACCCCCTCCCCATCTTGATGGGTGACTGCCCTGGGGTCATTTTCTTCTGCCAGTGTGGTGTCTGCACTCGGGTCTCCAGCTCGAGTTTCCCCCAGAGGTGGTTTGCCGCTGAGTGTGCCATGCCGTGCTCAGAGCTCCGTGGGGTGAGTGGACGCAGGGCGTGGGCAGGCTCTTCCTGTGTTCTGAGCAGCTGTACCTGAGTTTGTGGTGCCTCCAGCCCTTGGAACAGTTGGGGTTTGTAGGTGGATGACATCCCTAGATTTACGAGGTGGGCTCTGTGATCTGAAGACACCCCTTCCCTGGCCTTCCCTGTGGTGGCCATCGTGGGGCTCACCCTCAGGCTGGTATGTGATGGTGGTGAGTGTCTCTGGCTCCTCTGGATGGGAACAGTTGCCATGCTCGAAACTGGGCTCTCAGGTCTTCTCTCCCCCCCCCCCCCCCGCCTCTGCCTCCCTAACTTGGCAAGGGGGCTGAAGCTGTCAGAGGAAGAAGACGGTGTCACCTTGAGGACAGAGTGTGGCCTCTTTTGGAAGTGTGGGCAGCATTCCCTTGGGCTCTCTTGAGAACACAGAGAAAGCCAGACAGAGGAGGGAGTATACGAGGACTAGAGAGTTTGTTCTCATTTGAGCTGAGAGCTTGTGCGATAAGAACTACACATAGCTCTGTGTTGTGAGAGAGTTGAACTAAAATCTGATCAGCACTGGGTCCCCTGGGAAACAGGCCCATTTAGGAAAAAGACTGCGAACCAAAACAACGCTGCTGTGTTCCTCCATGCACCTGGCTGCTGCAGACCTCTCGGTCCTGTTGAAAATTTAAAGCGTAAGAGCTGTGTTCTCCCTCTAAAATCAAGGGCAGTGGCCGAGTCTGTTGGTAGAGAGTAATGGATTTCCATCCATCATCCATCCATGCAGCATCTACTGAGTGTCTTCTCTGTGTCCAGGTCACGTGCTGTTTCTCCCTTAGGCGGGATCATGGGAACTCCTAACACCAAAGGCATCAATAATGTGTTGTTCAGGTGTCTGCGCGTGGAGCGCACCTAGGTCCCAAGGTAACAATTACCCAGAGCTGAGCTGTTTTCCATCTCTTTATGGAGCCGGCTTTATGAGTCCAGGCCTCTAAAGGTGTTTTATTGCTTTCTGAGTAGTTTTCTGTTATTGTGACCTGCAGTCTCTGTGGTCAGACTCCATTTCATGTGATTTGAGACAAGAAAACAGACCTAATACAGGTAGCACTTTACATCCTGGACCTTCTGATACCCTGGCATTATATAACCCCTCTCTTGTGGCCTCCATGAGAGCAGTGATTGTTCTAATTTGTCTTTATATCCCTAGCATAGGGTCTGTTGAATGAATGGGCTTAGCAAACCGTGAGTGCTACCTTGTAACGTTATTTAACACATCTAAGATGCAGGTTAGAGGTAGCGTCTTTTTTCTTCCTATTATCAAGTTTTTAAAAAATATTTATTTGAAAGGCAGAGTGAAACACACACACGGAGGGAGGGAGGGAAGGAGAGAGAGGTAGGGAGAGAGGGAGAGAGGGAGAAGAAGGGAGGGGGGGGAGAGGGAGGGATATTGATTCCTCTTCCATCTGGTGGTTCGTTCCCCAGTAGCTACAGTAGCCACGCTGGTCAGGCTGAAGCCAGGAGTCGGGAATGCCATACTGATCTCCCCATGTGAGTGGCAGGGGCCTGAATACTTGGGCCATCACCCATTTCCTTCCCAGGCACTCTAGCAGGGAGCTGCATCAGAAGTGGAGCAGCCAGGATTTGAACTTGACTCTCATTGGGATGTGGGCATCCGGAGTCGGGGCTTAACTTCCTGGGCCACCGCACCTGCTCCTGCCATGTTTTGGCTCATTTCACGTGGTCAGAGATAGACCTGCTGGATTTCCTCCAAGGCTTCTGATTTGTGTTGGCATCCAAGTCTCTGGGTTGCTTTCCTCAGTCACCTCCTGTGCTAACCACAAATTCACCCTTTCGGGCCCTGTGCTGCTGCTCTCCTGCCTCTTTGTCCGTGGGCGGCTAAGGGGGAATTGGCGTCGTGGCACTCACTCTGCCTTCTGATTTCTACCTGGACTCTGTTGTGCTCCTGATACCCACACGTCTTTAAGTATGTGGCTTCAGGTTGGGAGGAACTCAGTTATAGCGTCTGTTCCAGGATGTGCCTTCAGCTCTCTGTGATGAGACCAAGAGGCGGCTCTGGGTACTGGGACACACGTGGCCGTGCAGCTGGGCAGCTCTCTTGAAATCCAGTCCAGGACTTACTGGCTGGGTGTTTTGGACAAGCGACTTAACCTCTGTGTGTGAAGTTTCCTCCTTCATAAGAACAAAGAGAGGAGAGTCCATCTTGAGAGGTGATTATGAGAATGGAATGAGTTCAGTGAGATAATTACGAAAGCAGCTGTTTCTCAAAGGTCTTGGTGACTGTTGGTTCTCTTGTTTGTTTAGTAGACATACACATGTACACACACACACACACACACTCTTAACCCAAATCTGCTCTTTGTGTGCCTTAGCGCTGGGCTGCATCACAGAAGACCTGGGAGTTCTAGACCACATCTTGTTGATTTTCTACGCTGTAGCCATTCGGTTTCTGAGGCTCAGCAGCATTTGAATTTTTCCATTGTCTTCCAGCGAGCGGCATGGCCCTGAGATTTATATCTAGCTCAAGAAGCACAAGGAAAGTCTTCGGAGTTTTCTTCTTTAATATGTTTATGTGAAAAGCAAGGGGAGAGAGAGAGAGACAGAGAGAGAGAGAGAGACACCACGAGACAGCTCCCATGGCTCACTCCCCAGATGTCCACAATAGTGAGGGTTGGGCCAGGGTCCAGGTCTCTCATGTGGGTGACAGGAATCCATTGCCCTGAGCCACCCCCTGCTGCCTCGGTAGTGGAAGCCGAAGCTGGCAGTGTAGCCCCAGGACTCTGAAGTGGGATGTGGGCATGGTAACTGCTAGGCTGAGCACCCTCTGGTGGACACTGCTGAGAAAGCTTCTGCTCTGGTGGTAAACAAGGGGAGGCGCACCTTGCAGAGGTGGAGTGAGTGGATCTGCAGCAACCACAGGGTGCCGAGTCTGAGGGCCAAAGCCTAGGTGGTTAGAACGACTGAGCAGAGGCTCAGGCAGAGCTGGGTTTCTGCTGGCACACTGAAGTGGCAGAACCAGTGGTGTGACTGCCTCTCGCCTAGTTTATGTCATAAAGTAAAGCCCATGACCTTGTGCCGTTGTAAATGAAGCCTTCTGTTACTTGCAGCTAAACACATTTTTCTAGTTGACATAGAACACCTTGCTTTTAAAGACAGTACACTTAGAGACGAGCAATACAGGTGTGAGGCTGGGAGGCCTCGAGTGGTCAGGGACGGCAGCATCTTGGTATCCAGGGAACAGAGCCAGCTGGGATGGCCTCAGGAGACTCGCTCCAGGTGTCCGTGGACACTGCATGTTTCAGGAGCATGCAGTTTGGTTTTGTGTCAGGAGTGGGGGGTGGTCCTTGCCGTTTTCAAAGACTGTGGACAGGGCACACAAGATGTCTCCATGGTGCAGATCAGAGAGGCTGGTGAGACTGCGATGCTTGTGAACAAAGCTATGCAGAGGGCCAGCCAGTGGGAGGAGACTGGAGAGCACAGGAGGTACAGGCAGAGGTTAAATTTGTGGCAAAAAAAAAGGAGCTCTACATTTTGTTACAGAACGTTTTAAAAATATTGCAAAGCATGAAGAATAAAATTTCAAGACTACCAAGTCTCCCAAACTGAATATAATCACACAGTATTTTAGCATCTTTATTAGCTTGATAATACTTAATAATATTCCCATGTCATCAATTATTCTTTTAAAACTTGGTTTTTAGTGGCTGCATGGTGTTTGATTCTGTAAATGTACTGTAATTTTTGTGGCGAGTCCTCTATTATTGAACATTTAAGCATCTCTCTGATTTTTCATTATTATAAACTGATGTTATGAACATCGTTGTGTATTAATTTTGCATATGTCATAATTATTTTTTTACAGGATACATTCCTAGCAGAGTTTCTGGGTGAAAAAAGGCATGTATCTTGTAAGTCGTTTGCTGCACGCTGGTAGAATTTGTTCCAGAGATGTGCTACAAACAGTGTGTGAAAATGCCTGTTCAGGGCACTGTCATCAAGGTGGTTTGCTATCATTTTTGGAAGAGATTTTCTACCCTGTGGGTTGAGTAGAAAGGCAGGACTTGGTTCAGCAGGATATAATTGGCACTACAGTGCTCAGACAGTAGTGGATTAGACAAGAGAGTGGATTTTATTTTCATACAACATAAGTCAGGCGCTGGAAAGTCCAGGGATGACATGGGGCACCCTTGGTCGTCAGGGGCCCAGGCTCCCTGCATCTGGTTGCTGTGACAAGTCTGCTTTGCTGTTCATGGTGCCTGCTGGAGCAGTCAGCAGGGAAAATCCAGGAGCCCAGGCAAGCTCACTCTTCGATCCAGGCAGACCTTGTGGGTCAGGATGAAGTTCTGCTGACATCACAGTGGCCAAGGCATGCTGCATCCAGTCTGAGGGTACTGACGTGGCCCTAAGTGCTGGGAAGTGTAGAGTTCTGAGCTGGAAAGCAAGAAGGTAGCTAAAGATCAGTGTCATACCGACGGGAACAGAAGGGCGAGCCTGGAGAGGCAATTACCCAAGTCTGTCTGCCGTGGCTTGCGTGTCCCCGTGTGTCGGTGTGTTGAAGGCTCGGTCCCCAGGGTGGGGCTTTAGGAGGAACCTTTAGGAGGTGGGGTCTGGCGAGAAGCCCCTGGGGCACTGGGGCACTGCCCTTGGAAGGAATGAGGTCACTGGTATGCAGGCTCCATGCAGTTCTCTTGAGAAGGTGGTTTTCAAAGGAGCAAGCCAGACCCCAGCCAGCTGTCTTCAGCATCCTGTGTGAGACGTGGTCCTCGTTCCCACATGCACGCCTGCCATGGTGTGATGCCAGCTGCTGCTACGCCCTCTGCTGGAGTCAAACCATTATCCCCACCTGCTCAGACCTGGTCTTGGACGTGGAACTTAAAACACTGGTTAGAGTGACTGAGCAGAGGCTCAGACAGAGCCTGGATTTCTGCTGGCACACTGAAGTGGCCGAGGGTACTGATGTGGCCCTGCCTAAATGTGGGGAAGTGTAGAATTCTGAGCTGGAACGCAAGAAGTTAGCTAACGATCAGCAGGATATAATTGACACTGTGGTGCTCAGACAGTAGACTGTAGACAGTGATTGTTCCAATTTGTCTTTATATCCCTAGCATAGGGTCTGTTGAATGACCAAGCCCACCTAAGGTGCTTGGTTAGAGTGGCAAAGAGCTAATGCCTTGTCACATTTTTTGGTTTTTACTTCTTTTCTAAAGGATTTACTTATTTATTTGAGATGTAGACTTATGGAGAGAAGAAGAGACAGACAGGTCTTCCATCTGCTGGTTCACTCCCCAGGTGGCCGCAACCACTGGAGCTGGACTGATCCAAAGCCTGGAGCTTCTTCCCGGTTTCCCACATGGGTGCAGGGCCCTAAGCACTTGGGCCATCCTCCACTGCTTTCCCAGGCCATAGCAGAGAACTAGAATGGAAGAGGAGCAGCCAGGATGCAAACCAGTGCCCATAAGCGATGCTGGTGCTGCAGGTAGAGGCGTAGCCTGGTAGACCACAGCGCTGGCCCAGAGTTTTCTCTTCCTTGGTTACCCTGTGGGTGTGCACACCTATGGCATCTGTTCTTCTTCTGGAATCATCTCATGTCCTCGATGCTTCTCTTTGTAGACTCTGATCTGCCTCTTAGCAGTTTATAACGTGTATATATAAATTGTATTTTGAAAAATAAATTTTATAAGAAGTGTTTAAGGTATATAGCACGTTGCTGTAGGATTCATAGAATAAAATGGCTACCATGGGACAAGTTAACCTGATGTCCCCACCCCCACGAGGATGAGAGTGGTGGTGATGTGTGCATTTGGCCCAAATCCCAGGCGCAGTGCGTGGCTGGCGCAGTCCTCGTGTGTCGTCCATCCCAACTCCGCACTTCTTCATCCTTGGTACCTTATGTGTCATTCCCCTTTAACAGTATTTTTTGGGTAGAGTAAGAATTTGAGAGTTTTATCCAGTCCAGTCTATCTTCCTTTTCTTTTAGAGTTCCTGCCTTTGATGTATGTTTAGCAAGTTCTCCCCCACTCTGAGGCCAGGTGGAAATTTCACCTGTTTTCATTTTGTTTTTACATGTCTCACATCTTTCATGTTTAATGCATTAGGCTGGTCGCATTCAAACAGGAAAAAGTTAGTTAGCAGTGAGCCAGGACGTAGGCTTCCTCTGAGTAGCTCTCGCCCTCGCACTGTCAGACGTGACCTGTCTTCTGTTCTCTGCCATTATGCTGCGTATTTTACAGAGTCATCTTCGTGACCCGCTCAGGGATTGCAGCCTGTCATTGGGAAAATACTGTTTTAATCAGTCAAACATTCTTCAAGGGCCATGGATGCATCGCCAGCTTGTGCAGTGGTTTTTACTCAACAGTTCATCTTCCTTCCTACAGAAACTTGCTCGTTCACCTAACCAGTTATCCTTTCTGGTCGTAGTTTCCCTGACTCTTCCTGCCTACTGGTTTTCCCAGGTGATACGCACCATCATGTTGAAACTTTGAGGCAGTGAGATTTAGGTTGGATTCATGAAGTGCTGAGAAGGACCCCTAGTGCTGCTGGGGGCGTGGCTCCTCCCCAGGGAGGGGTCTTCTGGGGGGGCGTGGCTCTTTATCCAGGAAGGGGTCATCTGGGGGGCATGGCTCTTTATCCAGGGAGAGGTCACCTGGGGGGCGTGGCTCCTCCCCAGGGAGGGGTCTTCTGGGGGGCGTGGCTCTTTATCCAGAGAAGGGTCTTCTGGGGGCATGGCTCTTTCCCAGGGAGGGGTCTTCTGGGGGCGTGGCTCTTTCCCAGGGAGGGGTCTTCTGGGGGGCGTGGCTCTTTATCCAGAGAAGGGTCTTCTGGGGGCGTGGCTCTTTATCCAGGGAGAGGTCGCCTGGGGGCGTGGCTCTTTCCCAGGGAGGGGTCTTCTGGGGGCGTGGCTCTTTCCCAGGGAGGGGTCTTCTGGGGGGGCGTGGCTCTTTATCCAGGGAGAGGTCACCTGGGGGTGTGGCTCTTTCCCAGGGAGGGGTCTTCTGAGGGCGTGGCTCTTTCCCAGGGAGGGGTCTTCTGGGGGCGTGGCTCTTTCCCAGGGACAGGTCCTCGGGAACTCCTGTATGTGCCTTCCCTTGGCTCCTGGGTGTCTGATGACATCTGTCACTGGACAGTTGATGCTTGCCACTGCTTTTGCTGAGTAAACTGTGCTTTCAGTTTTTGTTCAGATAAGAAGTCTTGCTGTTGATAGTATCTTAGTTTATCATTTTGGGCTTTTTTGGGGGTAGGGGTAGGAAACTATAGCATCTTGGACGTCCTTGCTATGTAAATCATAAGAGACAGGTCCGTTTACTGGTGACTGACACCTGCTCCATCCTTTGTACCCCGTGTGTTTCCACTGGATCGTCCTGAAAGCCCGGGGCCAGAGGTGCTGTTACCTCCCTTGGAGAGATGAGGAAATGAACCTTGGACACTCAGGTTGCTCTCGGTTACATCGCGGGTGCACGGCAGGGCCTGGGTGGTACTCAGAGCGCTCTGCCTCCTGAGGCTGGGCTCTGAAGGACTTAGCTCTGCTGTCTGTGGGAGGGGGCTTCAAAAGGTTCGGAGAACCCACGTCTTAGGAAAAGCTATGCATGGATTCCAAACATGCATGTACCAAAAGAAATTTACCTTTTAATTCCATTTTCCATGACATTCTTCAAGTACTGTCATGTGCATATTACATTTCTTTTTTGTATCTTAATACTTTGGTTAAAATTTCCAGAATGGAGTGAGGAATAACAGCATTATACTACCAAGCCTATCATATGGTCATTTTAGTTTCTCTAGGACTTACATGTGAATCAGGGCAGTGAAGGCTTGTTTTTGACCCCGTGTTCCATGACTGCTGTGGTGAACCCTTCATGACTCCTTCGTTACGGGTCTGTGTTCACTTGCTTGGCTTGGTTAATTCTTGGTCTGCAGGAATTATTTGTGATTCTTAGGCATGGGAAATTTGTCTCTGCCCCCTCATTTCTTTCTTCAGTTAAGCATGTATATAAATGTGGACTAATGGGCATTTATTTTATATTGAAGTCTATAACCTAATACTGCTTTTTTAATGTGTATTTGTTTTCACTGATTTGAAAGGCAGAACTACAGAGAGAGAGAGAGAGAGAGAGAGAGAGCAAGAGCAAGAGAGATTGATTGATTGCTCTTCCTTCTACTGGTTCACTCCCTAAGTGCTCACAACAAGGACTGGGCCAGGATGAAGTCAGGAACCTAGAACTCCCCCTTAGCTCCTATGTGAGTGCAGGGACCCAAGCATTTAAGCCATCACCTTCTGCTTCCCAGGATGCATAGCAGGAAGCTGGAAGGAGAAGCAGAGTAGCCAGAACTTGAACAAGTACCCCAGCACTGGATGCCCAAGTTCCAGACACCAGCTTAACCCACTGAGCCACAATGCACTCCCACCCGCCGTACTCACTATGGAATTAATCCGGTACTAATTATCTTAATCAAATTGTTCTAACAGTGGTCATTGGATGCTCTTCCTGGGTCCTGGGTCTCTGTCATAGTCTCATTGTGGCTTATCTTACTTTGGGAGCACTTGTTTCATTTCTGGTACTGCATGATGTTTGGCACTCATCTTATGTACCTGTCCCAGCCATCGAATCAGCCAGGTCTCCAAGCAGCCTTATTGTTTTATTGGAGACTGGTGTTAGCATCCAGGATCTGAGCTCACTGCTGTGGAATGTGGCTGCTCCTGTGCTCGGTGATCTGGCAGAGCAAAGGAACATATGTGTGAGTCCTAACAGACAGACAAGGGGACTTCATAAATTTTATGGAAATTTTATGTTGTCTTTTAATTCCATTTTCTGTGAACTTGGAAAAAATTTGTTAAAGATTTATTTATTTGAAAGGTAGAGTTATAGAAAGAGAGGGAGAGACAGAGAGAGCAAATCTTCCATCTATTAATTCACTCTCCAAATTGACGCAATGGCTGGGGCTGAGGCAAGCCAAAGCTAAGAGCCTGTATCTCTGTCTGGGTCTCCCAGGTACTTGGGCCATCTTCCACTGCTTTCCCAGGCATGTTAGCAGGGAGCTGGGTTGGTGGTAGTGGAGCAGCCATGACTTGAACCTGTGCTCATAGGGGAAGCTGGCATTCAAAAGATGGTGGGAGTCCTTTCCTGTGGGTACTTTCCATCTGATGTGGTGCACCTTGTATTGTTGGTTTTCCTGTTGCTGGATTTGGAAAGTATCTGTTTCTTGGGTGCAGGTCCTTTATCCAATATGTGCTTTGCAAATGTTTTCTTCCAGGCTTTGGCTTGAAATTTGATTCTCTTCACAGTGTCATTCACAGAGCACAAGGTTTTAATTTTAATAAAATTCAACTTTTTTCCTTTCACGGATTGTGCTTTTGTGGTTGAATCTCAAAATTGATCACCAACTCAAGATCATGTATATCTCTTCTGTGTTTTCATCCAGATGGGCCTCTCATCTGTTTGGTGCTGCTTTTCTGGGCAAGGTCTCTGTCCAGGTTCCTTCTTTCATGTCTGGACATCCATTGTTCCAGCACCATTTATTGAAAAGATGATCTTTTTTCCATTGCTTTTGTGCTGAAAAGAAAAATCTGTTAACTATCTATGTGGATCAATATGTCCATCTTCTATTCTGTCCCACTAATCTGTTTCTCTGTTTTGTTTTTTTTTACCACTGGCACACTCTCAATTATTAAAGCCTTACAATAAATCTAGAAATATGGTGATATGAGCCTTCCTAGCTTGCTTTGCTTTTCCAGTATTACAATGCTTTTTGAAAAGTGTCTTATAAAATATGTTTTTAAAAGGAAATATGCGGGTATTATGGCATAGTGTTAAGCTTCTGTTTGGGACACCCACATTGCATACTGGGGTGCCTAGATCAAGTCTCGCCTTCTCTTCCAAACCAGCCGCTTGCTAGTGCACATCCTGGAAGGCATCAGATGATGGCTCAGGTACCGGGGTCTCTGGCAGCCATGCAGGAGACAGGATGGGCTTCCTTGCTCCTGGTTTCTGCCTGGCCCAGCCCCAGCTATTGCAGGCATTTGGGGAATGAGCCAACAGGTGAAAGATTGATCAGTGTCCCTCTCTCTCTCTCTACCACTCCCACCCCAAGTAAAAATACATATTTTTTTTTTTTAAGGAGATGTGTGGGTTCCATCCTTTTTTTTTCTTTAACCTGAAACTTGGTCTGCGTGATCCAGTGCTGACCAAGAATGTGGTAGGCCCTTGTTTTTCATTTTTTAACTGCCTGGAAGGATGGCGGGGCAAGCTCCCCTGGCCCACAGGTGAGTCCATTGGAAAGGTGGCCATGACCACCTTGGGGCCACTGTGCCCGAGTGTGTCTTGTGAAGTGATGAACAGTTGTGGTTCCCAAAAGAAAGTGGAACCCCGTGATGGTGACACATATGAAGAGATACCCCACGGTTGGTGAAATGGATGGTTCTTAACCCCCAACATGGAGATTGGGATGAGGATGGGAGCACCGGCCAGGCCACGCAGAAACGAGACCCGTGGTTCACGCACGGGGTTCCATGAAGGCTGCAGCCGGTGCACAGGTTTACAGGGGCTTTCCTGCTCTGGTGCTGTCTGGCAGATCGGGACTCGCTGTCTCAGGAAGTGCTCACCCCTTCCCCGTTTAATGGGTCTGTTTTCCTGACCTGCCTTCCCTGGCTTCTGAAGGCGCCTGGAGATGGTCTCCAGCTTTTGCGTCCTCTCTGCAAGGCATCTGTGTGCTTTGTGATGAGATCGGCAGCTGCCGGGCAGTGCTGGAAGACGCAGGCCCCGGGTGGCTTGGCGGCAGATGGAGCTCCTCAGGATGCGTTAGAACACAAGCCCAAGCCCTTGTGAAGGGCTGGCCTGCTGTTGACACCGTCCGCCCCTCCTCGTCGGATCACCGGCTGGGCCGCTTCAGCTGGAAGCCAGTCAGTGCCGACGGGCCTTTCCACTCCAGGCTCGGTGCCCGGGCTCTGCTGGCAGCGCTGCGCAGTGGGCACCGGGCAGTGGCTGGATGCAGCCAGGGCAGGGAGACGAGGACAGAAGTCCGAGGGAAAGTCTGGCTGCACCTGACAGTTCCACATTAACCTTCACAGCAGCTCTCTGGAAGGCAGCCTTGGCAGACCCACGCCAGCCCCTGGTTTTGTGACTCGTCAAAGTGTGTGAGCTGTGAACAGGCTCTCCGTGGGGATATTGGGTGCCCACGTAACCTGGGAAGGGCTGGCACAGGAGGGAGGCTGCTGGTAGGTGGAACGTCAGTGCCTGTGCATTACCCTGAGTGCCTTGCGTGTCTGCTTGGGGCTGCTCTGTTCTTTTCCTCCATGGCTCCATGGCCTGTGCAGTGTGGCTCAGTAGAAGCTTCCAGAAGCTGGAGATTGATAGGCTAAACCATGTATGGGAACCTGGGGCCAGGGCCTCTCCTCTCTGTGGACCATCATCAGCAAAGCCCTGCCTACTGATGATGTGGGCCCGACTTTGGGGTGTAGCACCTGGGGAGCCAGAGAGAGAGGCAGACGAGGGCTTAGGAACTGGAGTCACATCTTCAGCTCAGGTGTTTTGCGAAGGTCAGCGTAAGGGGAGGAAGGGTGTTGAGAAGCCAGGGAAATCGATTCGCTCACTGGTCATCAGTAGTGACTGAGGTCTTGAAGGGACGAGGGCTGTGGCTTCTGTCATCTGCACAGGCCTCCGTTGACCCTGTTCCCCCAGGGAAGGCTGACTATCCCAGTTGCAAAAAACAAAAAAGTTAAAAACCAAAAGGAAAAACCAAAGTAACGGTGACCATCTGGTGAGATTCCCGTCAGTGAGAATCTGTGCCAGGAAGGCACCATCTCCGTGGAAAGTGGCCAGAGCCAGAGAGGGTGGGGGGACACAGTGCAGCCGCCGCAAAACCCCTCTCCACGCGTCTGTCCTGGCTTCAGAACAGCTCTTCCCTCTGCCTTTCCCTGTCTCCTTCCTTCTCTGTCTCTTGATTTCTCTGTTGCATCCCTGTCTCTGTGGCTCGAAACCCAGCTGGTGAGCTGAGTTGAAATCTGGACACTCAGAGATGTCTGCAGGAGGAGAAGGAAAGGGCAGGTGTGGCCCTGCGATCGTCGCCAGGCCTGGCTCTGGAAATCACCGACGGTCGTCCCTCTGCTTGTCCCTGCCCGAGGCCGGCGTCCTGTCTGCAGAGGTCGCACATTTGGAGTGCAGAGTGTGGCAGGTGGGGTGTGAGGGGGCGCAGAAAAGGGTGACTTTCTCCTGAGACAGAGCAATGTGGTATCCAGGGGGATCTTCGGTAGGTTTGAGTCTGGTGAACCTGCAGTGGCGTGAACTGCCTTGAACTCTGTTTCAGGAGAGGAGGAATTCCATAGCACTTTTTTCTGCAGCCTCTCCTGAGGGCTTCAGCCCTGTGTGCCCCATAACAGGCTCCTGGGAGAGGTGGCTGCACACCCCAGACAGGAGCTTACACCTCTCTCTCTCTCTCTCTCTCTTTTTCTCAGATTTGTTTATTTTATTTGAAAGGCAGAGCTGTAGAAAGAGAGGGGGAGAGACAGATATCTCATATATTGGTTCACTTTGCATATGGCCACAACAGCAGGAGTTGGACTGATCTGAACCCAGGAGCCTGGAGCTTCTTCCTCGTCTCCCACATGGGTGTTGGGTCCCAAGTGCAAGGGCCATTTTCTGCTGCTTTTCACAGGTGCATTAGCAGGGAGCTGGACCAGAAGTGGAGCAGCCAGGACTGAAACCGGCACCCATAATTAATGCTAACCCAGGAGTATGCATGTCCACACCAGGCTAGAAATAATCCCTCATTTCCCAAAGGCAATTTTCTGGTTTTTGATGAATCTGATGTGGCTTCTGCCCCAGACTCCCCTGAATGTGGTCATCAAACCATGTAAATGCAGCCACTGGCCACTGGCCTCCCTTGTAACAAGAGCAGCATCCCCGGGCACCTCTCCCTGCTCAGCTGTGTGTCAGCTCCAAGCCTCAGCATAGGTGAATGAGGTCGCTGGGTCCTCATTCTCTATTATGCCCAGTGCGTTTTTGTCTGTTAGGAAACTCTTTGTTAGGCTGGGAACTCTTTTCAGTTCAAAGGGCATTGTCCACTCCAGGGAATCTGCCGATGACACCAAAGGAGTTTTTGTTTTGTTTTGTTTAATATTTATTTATTTATTTGAAAGGTAGAATTAGAGAGAGAGAGAGAGAGAGAGAGAGAGATCTTCCATCTGATGGTTCACTCCTCAAATGGCTGCAGTGGCCAGAGCTGGGCCAGGCCAAAGCCAGGAGCCAGGAGCTTCATCTGAGTCTCCCACGTGGGTAGCAGGGGCCCAAAGCACTTTGGTCATCTTCCTCTGCTTTTCCCGGGTGTGTGAGCAGGGAGCTGGATCACAAGTGGAGCAGCCAGGACTCAAATCAGCACCAGTGCTGCAGGCGGCAGCTTTACCTGCTGCACCATGGCACTGGCCCCATCCGAGGGAGTATTTGCTGATCTGCTCCTTGCTGGTCTTGGCTGGGGGGAACAGTAGACTGTTAATGCTTTGTTGTATCAGACAATTTAGAGGTTAGGCAGTATTCATTCTAGCAGCTGCCATTACCCTAACTAACCCAAAAATGAATTCAGAGAGTATTGAGTATTTATTGAGCACATACCAACTGCTATGTGACAGTTGCTGAGCCCTGGGTCTCTAACACTGGAGAACGCACAGGAAGGTTTGCTGTCTGGGGGCTGGCATACTAGGGCAGCATTCATCTCTGGACTATGCTGTACCCCCGTGCTCTGCAGATGTATTGGCTAAGTGCAAGAGGCCAAGGGCTGTGGTTTATGTGCCTCCATGTCCCTGGAGCTTCTTCCCGATCCAGCATCTGGTAAGTGCTGGACACTGTGTCCATGATGCCTGGGCACGGAGCAGAGGCTCCCCAGCCTGACTCCTGTCATTCCCCCCCCCCCCAACTGGGGAAGAAAGGTGCCTTGCAGGCTCCGTCTACCTGGCATAGGTCTGAAGCCAGCTGCATTTTTCATTGTCTCATACAAAAGGGAGCTTAAGCCTCTAATTGCTCCTATCAGAGCTGAAGCACCTGCTGGTTCTAGCTGCTGCCTCCATTAAGGGGCTGCCTCTCTCTCTCCCAAGGCACCAGGCTGGGAATCTTAAAGGGAAAGCACTCTGGTTGGGCGGTTGTGGGACTCATTGTTTCCAACTGCTCCCTGTGTCTATCTCTGTCTCACCTTTCTGCCTGCAAGAGAAATCAATAGCATTTTAAATGTCTCGCTAAGTAAGTGTTTATGAAGCGAGTTCCCGAGGGCTTGGAGGGCTTCGCCTAGGGCAGCACTCAGGGTGGCTGAACTGCTGGAGGCCTGGAGTGAGAAAGGCCTTGCTGCTTGGCCAGAGTGGTTGCTCCAGTGCCTGGGCAGTTTGAGCTGGTGCCGGGAAGTGGCACCGTTGTGAGCATCATTCATTCATTCATTCATTCACCCGTTTATTCCATGGTAAGCTGTGCTGAGTGCTGACACCATCCCTCCCTCAAAGACCCCCCCCCCCGCCCCAGTCTTCAGATTGCGTGCCCTGCAATGCTCCTTCCCACAGACGGTTCCTCCGAGGGCTGCTGACTTAATTGGCCAGGCACATGGAGGAGGCAGAGAAACCTGGGACTATGTGAGCAACCCCTGCTCGGCATTGCGTGATGGAAAGGGTTAATGAGAAGATGCCATGGTGGGCTTGGCGCTGGTGCCAGTGGGTGTCCACTGCCTGCCTCCCAGGAAATCCTGCTCTGCCCCTCGGCCCCCAGCCCTGAGTGCGGCTCCACCGTGCTGTGTAGGCAAGGGCACAAAATGCCCAGCAAATCCTGCCTGCCAAGCGGTCTCTGCTCGGGACCCCTTCCGCTTTCTCTCGAGCTCCTCACTTTTGCCCTGCCTCTGTCCGTCCCCTGGTTGTGCCCCAGCATGGGGCGTGGCTCTGACAGTAGAGAGTGTCCAAGCAGAGAGAAGACACAAGGCGGAGGGGAATGCAGTGGTCTCCAGCCACTGTGGGCTGGGGAGTAGCTATCAGACACGTGCCTGGCCCCCAGAGCTGTAGCTTTTCCCACAAAGCAGCAGTCCCAGGGAGGGCGTGGCACATGGTGGCCTCAGGAGCACGCGTCCTTCCCACCGAGTCACCAGCACCCCCGAGGGGCTGGTTGTGTGGAAGGCGGCCTTGGACAGCGGCACTGGCGGCCCCGGGTGAGCCTTCTCCCTGGCCGAGCCTGCACCTCTCCCATCCCCTCCGAGCGGTGCCAGCCTTCCCCTGTACGCTCTTTCCTCCGCAAAAGCAACTGCCTTGCCATGGGGGTATCTGTGCCTTGTGAACAGCAGCCTCTCCCTGGGGTAGCTTCCAGGAGGGTGTGGAGACCCTGTACCCTCCCTCGGGCTTCCTTGCCTCAGACTGGCCGTGGGAGCCACCCTGGCCCTGGCACGGTTGTGCTATTGGCTGGTTTCTCTCTCCCTCTTCTCCTCCAGGCAGAGGGCAGGAAGCAAGGCGACACAGTGCAGATGCCTGCAGAAGCAGCACTAATTTGGCCTGATTGAAATTCAGGTGCTAACTTGTAGCAGGTCTGTGCGTGCCAGCCTCAGAGCCCTGGGGAGCTGCTGTGGCCTCGCTCTGGTGGTGGGGCTCAGGCAGCTGCTGGATCTCCGCTGGAGGCCATTGGGGCCCCTTCCCAGCTCACTTGGGGCTGGCCTGGACCACTGCACATGCCTGGCTGTATTCTCTGGTATCCTCTTGGGCGAGCTCTGTCAGCTGCAAAGGACGGCCTGCAGTGCCCTTGCTCAGCTCGATGACCTGTCGTGGGCAGCTGGCTCCGCTAGGGACCCACTCCTTCCCTGACCACAGCCCAGTGAGTCACAGCTCTGGAGGCCCCCAGACCTAGGTTTCTTTCCTGGCTCTGTGTCCTTCAACCTCTTGGAGCCAACCTTAGTTCCTCTAAGCTGTGAAGCAGACACAGTGATAACACTCAGCCTCTTGGGCGATGCTTGTAGAATATTCCCAGTACGGCTTGGGATTCAGGCATGGTACGGTCCTGGCACCTGCCACCATCGCTGCTGTCCTCCCGTGGGGATGCTCAGTGCCACCATGGAGGACTCCAGCTCCAGGCTCTCCTGAGGGGTGATGGGAGGACTCAGGCTAAGTGGGGGCGCTGCTTGGCCCCCAGCAGGTACACCAGCTGATCTCACTAGGTGGCGGAGTGGCGCCTGGGCATTGCACACGGGTTATCACAGTGTTCTTCTGCCTCTTCTGGAGAGCTTTGTCTCTATGTCTTCATCTATAGGACAGGAATTCCTGAGGGCTGGGACCTACTGTGTGCCAGGCCCGGAGGAGCTGCAGGTGCCTGAGTGAGGCCTCCCCGCCAGAGCCGGAGTGAAAGTGAGTCCAGCTTGTGCACCTGCTGTTTGTGTGTTTGGCAACAGCTTCCTGAGTGCCTCCTTGTAGCCAGCCCTGGCGCTGGGGGAGAGGGTGTAAGAGTGGAAAAGTGACACAGCTCCAGCCTCAGGGGCACACAGGCCAGAGGAGAGATGGACCGGTCTGGTCCTGTTAGAAACAGCGTGTGACTAGGAGTGTGGTCAACAGGGACACGGAAGTCCTGAACCTGGTGCTGTGAGAGAGAGGGGGCGGCTGAACCAGACCTTGCTCGGGTGGTGTCAGGGCTGGAGGGCGTTGGCTGGGAAGTGGCATCTGGTCTGGGGGAAGAAGGGTTTGCAGGTGTGAGTGAGACCATGGGAGAGGGGCAGAGTGTAGCTGCTCCGGGGGAGGCACACGTGTTTGTTGAGGGGCAAAGTGCACTTTGGGTCTCAGGGAGGGAGGCAGGGACAGCCTCTGCCTTCGGTGGCAGGTTGGAGTTCATACTCGAGGAGCAGCTAATTGGAAAGAAGGAATGAGCAGGATCTGGTGAGGGAGACAGGCCGGCTCGTACACGCCGAGGCCCAAAGCAGCGCACCTGTCACATTCGGCTGCTTCTCGAGACCGCGTCCTGTCTTGTGGAGGCTGGCACTGGGCTTCACCGTGTCCAGCAGCCCTGCCCTGCCCTGCCCTCCAGGCTGCAGAACTCCGGGCTTGGGGGCTGCTCTCAAAGGTTGTTGGCTGCTGCTCGCTTCTGTCTCACCTCGCCCCTCAGCCTCTTAGAGGGAATTCTTATCTCCTGACCCACCTAGGACCCTCAACCCATTGCATACAACCCCCCCCCCCCCGGGTGCCCACCCACTCTTCTCAGGAGCAGGAAAAGGAGTCTCTGCACCTCTGATGATCCTCCACCTTCCTCTTTGCTGTTGCCTGCCCCCTGCTCGCTCCCTTATCTGGAACATATCTTTTTTTTTTTTTTTTTTAAGATCTATTTATTTTACTTGAAAGTCAGAGTTACACAGAGAGAGAAAGAGAGGCAGAGAGAGAGAGAGAGAGAGAGAGAGAGAGAGACAGGTCTTCCATCCTTTGGTTCACTCCCCAATTGGCTGCAATGGCCGGAGCTGTGCCTATCCAAAGCCAGGAGCCAAGAGCTTCTTCTGGGTCTCCCACTTGGGTGCAGGGGCCCAAGGACTTGGGCCATTTTCTACTGCTTTCCCAGGCCATAGGAGAGAGCTGGATCAGAAGTGGAGCAGCCAGGACTCGAACCAGTGCCCATATGGGATGCCGGCACTGCAGGCGGCGGTTTTACTTACTACGCCACAGCGCTGGCCCCTGGAACACATCTTAAACCATCCATTTCCCAGCCCATGGCGTAGTACATCTGTATCCCCTCTCACTGCTCACGCCTGCCTCAGTGGCTTCCCTGGCCCAAGCCCAGGCTACCTCCCCACGTCTCTTTCTCCATGACCCCTTGGTGGGATTGGGGAACGCTGACTTGCTCCTTCCTTCCCGAAAACTCTTCCCCTTCATCCTCAGTGGACTCTTGTGCTGGTTTCCCCTTCCTTGGCTTCCTCACTGGGGCTGTCTTGCCCGTGTTGGACAAACCACCGCTTCTCTTCCTCTGTGGCACCGTGTGCAGCCACTTCCAGCCCTTCCTGCCCGTGCTCTCCTCCCGCCGCCCTGTACCATCCTCCGCCTTCACCTTTCCAAGCTGAGGTGTGTGGAGTGATTGTGCCTCCCCATTGGCATCGTCACACTCACACACGCCCGTTCCCTGAACTTGGCTTCAGTCTTGCTTCTGTTTTTCCTAAAACTTGCCATCTTCCCTCCTCTTCATCAACCCACGACTGAATTTCTCCTCTGGGGCAGAATAGTAAGGTTTTTGGTTTGTCTGTCTCAGTTGGGGGATGTTGCTCAGCAAACATTTATTGTGCTCCTACTGTGTACCATGCTGTTCAGAAGTTTTTAGTGTGTTGAAAGACTCGGACAGATGTAGACTGTGAAAAAAAATGCTCTTCATGGGGCTGGTGTTGTAGCATAGCATGTTAAGCTGTTACCTGCAATGTGGGTATCCCACATCAGATCACCAGTTGAGGTTTCAGCTTCTCCTCTTCAAATCCAGCTCCCTGTAATGAGCCTGGGCAAGCAGCAGGAATTTGGGATGAGAGCTTGGGCCCCTGCCACCCATTTGGGAGGCCTGGATGGAGTTGTGGGCTCCTGACTTCTGCTGGGACCAGCCTCAGCCATTGCAGCCAACTGGATAGTGATCCAGCAGGTGGAAATCTCAATCTCTCTCTCCTTCCACCAACCCCCACCCCCATCTCTCAACGTCTCTCCTTCTGTATGTGTCACTTTGCCTTTCAGTGGAACAGCTGAGTAACTAACTAAATCTTAAGAAAAACGAGATGTGCACTTGTGCACAGATCCACTCTGAACTCCCCGGCACCTGTCTGGCTGAGCCACAAGCCCAGCCTGAGCTGCACACAGCCACTGAGCCTTCCTGCCGCTGTCATTTCCACCACCCTCTTCCTTTCTCCCCATGGGTATGACAAAGACTTGTGCTGGGGAACAGCACAGGCTCATAGAACTCGAGTCCAACCCGCAGGGTGCTGTGTCTGCTTTAGAAAGAGCGCCTTCTCGTTCCTGCCAGTCCCACCTTGGAGGCTTGGAGTGATTTGTGTTTATTAAAGGGAATGCTTGAAAATGGAATCGCTTTGAAATGAGCCTCAAAACACGGCCGTCGTGTTGTAATTATGCCATGTATAATTTACAAGGAGGAGTGAGTTTTCGTGAATCTGGGGGAAAACGCTTACAAAACAAAACTCTTCATTACTGTACATATTATAATTAAAAAAAAAAACTCTTTGAGAAGAATTAGAATGAAAAGCATAAACTAGCTGCAAGGTTTCCCTATTGGGGAATATATATATCCAGAGAAATAGCATAATTACATTTGCTGTTTTCAGTCATTTGGGCTAACTCTGGGAACTTCAGCAAAAAACAGAATTTTGGAAATGGGCTTTGGTGAAAGGCAGGTCTAGCACTCATGGAATTAAAAGAATGTTGCCCTTGAAGTGGGAGGCTTGGGGGTGAGGACTGGCTCTGGTGTTACATTATGTAGAAAGTCCTGGACAAGTCACTTCTTCTCTTTCAATTCAGGGCTGCTGTGAGGAATAGAAAGAGTTGGGAAATGGTAAAAAGTCCACAGGAGTGTGAGAGGCTGTTGTCAGTTGTGTGAGGGTTCTGCTACTTTCTAAATAAAGTAACGTTGATTACCGAGTACTTGAGAAATAGAAGGTATCTGAACACACAGATGGAAAGACAGAAAATTTGAATTTTTAAATCAAACTCAAAGGATATTATAGGTAGTGCTTTGAAACCTACCTTTTTTCTACTTTAAGATGTATTGCAAACTTGCCCAAATCAATTTTTTGTTGGCTTGGTGCATAGCACTCTGTCACATGATACCTTTAACCAGTTCCTAGGTTCAAGTTGTTTTTATTTAAAAAAAAAATTTTTTTTGGCTATTCTAAACTCTTTGACATAAGCCTTTATACATAAACTCTCATATACATCTTTTTTTTTAAAAAAATGATTTATTTGTTTGAAAGGGAGAGTAACAGAGAGAGAGAGAGAGAGAGAGAGAGAGAGAGAGATCAGTCTTGTATCTGCTAGTTCACTCTCTAAGTGAACACAACAGGCAGGTCTTGGTCATACTGTAGCCAGGATCCAGGAACTCCTATTTGGTTTTCCACATGGGTGGCAGGGACCAAATATTTGAGCCATCCTCTGCTGCATCCAAGGTGCAATAATTAGCAGGGAGCTGGATCAGAAGCAGAGCAGCCAGGACTCAAACTGGCACTCCATTGGTATGTCATTATCACAAGCTGCAGCTTATACCACATACCGGCCCTTTATACTCATCTTTTCTTTTAAAAAATTTATTTCCATTTAACTTGGAAGGAAGAGAAAGACAAAGATCTCCCATCCATGAATTGACCTCCCAGGTACCCACAAAATGGGGGCTGGGCCGGGTGAATCTAGGGACCTAGCACTCAGTCTGGGTCTCCTGCATGGGTAGCAGGGACCTGAGTACATGAGCCCTCACCTGCTGCTTCCCAGAGTTGCATTAGCCGGAAGCTGGAATCAGCAGCAGAGCTGGGACTTGAACTCAGGCACTCGATTGGGGAAGTGCATGTTCCAAATGGTTTATTATCTACTGTGCATATTTGGTGAGATAAACAGTTAAAACGGAAGTATACGTCATAGATACAGAACACTTTAGGTGTGTTAAGGCATCCTTACTGCCAATGTGTCTACAAAGAATTCCGTAGCAGTTCATACTCCCACGTACCAATCTATTGAGAACATCCTTTCCAATCCTGAGTGTTATTTTAAAAGATGTTTTTAATGCTGTGTATTTGCCAGACCTCCCCAGACATGTTCCTATTTTAATTTGTGTTGCTTTGATCACTTTACTTCTTTTGCAGGCTAATGTTCTCGTGTAAGTCGTTGCCTGTGTCTCTTGTATATAGAGCTGTGTTGAACATCTCTTGTTTTGAATAGAAGCATTCTCACCAATGGTTTATCCAGCTGCATTGAGTCCTCTTGGATTAGATCTTTAAACTGGTCACAGCTCCCAAAATAAATGTTGCTCAATTGATGATAGGTGGGTTGTAATACAGTAGTTGAATGATCATAGGAGTAAGGGCTAATGAATGTTATCCCCAGGAACGGTGGGCTGTCACTTTATCCATCATTCTGCCCAGTGCTGCCGGTTCCTGATCTTAGGAATTGTAGTCTAACACGTGTTGAGGGAAATCATGGAGAACGCAGTCCTTCTAGGAGAGGGCTCATTTTTGCCCTGCGGCGTGCACGTGGCTTTGTGACCTAGCGGAGCCTCCCTGCTCGCCCTGTCGCGGAGGTGTGTGTGCCTTCTCTTCTTGGTGCCTTCTCTGCAAGGCCCATTGCAGCCCCTGACAGGTCAACTCATTTTGCAGAGAACAAAACCAAATTGTTCCAGTGTCTTTCTGTGGAGGCAACACATTCACTTTCCTCTTGGCCTCTGCCTTGTCCTTTTGCGTGATCAGTGACCCCTTGGCCAATCCAGGCTTGAGAGTCATTGCTGGAGTCGGGGTCCCAGGACGGACCCAGTTCTTTCACTTACAAAACCTTGGATTCATCATTTTTCTTCTCTGGGTCTCAGGTCCCTATTGTTTAAGGTGAATAATAGTTTAAAAAAATAAAAACCTTTACCTTATGGGGTTGTTCTAAAGAGCCAACGGGATGATGATTTAAATTAGTGGTGCAGAGTAGATAGTAAATAGTAGCTATTAGCATTCTTAGTAGTAAAGTAATGTAGGCTGATCATTAAGACAGTCTAGCTGGTTGATTCTAAGAAATGAACACAATGGTAGCTTTTATTTCAGCTTGTGGACTACAGCCTGAATCTAAGTGGGTCTTAGTTTATAGATCTGAAACCCGACTTTATGCCCACACTGAGACTGGCTCAGCATCTCAGAGATGAGGTCACAGTAACCAAGTTCTCAAGAGGCTGTTGTATAAACCAGAGCCCAGATAGCTTATCAAGGTGAGATGGCTGTTCAAAGGATGGAAACTGAAGGACTGACGGCGTGGGTCAGCCGTCTCCCCCTCCGGGGGCCCTCTGTGAATGCCGGGCTGTAACTAATGCTTGCTAGGGGAGCAGGAAATTGGAGCAAGGGGACTTGGTTGATGGAAAGAAGCCAGCCCCCCTCCCCTCCCTGGTCTGCCTGAGATTGCCTGGTGACCTGCTGTTCCAGGGCTGGTCTGCTCGCAGGGCCATCTCTGGACAGAGGTCTTATCCCCTTAGGGAAGGGCTTCGACAGGCACCATCAGTCCTTGCATCTCAAGCTCTTTCCTCCCAGTCCTACGCTGAGCACCCCATGTGACTGGCTTGTCATCTGTCCATCCGGTTGTGGTTGTACCAGTGTCTAAACTGGCTGTGGGTCACTTGCGTACTGTTCTCATCTGGGGTCTGGTCTCTGGGAGGGGTTCTGCCTGTGGCCCCCTGCACATGGATTCTGGCACTTTCTTCTCTGAGGGTATTGAGCTCATAGGCAGCTGGGTAGATGAGGGGTCCAAACCTCTTTGCTTGCTCTACCCTGGGACCTGTCTGCAGCTGTCGGCCTGAGGCAATGGTATGGACTGTGAAGCCCATCTTCCACCCCGGGGGGCATCCCCTTGATACTCACTTTTTCTCTCGTGTCCCCGGGGAGCTGGGAGCAACCTCAAGGATCTCCAGTGCTCAGAGGGCCACTGGACATGTTTGTAAGCCACTGCCTCATGTCACCATTCCTGTGAGATCTTGCAGAAGGGGCAGTGGAGTGCTCCGCTCCCTCTGGACGTAGCCTGCTCCCCAGGGAGAGTCTGGCTGAGGTGGTTTGTGCACTCTGTTCTGCATGGCCGGAGAACACGTGCCCTAGCACTGGCATTGCTCCTCCTTCAACCCTTTGCTCTATGCCTGGGGAAGTGGCCTGCATCCCACAGTAAGAGATCCACAGCTTGGACAGCTGGGCCCTTGACTGGGTCAGAGTCTCATTCTGATTTGTAAAGAGGGGGAAAAGAGGGGTCAGTACCCCAAGCCAGAAAATTGCTTCCTCTGAGCCGTGGCTGCGAGAGTGGGGATGGAGCAGATTCCAGCACTCAAGGGATATAGGCATGGGAGGACAATGCGTTTCTTTGTCCATTGGGCGTCTCCCCACCACGTATGGTATGGTCCATCCCACCCTCTTCATCACACCCCCAGGTCTCCATTGAGCTTAGCTCCCTCCAGCTTTTCTCTGATTTGGGGCTGTTGGAGCAGGAGGAGAGACCACAGCCATGTGAACTACTCATGTGGTCTTCTGGCTCTAATGGGGTTGATGGCAGAGGTGTCCCCCTGCCTAGACAGACCAACACTGTTAAATACCCTTGTACCATTTTCTTCTTTTAGCCTGCATGTGCTGCTAGCTACATATGGATATATAAAGTGAGTTAACATTAGGTATGATTCAAAGTTGAGCTTCTTGGCTACATTAGCTTTATCACAAGTGCCCAGTAGTGACACGTGGCTAGGGGCTGCCATATTGGATACAGATAACAGAAATTTCCATCATCACAGATTCTTCTGTTGGACAGCACTGTTCTGGGGATTGATTACTGTTTCTACCAAATAATCCTTCTTGGAGTTCCTTTGGTGATAGGACATTTTTTATAAGCATTGGACTTATATAAAACTGAGCTGACTGCGTTGGAAGGCTGCTGGATTTGCATGAATCAGGGCTCGTTGTTCTCTGAAGGCACGCTTTTTGTGACACCCCTTACTAGTAAAAGACTCAACTGCAGGAGATGGGAAGAAACCGAGGGTGAATCCTCCACCATGCCAGACAGGGTCCCAAACCCCTGGCTCTCACACCAGGAATCCTTCCCCCTGTCATCCAGCCCTGGCGCGGCCTTTGCCCCCTAAGTATCTTGACTCATGTTCCGGATTTAGTCATCTGGGTTGCAGTTTTTCAGAAAATGGGACGATCATAAAAATACGTGAGTTGGATGATGTCTGAGTGGGGATTTTAATCATGCTTCCAAACGATAATTAGTGAGCACTGATTATCTGCACCAGGCGCAGCCCTGATTCTGCAGCACCTAACAGAGAGCTTAGAAACATCGTAGACATTCAGTCAACATCACAATGAATGGAGAAGTTATTCACCCTGAAAATATCAACCAAGTCTTCCGGTCTGGTGCTCCTTGTTCCTCAGCGGTCTCGTGGGGGCAGCAGGCCTAGCAACGCAGACCAGCAGCTGGGACTGGGCTTGGTCGGGTTCAACTTCAGTATTTGTAAACGGAGGTAACACTTGTCCATAGTGCCCTTTGTTAGGGATAATTGGAGGTTGCTTTCTAGTTCTTTTCTTAGTGTGGTTGTGTCAGGGTTCCCCAGTAGTGTATGTGTGTGTGTACACGTGCAGAGGAGACTGATGTTAAGGAATCCGCGTGCACGTTTGTAGGGTCTGGCAGGCAGGAAATGCAGGCCGGCTTTTGCTCGGTTCCAGTGCGGAGTCTGCAGGCAGAACTTGGCTCTCCCTCGGGGCGCTCAGTCTCTTTGCAGATAATTGGATGAGGCGCACTCACATCGTGGAGAATAATCTGTTGTGTGTTGTTGACCGATAAAAATGTTAGTCTCCTCTGAAAAATACCTGTATAGAAATATCTAGAATGTTTGACCAACTCTGAGTGCTATGACCAAAGCCCCCTTGATAGTCAAATTAACCATCCCAGTGGTCTCGTTTCTCCTATGCCTGGTGGCCATGGGCTGCGGCTGAAGGAGACTGAGTCCCCTACCATGCTGGGCATGAGTGTTGTTAGCTGTTCTGGTTCCAGACCGGTTCTGCTTCCTCTCTGGATAGGGCCAGACGAGCTCCAGTATATGGAAATTCACCACTTGTAGACGTTCCTTCCTTCTGTTTAACAACAGCGTCACCATTCTTCTAGGCCAGGTCCTGCTCCTGTTTCACATGCATTAGACCTTGAGCCCAAGTGACCCTGCCCATGGAGTCCTGGGTGGGAGAACTTACTGTAGCTTTCTGATTCTGTTCCCTTTTGTCCATGTCAGCTGACTCTCTTCACAGGGACTGTTCTGTGCACCGGGAAGTGTTTTTGTGATCAAGGTGTTCAAAGTGTAGGGCAGCAGGGGGATAGAGGGCAGGGAGCGGGGCAGCTGGGCGTTTTCTCCCATGTGCTACAGTGACATCTGAAACATTTCTGTGGGTCAGAGGTTGGTGTCCTTCGGTTCCCAAACCTGGTGAGATTTCATTGATCCCAGCTTTAAGTAAATGATGTATTTAATAAGAAATGAGCAATCAATTGTAACTTTTTTAAAAGTAAATTGATACAATTTAGTGCTGATGGAATTTATCTCTGGCAGATCAGCAGTGAAACATGATTTTAATTACACCTCCCCCCCCTGCAGCGCATACTCATGCTGTGCTCACCTTATCAGTGTAGTGGTGCTTACACTGCTGGGCTTTGCTGCTGACAAAGCCAAAGTTTTCTGGTCAGTTGGGGAACTGTCTGGCTCCCACATCTCACAGAGGTGCTGCCTTATTAATACAGAGCGATGTAGTAGGAGGTGCAGACCATTACGGTGTGTGTCTAACAGAATCTGCAGGTTTTCTGAAACAGCTGAGGGTCCCAGCGTTGAAGTTAGCAAGGAATGCTCCACTGACACTTGTTCACGACGCCATGTAGCCTGCTGTAGTTACGTGAATTTTCCTACTACATGTTTGCATTGTGCTATAGGAACACTGCTTGCTAACGATCCTCAGAGTATGTGGGGGCAGAGCCACCTCTTAATAGAGCTGATCGGCTCCCTTCTCCCCTGTTCCTGTGAGCAGGAAGGACAAGGGGACAGGGATGGCAAAGAACTGGCACTTTCCCTCCTGTGTGCTAATTTCGGGTACTGAGGACTTGTGGGCAGCACGCTGCAGATGGAAGGGTGCCTTCTGCGGGCCTCTTTGCTCTGCAGCACAATTCGATTCTCATTTTCTAAACGATTCTTGTCGCCCCTGCCTGCTGTAAGTCACACTGTCCATGCCGATTCTTTTGGAGCACACTTTGTGTGTGGCAGACTTGAGCAGTGGAGCAGCCGTCTGCCACGCCCTGCCTTCAGTCTGTCCCTGGTAGCTGACCAACTACAGCTACTGGACCTGTTTAATACATGGCGCTGCAGAGGGCCATAGCCCCTGGCCAAATTCCAACTGTGTTCTCTGTTGGGTGGCTGGTTGGAAGTAAAGTTAGCCCTTGGGTTTTTATTGAAGTCTAGATTTTTAAAAGTTTATTTATTTGAAAGTGTCAGCTAGAGAGAGAAACACTTCCATCTGCTGGTTCTTTTCCTAAATGTCCACAACAGCCACAGGTGGGCCAGGCCAGATCCAGAAGCCAGGATATCTATCCAGGTCTCCCACCTGGGTGGCAGGATCTAGGTACCTGAGCCATCATCAGCTGCCTCCCAGGCAACAGGAAGCTGGATCAGAAGTGGAGGTGGGACTTAAGCCCACGAACTATGATGTGGGATTCAGGCATCGCAGACAGTATCTTGACCAGCCACACCACAATGACTGCCTCTGAAATTTGTTTACATTGCAAAAATAAGTCGCTTTGCAGTATCTGACTTCATGAACAAATGCTTTCAGTGCTTACAAAGAACCTGTTATGTGCCAGCCAAATTCTGAGCACTATGTATGCCAGCATGCTCAGTTTAACCCTCGTGATTACCTGGGGACGTAGACACTACTATTAATTCTACTCTTTGGGAGAAGGAATGGAGGCCCAGGGGGGACCCAAGTTGCCCAGCATCTCAGAATTGAGAAGAAGCAAAGCCAGGATTTGGACTGAGGCATTCAGGCCCCAGGGTCTGTGCTCTTGGCCCCTGCATTGTGCTGCTGCCTCTATTGCTTACTTGCTGGAAGAGCATGGATCCTGCCAGATGCCATCCTGACGACAGAAATGTCAGTCGCCTCCTCTTGGGGTCTCCTGTGCACAGGCTACAACATGACTCTTAAAAGGTGATAGGTCCCACGGGTGGAAACCTGGAAAGTCAGATCCTATGAATCCACAGTCTTCGGTTTAGTGACATGGAAGCTCACCGAGGCTAGCGAGGCAGGCAGTCAGGGCTGCATTTTATAGAGGGAGTTCCTGCGTGCATGTCGTCTTCCCTTCACTTGTTTTCAGGGTGTTTAAAATCATACTCTGTTCCACTTCTCCATTGCTGCATAGCAAACTGCTCCAACCTCAGTAGTGTTAAAATAACAAATCATTTATTGCTGTCATTTGTCATGGTCCTTGGGGTTGGCCAGGCTCTGCTGGGTCGTTTAGAGGCAGGTGGCTGGGCTGGAGTCAGGTTGGAAGTGTGACACGGGGTTGGCTCTGAAACTGGCAAGTACAGCAGCTGGGGCTGTTGGCTGGGGCACCCACTTGCGGTGTCAGGGGCTTTCACATAGCTTGGTAAGAGCAGGTGTCCAGAGGACAGAGAGACCAAGTGATGGAGGATGGAGGGATGGGAGAGCGGTGGGGAGATGGAGAGGAAGGGTCTTTATCAGCTTTAATGACCTGGACTTGTAAGTCACAGAACGTCACTTCTTCCATACTCTGTTGGTCAGTCGAAAGCTCTGTCCGAGGTCAGTGGGAGGCAGTAGACATCCCACTCTCCTGTGCCAGTAGTTCAAGATCATGTTGGAAGGAAGAGCGTGTTTGGGCTGTGTTTGGAAAACACAATCTGCCACATCATTTTTTCCAAGAATTTTTCCGTTCGAGAACTCCTAGAGCTAAAGGCTAAAGCCTCTGCACCAAACACACATTTCTGTTAGTGCGGGCGTTCATCTTGAAACTCACCATCGCTTTCAGCTGCTTTGTCAATGAGACATTTGGGTTCAAAAAGAATCCAGGATGCATCTTGAGCAGCACCAATCGATAGAAAATATTTTCTTCTTTGTCCCAAGCATAAATAATTCAGAGTAATTGCAGGGATGTTGAATAACTTGTAGTATAGTTAAATTCCATTTTGGTTATCTTCCACTTCACACAGGGATTTCTCCTCACTTGCTTATTTATATGAAAATCAAAGTTATTGAGAGAGGGGAGACAGAGATCTCCTATCCAGTGGTTCATTCCCCAAATGGCCAAAATGGCCAGGGCTAGGCTTAGGCTAAACCAAAGCCTGGAGCTTAATCCACATCTCCCATGTGAGTGCAGCAGCACAAGTAGTTGGGCCAGTCTCCACTGCTTTCCCAGGCTGCTAGCAGGGAGCTGCATTGGAAGTGGAGCAGTTGACATGTGATCTGTAGCCCACGTGGGTTGCCAGCACTGCAGGCAGTGGCTTAACCCACTGTGCCACAGCACTGGCGCCTGAATTATTTTTATTTTATGTACTCTGTTTGAGACACATGGAAAGAATAAATAGCGAGAGTACACAGAACATAAGCAGCGTTGACAGATTGTCGCCATTACCTTGGAAACCACCTGCGTGACTGCCTGAACCCTGTCCCTCACCTCCCCACTTTGAGTAAGCATCTTCCTGACTTCTGTGTTTAGTGCTCCGTTAATTTCCTCTATAGTTTGGTTTATATTTGCATCCCTTCATGATATTCTGCCTAGTCCTTCTTGCTTTAGATCATTTTTGTAGTAGGAATCAGATTCTGTTCTTTCACTCGATCCCCAAGATTGATCTGTGCCACTACCTGCTACTGGATTTGTCTGTTCATTGTTATATAATATTCAAGACTGCAAACAGTAACATATTATAACAATATGTTCTCTGATGGAGCCTTCTTTTCTATTTGTTTTCCTATCGTGAACAAGGCTGATGGTAACATTTTAAGCCTACATCTGTAAACTTTGTTTTTGTCCAGGGCACATAGCTAGGAAACCAACTTCCAAGGTAGAGCAGTTGCTTGCTTTGCACTGTACTGGAAATGTCCACTTGTGTCCCACAGTGACTGTTCTGTTTTACAGTTATGCAGTCACTATATGAAAGTCCATTTCATATCCTTAACAAAAAAGGCTCTTTTGAGGCCGGCGCCGCGGCTCACTAGGCTAATCCTCCACCTTGCGGCACCGGCACACTGGGTTCTAGTCCCGGTCGGGGCACCAGATTCTGTCCCGGTTGCCCCTCTTCCAGGCCAGCTCTCTGCTGTGGCCAGGGAGTGCAGTGGAGGATGGCCCAAGTTCTTGGGCCCTGCACCCCATGGGAGACCAGGATAAGCACCTGGCTCCTGCCATCGGAACAGCGCGGTGCGCCGGACGCAGCGTGCCAGCCGCGGTGGCCATTGGAGGGTGAACCAACGGCAAAAGGAAGACCTTTCTCTCTGTCTCTCTCTCTCACTGTCCACTCTGCCTGTTAAAAAATAAATTAAAAAAAAATTTTAAAAAAAGGCTCTTTTGTTTTCATTTTGGTCTTAAATTTTGCCAGCCTGAATGTTATTTTGCTCATCTTTGGCCTTTGTGAGCATCTTTTAAAATATTTCTTGATCAGTTGGGTTTTCTTAGTCACTTTCAGATTGATTTTTTATTTGGCGGTCTTTTCCTTATTCATCTACATAAGTGCACATCTTCTGTAGATGCTCATGTGTTACAGTTCTGTGCTCTAAACATTCTCTCCCAGTTAGTAGGCTACTTTTTTGTCCTGTTTGTAGCATCTTAATACATAGAATTTTTAATTGTATGTTGTCCAAGATTTCCACCTTAAATGAGATGAGAAATCCTTCCCCACCTTACTTAAATCTTTCCCTACCTTGAAGTCATAAGATATGCTGTTCTATTTTCCTTTGAAGGCTTTATGGTGTTTTCTAAAAAAAAAAAAAAAAAAAAAAAAAGGTTTTCAATTTATTTTCATTTTAATTGAAAGTGAGAGGGAGAAAGAATAGGGGTCTTCCACTTATTGGTGCACTCCCAGAATGCCCACAGGAGCTGGGCTGGGCCAGATGGAAGTCAGAACACTGGGACTCCATCCATGTCTCCCACATGTGTGGCAGGCATGTAGGCATGTGAGCCATCACCTGCTGCCTCCCAGGGTGCCCAGCAGGAAGCTGGAATTGGAAGCAGAGGTGGGACTTGAATCTCGACACTCTGTTCTGGGATGTGGTTGTCCACAGTGGTGTCTTAACCCACTGTACCAGACACCAGCCCCTGAAGTGTTTGCCTTGATGCCTGAGTGTGCAGTGTACCTCAACTGACTTCTGCATTTTTAATGCATGCATATTGAGGAAGACTTTGGTTTCCTGCATGTGACCCTCTTAGTGTATTTTGACTCTTTTTTTTCCAGAAGTCCATTTGCTTCAAATGTTGATAATTAAGAACTAATTGAAATTCTGACAGCTGTTAATATAGCCACAGTGCTTTCCTTAGTTTATGCCTAGTATGTATTTATGCTATTTGCATTCAACATTTCTTTAGCCTTCCTTCTTGATTGTTTGTGAACAAAAAATAGCTAGGTTTTGTTTTTCATAACCTTTGTTTTATGATCACCTCTGTCTCCACTACAGCCTTCAGTCCAAGTATATTTCTGTAATTCCACTCTTTCAAGAGCATTTTCTTCTTTGTTTTGCTTTTTCTGTGATTGTGTTTCTTCCTCTTTTCTCTTCTTTGGATTATTGCTTTCTCTGTCAATCAATAACCAGTATGCTTGCCCTCTTCCCAGACATCACAAGAGACCTTAGGACACGACAGGGCTGACTTGTGTGGCAGTGTTGGTATGGGCTTGCGTTTGGGATTTTTGCTTGACTTCCAAGAGGTTACAGTTTTGTTCAGATTTCCTTACCTTTAGCTGTGCATTTACCTTTGCTTTGCACACAATCCTTTCTGCACCTCAGAATTTCTGTCTCTGGTCTTTTTCCTTCCATCTGAGGTAGGTCCTTTGGAAGTTTCTCTGAGAGTCTGTTGGTGGCAAAGGAACTGCTGTTGTTCGTTCCACGATGTCTTTATTTTCCTGTCATTCCAAGTAGAATCTACACAGAGACCAGTCATTGAGGATGCAGGAAAGAGTGAAGCAGAATGGTGACCTGTACAGTGTTACGATTGGCAAAGAGCACAAACGAAAGTGGAACGAGCACCATCCTTCCAGTCCTAGAGAGGCAGTCGGTCAGCCATACAGGTGCGTGCGGATGACATCACTTGATGCAGCCATAAATTACCACGCTTTGCAGGACAGTGGGACGGGGTAGGAGCCGGTCCGCCATACAGTACTGTGTGCTCCAGAGCAGGCTGCTAACCAGCATGCTCAGTGTGACACCCTCACACAGGAAGAAGCCCAGCAAAGATTCTCAGAAAAGTTAAACATATTCTGTTTCTCGCATGTTGAAGGGATGGGTGATTTGATTTTCATTTTTATACTTTTTAGTAATTCACAAGCTTTCCAAACAAACAAATAACATGTTTATAATTAGGAGCCAGTCATTTATTTTATGCTATCCATGATCAAAATGATTTTCTGAAGCCTAGATCATTTACACTCATGTCCAACCCTAAGCAGTTATATTTTAATATATCTGCCAATTTTGAAAGCGTGCTATAGTATTCCATTGTTATTTCCATTTATATTTTTTGATTACTATTGAAGTCAAACACTTTTTGTGTGTGTGTTTATTGGCTATTTATATTTCTTCTTGCTTAGAGGGTTGGCTCATACCATTGTTGATTTTTCAGTTACATTCTTAATGGTTTTCCTATTGATATGAAAGAACTCTTCATACATTAAGAATATTGATCCAGCCTTTTGTCAAACCCTTTTCCAATTTTTCTTTGATGTCACTTATGATAACTAGGTTGTTATTCATTTTCCATTTTAAAATTGATTCAGGTATACACTGTGAAAAAGTGGAGAAGAATAATTATATCAATATACATTCACAAAATATACATTCACAAAAGATTATAATGTGCATTTCAATAATATGGGGAGAAAAGTAAATATTCCTCTTATAAAGTAACAGAAAAACATAAGAAAGATTAGAAGAGGTAGTGTGTTCATTTATAGTTTTTGAAAATGTTTATTTTCAGTGATACAGAGACAAAAAGAGAGACAGAGAGAGAGGTCTTCAATCCCTGGTTCATTCCCCAGATGGCCGCAATGGTCAGAGCTTCACTGATCTGAAGCCAGGAGCCAGAAGCTTCCTTCAGGTCTCCCATATGGGTTCAGGGGCCCATGGACTTGGGCCATCTTCTACTTCTTTCCCAGGCCATAGCAGAGAGCTGGATCGGAAGAGGAGCAGCTGGGACTAGAACCGGTGCCCATATGAGATGCTGGCACTTGAGTCCAGGGCTTTGAACTGCTGTACCACAGGGCCAGCCCCTACACTTAATTTTATTAACAGTTTTCTTTGTTGTTTTCTTGCTTTGAGAGATACAGCATCCTTCTTTATTCATCTTCTAATAATTGATCCTGTTAACTGTTTTTACTCTAAGTCTTTAATCTCTTTGCACTGATGCACGTTGGCAGGGGAGAGTTCAACTTTTTGCAAGTTTCTCTTTTGAAACAACAAATGCAAGGGCTGGTGCTGTGGGTAAAGCCGCCGCCTGCAATGCCGGCATCCCGTATGGGCACCGGTTCTGTCCCGGCCACTGTACTTCTGATTCAGCTCTCTGCTGTGGCCTGGGAAAGCAGTAGAAGATGGCTCCAGTCCTTGGGGCCCTGCACCCATGTGGGAAACCTGGAGAAAGCTCCTGGCTTCGGATTGGCGCAGCTCCAGCTGTTGTGGCCAATTGAGGAGTGAACCAGCGGATAGAAACCTCTCTCTCTCTCTGTCTCTCCTCTCTCTGTGTAACTCTGACTTTTGAATAAATAAGTAAATCTTTAAAAACAAAACAGATGTAGTGCTGCCTTGGCTGAACGGTTCCGGGATGATGTTCCTCAAGGTAATACTTTTTACAGAGTCGTAGATTGTGCTTCCCGGTTCCTCCTAAGCAGTTATGCAGTATTGTCTTGTACTTGTTTTTTTTATTTTTAAATTTTTTAAATTTTTTAATTTATTTTTTAACAGGCAGAGTGGACAGTGAGAGAGAGAGACAGAGAGAAAGGTCTTCCTTTTTGCCGTTGGTTCATCCTCCAATGGCCGCTGCGGCCAGTGCATCTCGCCGATCTGAAGCCAGGAGCCAGGTGCTTCTGCTGGTCTCCCATGCGGGTGCAGGGCCCAAGCACCTGGGCCATCCTCCACTGCCTTCCCGGGCCATGGCAGAGAGCTGGCCTGGAAGAGGGGCAACCGGGATAGAAGCTGGCACCCCAACTGGGACTAGAACCTGGTGTGCCGGCGCCACAAGGCGGAGGATTAGCCTATTAAGCCATGGCGCTGGCTTGTACTTGTTAATTATTAGTGCAGGGAGCCTCCTTACTCTGTATTTGTTTACACGCAAACAGAACTGGGTGCCAGGAATAATGTAGTTTGAGCCTTTCCTGCTGGTTTTCGCTGGTGACATTCAAAGTCCTGGAGACCTTTCCCTTGGAATTTGGCTCTGAGGAGAAGCAGGAATGGTGGCCTCTGTCTCCTAACTGGTCACCAGAAGCACCTGCAGAGGGACTGGGCTGCCCGAGAGGCAGAGTGGAGCCCTGTGCGTCCCTGCAGAAGCCATGTGTGCAGCCTCCCGCGTCCCCGCTCGCCCTCCAGGAAGCAGAGCAGCTCTGGAGGCCAGGGCTGGCCAGCTGGGGTGAGGCTTCCCCGGGCCTGTCCATGCTGGCAGAGCAGAGGAGGCAGGCGTCCATGGCCAGCACGCTGTGGGGGGAGCCTCCGGGGGGCACCGCTCTGCAGCACCTGACATGTGCTGAGGCACAGAGGACTGGCGTGATGTCACACCCCACGGGAAGCCCCTGTCTTTTCCCCTCACAGGCAGCCCTCCTGGGACTTCCTGCAGGGTGTTGGGCAGCTGTTTCTGGTTGTTGGGTTCCTTCTGAAATTAGCCCATGGCTTCCACCCTGGGAAGCTTCACTGGGCCTCACTCTGAACTCTTAGGTGGGTGGGGTTGTTCTAGAAAATCAAACTGTGTTGTAGCTGGTCGATGGCAGTGGGAATGCAGCTCATTCAAGTCCTGGTCACTTGGGTTTGCTTTTGACATCAGCCTGTTTGCAGCAGATGCCTAGGTCTGCTTGCTTTGTGGATCCCATTTGGATTTGCAATTCTGGATGCCCTGTATTTGAGGTGCGGCCCTGGGCAGGGAAGGAGTGTTCTAGGAGTACCTGACTCGATCAACACCCTTGGCATGCTGTGCTCATGCCTGAAGTCTTGCAGGCCTTTGTTGGTCTGCTGATGGGTGAGAGTGGAAACGGGACTTTGCAGGGACCTGCCAGAGTTCGCAGGGCTAGCACAGCAGCTGTTCACCTGCACAGACACTCAGAGGTCGAAGTCTGGTTTTGCAATGAGAAGTTGCCTGGTTCCAGGGGACAGACCTCCCCTGCCCTTGCTCATCTCCCTTTTCTGCAGGGAGGTTGACCTTCCTGACAGTAGCCCTTTCTAGAAAGAACACGCTACCCACTCCCGGGCAGGACCAGAGACTGGGAGCACGTTCTCATCTCCATCCTCCACACCCTTCAGCACTACCTGGATTCTCTTCAAGGCCATCTGTCATTATAGTGCCGGGGCCTTGATGGTGTCCACTCTGTGCCCCCTCTCCCGCCCACACGAGGGCGTGCGTGTAGTCGTGTGCATCTGGGTCGGTAACCCACAGCAGCTGATTTTCCTGCAAGCTGACGCCAGGCGGGGGAGGAGCGGGTCAGGAGCAGGGCTTTCCAGGGCTCGGCCTGTGCCTTCCATTTGGGAGAGGAGCGCCCTGGGGGAACATGCCCTGGGTGTGAATGGGACCGGCACTCGTGTCTGAGTCCCTGCTCTGCAGAAAGCAGACCGATCGCTCTTTGCCAAAACTAATGGGATAACTGTGCTGCAAATTCTTCTCCACAGACACTTAGCCACCTCTTCATGCAAGTAGAAAAATGAGGCTTTCAGAATTCACTTTCAGCCAAAGAGACTCTTTAAATTTGCTCCAGTCTAATTTCACAGGAGGGAAGCTCTCCGTCTTGGGGACACCGCCTTCCTGTGAATGTGGCCGTTGTCTGTCCACCCTGCCCAGCTAACTCGGCAAGACCCCTCACGGCGTACGGCCCAGTAGCCCCCAGATATGTGGGTCATTTCTGTCTGAGCCAGTGGGGGCTTCACATCATTGCTTTGGATTACAAAAGCCAAACAGACTGAATAGAAGATGAGGTGTGCTGGTCTTCCCGGAACTGTGTTCTTGTCAGGTCTCTAATATCCCTTGCGGCAGAAAATTGGATTAATGAGTCTTAGCTGTGTACATATTCCATTATGATGATAAGCCCAGGGATGTTGACACAGAAAGTCCTGCTTGCAGCTAGATCTCGGGGGCCTAGGAGTGGCCCTCTCCTCTCCCTCGATCTGGGACACTTCAACGCTGGCCCAGCGGGCTTTGAGAGCGGGTACCTTATGTCTGAGGCCGTTTTCAATATGACCTCAACTCCTGATGCCCCGAGACCCTCACTCCCAGACTAGCCAAGGTGGACGTGTGGTTCTGTGTGTCTCGCTTGGGGCCACTTGGCCAAGGAGAATGGGCTCAATGAGGAACCAATGTCATTAACCTATCACTGCTTCCCCGTGTGTGCTGGGTCCGTGGAACCTGGCTATCACAGTCTGAGCTACCTGCTGATTGCCGCTGAGTGATATTCAGACTTGATAATACGGCTCCCAAAGCAAAGTTTGAAAAGGAAGTGTAGCTCTGAGTAATGACAACAGTGTTAGCGGCAGCCCTGACAGCAGAGCGTGTTTCTTGCTTCACAAAGCACTTGGCCTTGAAATGGCGTCTATAGATCCGCACATCCCATGTCTAGGAACAGGATACTATTACTCTCTTTTCTCACATTCAGAACATATTTATGGGATGCAGAGGATGTAAAAAAAAAAAGTCAGTAGATTCATAGGTGTTGGAGGCAGGGAATGCCTAGGGGAGGCTGGCGTTGGGGTCATGTATCCGGATTCAAAAGTACTGGTCTCAGCCTGACGTTGTGGGCAAAGCTGCTGCCTGCGACACCAGCATCCCATTACGGGTGCCAGTTAAGTCGCAGCTGCTCCACTTCCAGTCCAGCTCCCTGCTAATGGCCCTAGAAAGCAGCAGAAGGTGTGCCAAGTGCTTGGGCTCCTGTACCCATGTGCGAGACCCGGATGGAGTTCCAGGCTGCTGGCTTCAGCCTGGCCCTGCAGACACCATTGTGGACATTTTGGGTACCAAAACCAGTGAATGGAAGACCTCTCTCTCTCTCCCCCTCTAATTCTGCCTTTCACATAAAATAAATAAATCTTTAAAAATAAAATAAAAGGAGAGGCAATGGTCTCTAGGCAAACACTTCTCACACTGGGCTCCTCAGAGCTGCAAGGTGCCACTCCCCCCCCCCCCCCACACACACTGTTCTCTCATTCCATAAATTAGGAAATCTGTTAGACACATTTAAATAAACTTTCTTTAACATGGGAATGTAATGTAGAGCACCAAAAACAGAACGTTTGCCAAATGGATTTCACCGTGAAAAGCTCTGCTGGAAATATCCACGTACTCCAGACTCAGAAATGCTGCTCTGACCTCCAGTGACCGTCTCTGAGTCTCGCTGGATTGTTCCTGCCATACCCTCACCCACATTCAAATTCTTAGGCCCCCAATTTCTTTTTAACCACATAATGATAGGTGTGATATTAATTATAGAAAATTAGAGAACACAAGTGCAAAAGAAATCAGTCACTGTGTTCCTCCCATGGGTAAAAGACTCATTTTCTATAAAGATTTATTTATTTATTTAACAGAGCAGGACAGAAACACAGAGAAAGGTTTTCTGTCTACTGGTGCACTCTCCAAATGCTTGCAACAGCAACGTTTGGGCCAGGCCACAGCTGGGAACCTGGAACACCAGCTGGGTCTCCCATGTACATGGCCAAAGTCCCTTGGCAGGAAGCTGGATTGCAAGTGCAGAGTAGCCTGGCCTGCTGTGCCATAGCACCGGCCCTGGTAGTAGACCCGTCTCTAATACAGGCACTTAAAAAAGGTCGTAGAAATGGAACTAAAAGATAAGTTAACTTTGGTGCAAATGGTCTTCAAATCCATGCCTAGTTTTTTTCATTATATGTGTTTTTTGTCAACTTCTTGAAGACCCTTGTCTGCCTTTCCCTGCCCCTCTCTGGTTTCTGCTGCTCTCTCATTCCACACTGTGCTCTTGATGTTGCAACATGGGATCCAACCAGAGATACTTTGGTAATCGGCTTTTATTTGACTTAATGTAAATAGTTTCCATTTGATGATATCCTGTGTTTTACTTTTTAATGGCTTCTTAGTTACCCAGCATGTTTTTGAACCGTAAATTAGACATTTTTCTAGGCTTTTAGTTGGTTCTTCATCCTCAGACAGAGCCCTAACTGGAACCAGCTCCTGAGCCATCAGGAGCATGTCCCTGGACGTCAGATGTGACCTCCTTCCTGGCAGTATGGGCCTGGGGACAGATGGCACGAGGGTAAAACCTCACCCTGCTACTTAATATTTTGATGAATCTGAGGCTGTGTAGCTTCTTCAAGCCTCTGCCTCCATAGCTGTAAAACGGGAATGATGAGGGTGCCTGCCTCAGTGCATTGCTGTGAGGGCTGAATATCACATACAGGTGTGGGTGTGGGGTGGGAGTGTGAGTGTATGGTGTGGGTGTGGGTATGGGTGTGGAGGTATGAGGTATGAGGTGTGGGGTGTGGGTGTGGAGTGTGGGGTATGGGCGTGGGTATATGGCTGTGGGGTGTGGATGTAGAGGTGTAGGGTGTTGGTGTGGAGGTGTGTGTGTGGAGGTACAAGGTATGGGGTGTGGGTATGGGTGTGGGGTATGGAGGTGTAGGGTATGGGTGTGGAGGTATAGGGTGGGGGTGTGGGGTGTGAGTGTGTAGTGTGGATGTGGATGTGGAGGTATAGGGTGTAGGTCTGGAGGTATGAGGTGTGGGGTGTGGGTGTGGAGTGTGGAGTATGGGTATGGGTGTGGGGTGTGGATGTGGAGGTGTAGGGTGTTGCGTGTGGAGGTGTGTGTGTGGAGATATGGAGTATGGGGTATGGGTGAGGGTATGGGGTGCGGGGTGTGGGTGTGGAGGTGTGGGGTGTGTGAGTGTGGGTTTGGATGTGTTTTGGGGAGGGAGGGAGGGAGGACGGGAGGACCAAGGCGGGAGTGTGGAGTTCCATGGACCATCCTGCCCTCTGCTTGCCCATTGTGCTTCCCCCGCTCTTCCTCACTGTCTGACAGTGGTGGTGGCGGGGGCAGGACACAGAGGGACAGACAAAGTGGTGGCTGCACCTGGAAGGTGACTCCAAGCTCTGCTACCCAGTAGCTCTGTGACGTAGACATGTGTAACTTCCTCTGGTAGTCAGTCTGGAAAGCAGGTATTAATTGAAGTCCCTGTCTCATAGAGTCGGTGTGATGACGTCCTGCTGTGTGGACACTGCCTGTCATGTAATAAGCCCTCGGTGAGTGGCACGCAGGAAAACCACTTAACCTCCTTGAGCTGCGGTGTCTACGTCAGTAAGACAGAAGCCACTGCGATGACTGTGTCAGGGTATCACTAGCATTAAGTGGAGAAACAAAAAAGGCAAAGTTTTGGCCTGGTTCTTGGAAGTAAGTCTTCCATACTTGGCAGCTCCTGGACCATAGTATTACTCTGGTGTTGAAGAACGTGACCAGCTGGACCAGGCAGGCTGGTGCCCTCTAGACTCTGGTCCTTAATAGCTGGCGGTTTGAGCTCTCCAAGGTACCAGTCTTTCAGTATGAGAGACAAAGAGCCAGCTCTACTTCAGTCTGCAGTCTGGAAACCACTGAAGCTCGCATACTCTATCCTGACCTGTCCGGGAATTTCAAAGTCCACAAGACTATCGTAGAAGGCTTCCCTTACAGGAGTGATACTCGGTTATATTTTCAGTGCAAAGTATTGCTGATGAGATATTCAAAGGGCTGAGGCAAGAGGTTTTGGTGGGAAGGGGACAGTGTAATAGAACACAGGGTTGCTTTCAGCACTGTGTTGATTTTTGAGCTTGAGTCAGGTCCAGGAAGGGAAATGTGCTGGGAATTGTGTGTCTCTGTGGAACTGAGTGTGGAACATCTCCCTCCTTGTGTCATGAATTCAGTCTGTAGGCGTGTTGCGGTCTGTAATTCCTGGGACTCCTTAGAAATGCTGCAGTACCATTCTTGTTTATGTCCAGGCTGCACATTATAAACCATTATTTTCCATTCAAGTCGGAGCTGAGCTATTCTTGAAACCCAGTAATTCTGTATTTACTTCAGAATCGCTCTCCTGCACTGAAGTTTCCTTGGAAGGGACCTTTGTTTTCGTCAGAGCTCTGAAGTGTGAATTCTAGACAATTTGCTAAATGCATCACGTTTACATAGGCATAAGCCACTTCCCTCCACATCACCACCTCCTGCTTGCACTGCTGGCTGGATGGTTAAAGAAAATGAAGCTTAATTTTCTGTAAGCAGCATTCCATGGTTTCCAAATCAGCTTGCAGAGACACAGATAAACGAAATGGTGCAGGGGTAACTATCCAGGCAGGGAATGGGAAGCCAGTGCTGAAGCAAGCCAGGTGTGCAGAGTTGTTTTAGCATCCTCAGTCCCCGAGGGCAAGGAGGCGGGAGGATGAGGTTCCGGGGACTCCCTGGCTGCTGCTGGGCTTAGGTCTGAAGTGCTAGCAGGTGGGTCAGCACCAGGGTGTCACCTGGGATACCTAACACATGGCCCATCCATTCAGAGTTGCCAAGAGCCCTGATAAGGCCTGTCCTGGGGCTGTCCGTGCCTGAAGTCAGTCAGTGTGTGGGGAGTGGAGAACATTCACTTCATTCGTTGCTGGGTTCAGATGCTAATTTGGGAGGTAGGCGTTTAGCCTAGCGGTTAGGACATCCGTGTCCCCTATCCCAGTACCCGGGTTTGATTCCTAAGCTTCCTACTGATGTAGAAATGAGAAGACAGCAATGATGGCTCAAGTAATTGGGCTCCTACCACTCACATGGCATACGTGGGTGGCTTTCCAGCTCCCGGGTTTGGTCCGAGCACTGCACTACCCTTTGCAGGCATTTCCAGAGTGAATCATTGAATGGGACGTCTCTTTCTGTCTCTGAAATAAAAAAAAAAAACTGCCAGCTTTGGCCTCCATGTGTATGTTGGGGAGCGGGGCAGGGGGCACTGAATCGCGCAAGGTTGTTCATCTGTCTCGGCCTCGGTTAAGTTCAGGCTTTAGCTGTAGACACAGTCGCGTTGTCAGGCTTTGTTGGGTGTGTGTGTATGTGATGCTAGACCCAGATATCCCCCCCCCCGACCCCCACACCCGGAGGCCAGTTCTCAATGAAGCTGGAAGCCTTTTTCCCTGAGTGGGGGTTCTCACTCTTCCACCTCATTCTCCAAGAGGTTCTCTGGCCACTGTCTTGTGGAGCCTTTCACTGTTTGTTCTTGCTGCCTTTATGCTAACAAGAGCTGTGTTTTGTTGTTGCTTTTTAGTTATTAGACTTACTTATTTGAAAGTCAGAGTTAGAGAGAGATTGATCTTCCGTTCATTCTCCCAAATGCTGCAACAGCTGGGGCTGCGCTAGGCTGAAGCACAAAGCCTGGAACTCCATCCAGGTCTCCCCTGTGGGTGGCAGGGCCCCAAGCATGGGGGGCCATCTTGCACAGCTCTCCCAGGTACTTTAGCAGGTAGCTGGGTCTGAAGCGGAGCAGCCAGGACTCAAACCCAGTGCTCACGTGGGATGCCGGCACTAGTGCCAGCCCCACGGAGCTGTGTTCGCACGTTTTCCCTTGCTTTCAGTGCTTGCTTGCACCAGGCACGGTGCTGCTGGTGGTGGTGGTGAGGGGGAGTACAGATGTGAATCCTTGCTGTGCCTGCTCTGAATCCAAGAGGGAAACAGGTTGTGCTACAGCTTGGAGAACTGTAGCTGTAAGAAGTGGTACCCTGGGGACACCCCAGGGACCCCTTCTGAGTGAGTGCTGACACATTGTTGCACTGAGTTTTGCCTCTCTAGGAGAGGGCATGTGGGGAGAGAAAGGGCTCCTGTCTTCCTCATTAAAATTCCACCAGCTCAGGGCAGGGAAAACATCCTCCTCTTACAAATCAGGAGAGGGGAGGCTGTGCCAGGCCGGGCCGTGTCTTAATCATCTCTGTAGCCCCCAGCGTGTCTCGCTCAGGGAAGCTGGAATTGCATTTAGAGCTGCCCACAGTCCTAGGGCAGCTAGGAGAATAGTGCACAGATTGTGCTGATGGAAAAATTCTGCATTTAGGGATTATTTTCCCCCTTTGGGTTAAAAAGAAAAATGTTAGTGTATGTCATGAGGCCTGATGGATCCGTGCACACGGTCTCAAGTTACAGATAACAAGCCGTGTTGTGTTCCTATCACTCCAGCTGTCTCCCACCTGGGGCCTCCTGCCCTGGGCTGCGTTTGTTCATTCCTTGGTTCATTCATTAAGCAAGGCTCAGTGGGTCACCTGTGTGGCTTCAGAAAACTGAGCAGGTGGGACACACAGCCCCTGCATTCAGGAAGCACCTGGTCGAGTGGAGAGAGAAATTGAATACATTTTTATTTGTGATGTGAATATATACACAAAGAAAGACAGACATTCCCTCTCCCATTCCTGGCTAACATCAGTCCAACTCCCACTGTCTTCTCCAAACAGAAGCCTCATTAGAGGTTTGTAAAATATCCATGAAGAGGTTTCGATGCATGCAGAAGCAAACACTAACCCAGATTCTTATTCCTCTCCCTTTTAATTCCGAGAGCAGAACTGACTTCTCCCAGCTGTAGTATGGGCTCTAACATATGAGACGGCAGTGTGCTTTTTCCTTTCTATGTACTGTGCTCTAATGCTCCTGGGCGCTTCCCGTGAAAGCTGTGTAGCCCTCCACTGGGTGTCTGCGTGTACTTTGTATTATAAGTGGTCTCACCATGGGTGTCTGAATGCCGTCCAGCCTCTTGTTATTTTGCAGAGTGGTGTAGTGGATAGCCTTGTGCATGGTACTTCACACACCTGTGCTTCTGCAGGCTTAGTCCCAAGTGTCATTTGAGGGTCAGCATCAAGCAGCCATTCCCAGTCACTGTGTCACTGTTAATGTCTTTTGCAGTCAATGTGCATTGGGTTTTTCTCTGGCCTGGTCCGAAGATGAAAACTCACTCTTTTGAGAGGTAAACTTTAACTCTGTGAGATTTATTGATGTAAAAAGGTTTGTCACATCAGCTGTTCTTGATGGTTATGTTCTCTTTTACTGCGTGTATGAGAGGTGTGTGTGTGTGTGTGTGTGTAATTCTTCTGATTTTTAGGAATGTTGCTGCTGTGAACGGTTAACACACTGCGTTTCCTCTCCCTTCTTAGATCTTCCCTTCTCACACTTGGTAATTCATCTTCGTTCTCTGCGTTCCATCCTACGTGTTGCTATCTTTTCATTCTTTTAGCCAACCCCAACGAGGCAGTCAGCAATTTGCTCTGAGTGTTTCTTGCCCTGCTTTTGCTGGTAGCTTTATTACTGCACCATCATCAGAGGACATGACACTTTCATTCTTACATGTTACCCTTGTCTCTGCCCCTCTTCCTTTGTAAATAAATGTCTTCCTCAAGTCATCTTCGCAGGTGGCTACAGCGAGTCATGAAGGGCTCACGGTGCCAGGGAGCCAGGCCATCATGTGTGCCACGTGCTTTCTGTGTTACTTGTTCTGGGGAGAGGGCTCACGTGAACAGGAAATTCTCACTGCTGCCTTCTTGACCACGTGCAGGGGTCGTCACTGGCCTGACTGCCGCTCTCACCTCAGTCTTCTCTCATGAGTGCTTGGGTATCTTGTCGGCCGCTTTGTTGATGTCCGGGTGAAAACGCAGCCATTTCAGTAGGGTGGCTCTCAGCGTGGGCCGAGCGAGCTCCACCTGCCGTGACTCACTGTGCTTCCCAGGATGTAGATTCGGTGCTGCTCCTGCATCAGGAACACCGTGACTGACCGTGTCGTAGACGTGTCCTTGCTTCTTCAGGGGCTGCAGGCACGCACGGGTAGGGTTTCCTTGGCATCTCTCTGGAGCCATCTTCTACTCTCTAATCCGCTGTGATTTCTTCTTCAGCTTCCTCTCACGTGGTCCCCCTTTCTCACCTCTGGCCTGTCCTCTTTCTCTCCCTTCCTTTCTTTCTTACTCTCCCCGCCCCCACACACATAGTGTCTGTTCTGCTCGAACTTCTTCCACGTGGGGCTTTATTTCTCCCTGGCTCTAGATGGCCACTTGCCCTCTACTCCGTGGCCTCCGTGTGGCTTTGTGGTTCTGTGGTGCTGTGCTTCGCTGTCTTCTTACAAAGGTGATCTTTTCTGTTTTTGCCATATTTTTAAGTATTTCTTTACATAAAAGGAACTTTCAGGTATTGCCTATATAGGAAGAACACAACAATACTTCCCAACCCCCCCCCCCGAACCACGCTCGCTCCTCCTTCTTTTTCTTTCAATTTTTGCCACAACGTACTTTCAATTTACTTTATAATTACAAGCTTAATCCTCCACTAAATAAAGAATTAGGCAGGAAGACCACTGTTCCTCAGGAGTACAGCCAAGGGTTGTCACGAGTGATCAGCTCTCAGGACGTCAGTTTCACTCCTCTGCCTTCTCTCTTTTGTGTACTCAGTGTGTTAGCTGCCGCCTACCAGGGGAGCCACGACACGTGTCTTTTGGGGACTGGCTGATTTCACTAAGCCTCTGATTCACAAAGCTGTAGTTGGTCCGCTTTTCCATTTTTCTGCTGAGTGTCCTGTGGTAAATTTTGATGTTCCTGTCCACAGCTTTTTTCTTCTTCATTTTTTTTTTTTAATTTGACAGGTAGAGTTATAGACTGAGAGAGAGAGAGACAGAGAGAAAGGTGTTCCTTCCATTGGTTCACTCTCCAAATGGCCGCAACAGCCGGAGCTGTGCTGATCCGAAACCAGGAGCCAGGTGCCTCTTCCTGGTCTCCCATGCGGGTGCAGGGCCCAAGGACTTGGGCCATCCTCCACTGCCTTCCCCGGCCACAGCAGAGAGCTGGCCTGGAAGAGGGGCAACCGGGATAGAATCTGGCGCCCCGACCGGGACTAGAACCCGGTATGCTGGCGCCGCAGGCGGAGGATTAGCCTAGTGAGCCGCGGCGCCGGCCGCTTCTTAGTTTTTTAAAATCAATATACCAGATTGTTTTATTTTTCAAAAAAAAAAAAGTAGCTATGGTTGGGATATGCTGGGTCTCATTGGCCAGCCTTTCCCCAGGAAGCGCTGTGCACGGAAGGCGGGGAACCTGGCTGCCTTTCCCGCCTCGCCTCCCAGAGGCCCTGGCTGCAGTGACTCCCGCCTGCCAACGTGGTTCCTCCGCGTGGTGCTCTCTCCTCGCGCTGTAAGACACATCCGGTCCAAGAGGGTTTCTCCCATAGGCTGTGTGCACCCTGCCTCCACTTCTCTTGCTGCACCCAAGTTGCCCTTCGCAGTCAGCGCGTTGCCTGCAGAAAGAACCATGCTGTAGGCACTTTCTGCACTTCGCTGCCCTGGGGCATTTCAGTCTTTTCCTCTTCTCTTTGTTTTACTCCCTTCTTGTGCAGATTCTGCACTGGTCCCCTGTCCTTGCCTCTACATCCTTCCGTTCTTGCTGAACGGGAGCGTCTGGGCCATCGCTTATGGAGGAGGCCTTTGTCTGCAGGAAACACGCTTTTGCGATTTTTTTCTTGTTTTGTTGTTTATTGGCCTACGTGGGCCCGAGACTTTTTATTTCCATCTGGGCAGTTTCTGCTATACTGTTCAAGCCTGGGGATGCCTCTCTTCTGGTTATTCTGAAAATGAAATTTATGGTGTTTTCCCTGTTGACATTTTTGATTAAATATGATACGCAGGAGGGAAGAGAGAAATTGCCAGCTATGTGCAGGCCTGTTAAATACCAGATCTCTAAACAGGCAATTTTGATCAAATACGGCTGTTTCACAGGGAATAGGAAAAAATGATAGTTAATATTTCATCTCTGTGCCAGTCACAGGTCCCCTCTGAGCCCGAGGAGGCCCCTTGAGGCTGAGTGCCAGCTGCTTTTCATGCCGAGCTGCTTCGCCCGCACTTTCCCTGAGGGGAGGAGGGGGATGAAGTGAGAGGAGCTGCGTGACCTGGAGGGCGACGAGAACGGGGAGACAGACATTCGCCCTGGAGGTGTGGAGTGGCCTGAGCCACCCACCGTGGGGTGCAGCAGCTCTTCCGGGTTCCTGCTTGCTTCACCCCGATCTCTGGGCAGTGTGTCCCTTAGCAGGTTGAAAGGGAAGATGCTGGAGCTGGCACTGTGGCATAGTGGGGAAAGCCGCCGCCTACAGTGCTGGCATCCCGTATGGGCACTGGTTTGAGTCCCGGCTGCTCCACTTCTGACCCAGCTCTCTGCTATGGCCTGGGAAAGCAGTGGAAGATGGCCCAAGTCCTTGGGCCCCTGCACTTGTGTGGGAGACCTGCAGGAGGCTCCTGGCTCCAGGCTTCGGATTAGCTCAGCTCTGGCCTTTGCAGTCATTTGGGGAGTGAACCAGCAGATAGAAGACCCCTCTCTCTCTCTCTCTCTCTCTCTCTGGCTCAACCTCACTCTGTAACTCTTTCTAATAAATAAAATAAATCCCATCACCCTCAGGGCCCTCACTTGGCATTTTTGGGCCTCCACCAAGCCTTTCTGGCTTCCTACCTCATTAAAAAAGATGTTTATCTTTTCTTCGAGAATTAAAATTCATGCCCTGGTGCTTTGAGCATTGAGCTGGTTCACTCCCCTATTGGCCACAATGGCTAAGGCTGGGCCAGCCCAAGTCCAGTAACCTGGTACTCCATCGTGGTCTCCCAGATGAGTGACAAGGACCCAAGTACTCAGGCCATCGTGCACTGCTTTCCCAGGTGCATTGGCAGGGAGCTGGCTGGGAAGTGGTGCTCCTGTGTGGGATGCTGGACAAAGTCAGTGGCCTACCCGGCTGTGCCACAACGTGGGTCCCGAGGTTCATCTTCTGTGTGCCTTCTGAGCCTGAGACCCCGACGCACAGGCTTAGGAACAGGTGGCGCTCCTTGTGCCACAAGTCATTCTTCACAATGTATACATCGCATGGAAGATGCTGGAGTATCTTTAAACAGTCACTCAGAAGGTAAGACACGGGCTGGGCTGGACACATTTATACACGTTTGTTTTTAATACACATCTGATGGGAGGTTTGAAACGAGCTCTCCTTAGGCATAAGTCAGCTTTGAAAGCCAGTCACTTCATCCCATACTGAGTCCTCATGTTTCCTAAGAGCTGTCTAGAACTTCATCCCTCCGGAGTCTTCCTGTATGTGAGCCTCAGCCCACATCCTGTCTCTTCCGGGAAGGCTTCCCTGGCTGCCACAGAGCACTGGAGCCCAGACATGAACAGATGGCAAAGTGACTTTCAGACTCGCGGTCTGAGGCTCGGTGTGGGCTCGCCGGTCGCCACCGCAGCCCCTCCCCAGGGCTCTGGCCATGGCGCAGGTTGATCTCTGCACACCTTGTCTAGAGCATCTGCTCTTGCCGACTGCAGGTGAGAATGGCCGTTGTCACTTCCTCAGCTTAGACTTCATTAGTGTGGGGTTACGGAAATGCTTCAAACTGCTGCGTCCGATGCTTTTTCCTGCAGTCACCGCTCACCGATCTAGGTCTCCCACCCTGGGACATGCAGACCCACCAGCTAGGAAACAATTAAAACCGGAGTTGGCGTTTCTGCTCAGGATTGTGCATATTCAGTATTTTTTTTTTCGGCCCCAGAGTGCGAGGACGACTGTGGATTTCACCAGGAGCTTTGGCACTTACTTCATCTAGCTCACCTCCCTGCTCCGGACTATTCAGGGAAAACTGAGTGTGACTGCACGATGCACATTTACAATGCCCTGCAAGGCCTAAGTGCACTTCCTCTCGCAGCTGAAGGATTGGCATTGGAACCCAGGGAAACACTCATGTCTGTTCCCATCAGGCTGCCAGGGGAAGTCTCCCTGTGCTGCACGGGGAGGTGGAGCCGTGGTTGCTTCCAGGTTGCTCCAGGAATTCGTTTCACTCATCTGTTCCAGGTTTCACGTCAGTGCTGCAAGCCCATCCAAAGACTGCTTTTGAGAAGGACTCTAATGGCAGCCCCCTCAATAGCTGGCCGGCTTCCTTTGCTCGTGCCCGTTTTTACATAAAACGGTGCCTTCTCCCAGCAAAGAACACACACACACACACACACATATAGATGTTATGGGCACTGAAAAGTAAGATGTGGAATTAGATATAACTCAGTTTAATTTGAGCAGTGCTGGCTAAAGTCTCTGTTAGGTGATCTCCATTTAGAAACGGGACTCACCTCGTGTATGTTTTTAAAAATCCGCCCTGTAAGCCTTGATTGCCTATTTGTCACTAACACTGCTTTGGGCTGAGAGCTTATTATCCGTTAGCTGCACAAGGGTAGGTGCCACCAGCTCTTGATGGTCCTCGGCAAAGAGTAGTGGCTTCCCGTGGGTGCTTGAGAGCTAAATCCTCACAACTGGTGCGGTGGATACTGGTATTATCCCCACTTTACAGATGAAAATGCAGAGGCTCAGAAGAGAGCCCTGAGACCAGACACCTGAAGGGTAGGGTGCTCCAACCCATAGGTTCAAGTGCACTATCCTGTCCCACGGAAAGAGGGTGGGTGAGCAGATAAGGGGGCTCTGGGGAGCCTGGGGCCGCGTCAGATAAGCAGAGGGGTGGACTTGGAGCTGAGAGAGCTGGGTCTGCATTTGGCAGCTGCAGGGCCTGGGAGCTATCCTCCAGCATCCCTGAGAAACACAGGAATCCTGTCGGCAGGGGTGGCTTCCTGGGAAAATACCACCTGCAGGGTCTTGATTCCCACAGGAGCCTCATGGGTCTGTGTCTTACTGTCCTGTGTCTCCAAGCACAAGCAAGATCGCAGAGCACAGCTCTGAGCGCAGGCCACGGGGCAGCCCTTGTACTGCGCACTGCCGGCAGTCAGGGCCCCCCGCCCCCTGCCCAGTCCTGGCAGCCAGTGCTGAGATCACTGTCCTGCGGATGGGGAGACGGAGGACTGGAAAGGTCCTCGTCTGCGGTCCTGGCTAGGACCGCAGAGCCGGGACCCGCACTCGGCTCGGCCTGCTCCAGAGCCTCCGCTCTCTCCTGCCTCCCCGAGGTCCTTGGGAAGCACAGCCCACTCCCGTGAGGCCTCTAAAGCTGTGCTGTGGCAGCAGCCCTCACGTCATCTGCATTCCCGGTGGTGTGAGCCCTTGGTCCCTAAGGGAGCCGCAGCCTGGCTGTCTCTCCACCTGTCAGTCAGGCTCAGTGGCATGCCGCCGCCCCTACAGCGCTCCTGACAGTCGCCCAGCACCAGCACTGGTGCCGAGCTGTGCACTGGACACTCAAGGACAGGAGGGACCCGGTCCCTGCAGGGGAGGGACGAGGCCGGGCCCAGGCGAGGTGTCCCTGCGGTTGCTCCGGTCCAGGCTCAGGAAGCACTGTCCCGGTGTCTGATCTCCCCCGAAAGTAGGCTCAGCTGGACGTTGTACAGGAGCTGCTAATTGCAAACACTCTGAGCGCATTGATCCAGAGCTGTTCTGATTAAGTAATTATTCACAACAGCACCTAGGAGGGCTGAGGGAGATTACTGGGAACGGGCCAGCCCCGGTCTCCATTTCTGAGAGGCCTTGCAGCCTGCTCCCACAGAGATCTTGAGTCTAGCCCAACTCTTTAATTACCTTCGGAGGCACTAACGTTGAAATTGCATTCTGATTGTTTTCATGTTGGCTTCTGCCAGAGCCCTGAGCTAAGCATGAAGAGGCTGGGGTGGGAGAGGGCGGTCAGTGTGGGTGACAGGTGGGCTCTTTCTCCCGCTGGCTCGCTGGCTCAAAGATCTCCTGCATTACAGGGGTGTAGCAGTCACTGGTTGCCTAGCAGAGGCTTGCAGATACGCCAAGCCTGGGGAGTTCGGATGTGGCTTCGGCTGGCGTTCCCAAGGCAGAGAAACACACTGCTCTGTGTGTCTCTCTCTCAGGCATTAACACTGCAGCTCTGAATCGAGAATTTCTCTCCTCTCTTCCCACCTACGCTTTTTGTTTCAAAGATGCGTTTATTTATGTGAACGGCAGAGTGACGGGGAATGAGGAGAGAGTCTTCCATCTTCTGATTCACTCCCCACATGCCCACAACAACCAGGGCTAGGCCAGGCCAGGCTAAAGCCATGAGCCAAAAACTTCATCCGGATCTCCAGCGTGGGTGGCAGGGGCCACGCCCTGGGACCGTCCTCTGCTGTCTCCCTGATGCATTAGCGGGAAACTGGATCAGAAGCATGGAGGAGCTGGAACTCAAACCAGGCTCCCTGACATGGGATGTGGGCGTCCAAGGCGACGGCTGAACTCCCTGCGCCATGGCACCAGCCCATCCCACTGCTTCCATCACCCACGCAGTGCCTGTCTCCCATGGGTGGCCCAAGTGCCGCATAAGCAAATTCTGACAGACCAGAGCCCCTCCCTTCATCCTGTACCAGGCCTGCAGGCCCACAGAGCTGCTGCCTGTGTTACCGGGGAGGGCTACCTCCCCTCTCCCGTCAGTGAGTCTCCCGCACTGCACCCCAGACTGTTTCTGAGTGCTGCCTGCCTTCAAATCCAGTCTGGCTCAAAGCCCCTTAAAGCCCTGAGCTACAGGTAGAGGAGGAGAAGGCACCGGGTGGGGACAAAGCCATCCCTTTTCCTCCCAGGGCCACGCGCCTTCCATGGAGGCTGTGTGAGCCCTATTTACACTCAGTGCATTTTGTTCATGTTTTCCAAACAGACAGGAAGGGTCCCCTGGGAGGGCACCAAATTACCTGGGCCCGTCTCTGCTGCATGCCCTGCCTTCCTCGGGGAGGGAGCTGTCGCTCCTCGTGTGGTGGAGTCCTGCGCAGTGGCATATTCTTTTCTCTAATGAAGCCCCAGTGGCTGCACAGGTGACACGCGGCAGGCTGTTTGCAGCCCTCCCAAAAGACCACTGTTCCTGTACCAAGGCTAATGAAGGCAAGAGCCCCACTCGCTCACCCTGCAGACTGCACTGCTCAGCACGCTGCCGCGCCTGCATCACGCGCCGAGCAGCCCTCGCAGCCGAGGGCCTGGCGCTTCCAGGATGTGGCCCAGGGGTATTAACTGCAGGACTTCATGCCAGCCGCACACGGGGAGCCAGTCACGCACACGGGGATGGACCCCCAAGACGAGAGTGTGTGTTCGAATGCTGTTTCCCCCTCGCAGCAGCAGTGAGACATCTTCAGAAGGTTCATGGAGAATGTATATTAGGAGCACGGATTTCAGTGTCTTTTTTTTTTGGCACCAAAATAAGGTTTTAATTCCATTTTCCACGTTCTTTTTAAAAGTACTGTCCTATTTGACGTTGGCAGTGTGTAACCTAGGTGTTTGTTCATTCATACTTTCCATAAGTAATTTTTGAACAACTACTACATCCCGGTAGGTGCTAGGAATACAGACACAGCTGCTTCAGACCCATCCCCCTCATTGTGGGTGAAGGCAGTGTGGCAACCTGATCTCTCGGGTTTCTACTGGCCTGCCTACACAGTAATGAAGCAGAGGTGTGGTTCTCCGTATCACCAGCATCTCCTTGGTCTTACAAGCTTCACAGTACAGTGGCAACAGCATGCACGTAGCTGGGATGTGGCCCGGGATTTAGCTACCTTGTAAGCCAGTAGCTGTGTGTTGTGTTTCAGGTATTTTTCCATGCAGTGCTGTTACGGGCTCAGCTTTCTTAGGCTGTTTTGTGTTACGCATTCACACTCGGTACAGTTTACAAAAGACAACAAGAAGGTTTTCATATGGAGTTAACAGGTGTGCATCTAGAGCATCTTTCATGCTAGGACCAAGTACCTTAGATGCTCAGACAGACTTCAGGCATGTTTCACGTTGGAGGAGGTAGATGAGCATGGAATGTGAAATTACTGCCGTGATGAATCCCATCCAAGGAGCAGGGTGTTGGAGACACATCAAAGGGAAATGTCACCAGTGTGACGTTTAGAAGTAACTTTACAGCGAGATCTGAGACAGAACTGGACACTGGGAGGCAACTCAGAAGGGTGTGTCTGGGGCAGTCAGGCTGGGGCATGGCGGCCCAGGAGGAGGGGCAGGTGCTGGACAGAGACAGCAAGGTCTTCCGTGGTGGATCCTGCCCGCCATGCGGGTCACGCCAGAGTGAGATGGAACCTGCAGAGAGCCCGGCTGCAGGGCCTCGAGCAGGAAGCTGACTTGAACCGGCGTCCGTCTTACAAAGATCACCTGGCTGCTGGACGGACAGGGAAGGCAGGGGCGAGAGGTGAGGCCAGTAAGGAGCTGCTGCAGCTTCCTCAGGGGAGGCCGTGCTGGTGCCATGGCCTGGAGTCAAGGCAGGGGTCGGGGGCATTGGGGATGCCTGGGTTCCACACGGGAGTGAGTGCCTGGGTTCAAGTCCCTGCTCCATTCCTGTGGCTCTGCACCCTGGGAGGAAGAAGACACTGGCCCAGTGCTTGGGTCCCTGCCACCCATGCGGGAGAGACCCCAGACTGAGGTCCTAGTTCCTGGTTCCAGCCTGACCCACCTCTAGTTGTTGCACTGTTGCTGGCATTTAGGAGTGTGCTAGCCTAAGGAAGACATCTCTCTCTCCCTCCCTCACCCTCCCCACCTCTCCACCCCTCCCATCTTTTCCTTCCAATAATATAAATGGATAAATAAATAAAGGTGGCATAGCTAGCAAGAGGCAGCTGCCCTATGAGAAGGGGCCAGCTGATAGGGAGGGTGAGGACGGAGGAGAGACCTGGGCAGCTCTCAGTTGTGGACCCTGAGGGGGTGGCTGTGGCCTGAGTTTCTGATCGGTGGGTGCCGCACGGCTTGGTGGTTTGTCAGCAGGTCTGGGAGGTGCTGGCAGCCATGCTGTAGCCTGTTGGCAAAGCCGTGCCAGAGCTGACAGAAACAGCTGAGTGGGGAAACATCCTTGAGGTGCAGGGTGCTGGGCCCAGGCAAATGGGAAGACAGGAGGCCGGTGCCAGGGTGCAGAGCTGGTGGGGACCTGGAGGGCTGGCGGGGATGCCACCATGCAGGAAGATGGCGTCTTCACAGAGAACCAAATGTTGTTCCTTGGAGGGCGAACGCTGTGGGCAGAGCCCCTGCTACTGTGCCCAGGGGTGTGGCGAGGCCAGCAGGACCGGACCGGGTGCAGAAATTGCAGGGATGGAGGGCGCGTGCGGTTGGATGGTTTTCCTCCCGCAAAGATGACGTGTAGGAGGCTTTGCCGTGGGCACATCCTGAGCGTGTGGGGTGTACCCTTCAGGCCCGCCATTTCTGAAAGCATGAATCTCCAGCAGCTACCTTCGTCTGGGTGGGACAGGCACGTTAAAAGGCGAGCGTTTTCTCCCATTTGCAGCCTGTGTGTGGTGACTGCGTGCCAGACCCGAGCAAAGCGTGCTCTGCAGCCCGTGCGCTGTGATTTTTTCCTTCTCTGGGATGTGTCAGGCTCCAGGCGGACCTCGCCCGACGTTCTTCTCCCAAGGACCGGGTGCTGGACGACACCGGGAGGGAACAGGGCCCAGTAATGGAGTGCCTCCCATCTCTGTTTCCACTTTCTGATCTCGCTCTATGCTCACAACCAGCTCTGTGCCTGTGGACTTGTCCCTGAGTGACAGGACTCACTGTCCCAAGACTGGTGGCTGGTTCCATCAGCTGCCCAGAGCCTGTGTGCTCTGGGAAGGCAGTGGGATCCTGGGCCGTCTTGTTGGGATGCTGGTGAGCCGCGTATTCATCGGGGTTCGGTGAAATGGCACCAGGTTGTTCTGCGGTGTTGAGACTTCCTTCGCAAGCCAGCTTGGCGATGTTGAGTGCTCGGAGGACATCAGGGGGGAGGGTATGCTTAGCAGTAGGGAACGCACAGCAGCTCTCGGTACTCAGCGCTCAGATGTGAGTGGCTCCCTAGCCCATGGCCTCTGCTGTTGAGAGCGAGCAGCTGTGCGCTAGGGCTGGCGTGCTGGTGTGGGCCTGCTCACGACGGTCCGTCTGTGTGCCTGGGCGAAGCCGTGACCCCTGCTCTATGAATCCAGGAGCTTCTTCCTGGCTGGCAGGACTTACTACTTGTGTTTCTCGGTCATCTTTCTTCCCCTGTGTTAGTTTAATTGTACATAGTTGGGTGCTGCACTGTGGCACTGCCATACGTGCATCCATTGTGTGGTGGTCAAAATCAGGTTAGTTAACTTTCAAAAATGGTTAAGGGGATGGAAATGCTAACCGTAGTTATACCGTTTGGGGAAGCCATTGTGGTATTTCAATAAGGGTGTACAATGTGGAAGATCAAACCCAGGTACTTCACACTTCTGTCGCCGTTGTCAGTACTTCGGGTTTGGAACTACTGGGTGCCCCTCTCGTATTTATTCACAAAGCACGTAATAGGGTATGGTAAAGTACAGACTCAACACAGTGCTGTAGAGCATCCCATGTTCAAAGATTGAAGGGAAGAAGTAGAGGGTACCACGGTGAAGCCCCGGCAAGTTGGGAAGCCGACCTCATTCGGTGCTGCCGTGTGGGAATGCTGTGTCTGTGCTGTCCGGTGAGGAACCACTAGCCACATGTGGTCACTGAGCACTGTGGATGGCTCGCTGCAGCTCAAAACTACATTCTAGATTTGATTTCACTGTTGTTTATTTACACAGCCATGCACGGCTAAGAGCGCCAAATGGGACTGCACGGGTGTCCGCTGACTTCGCACACGGCCAGAGCCACTTCTTGTCACGTGCATTTGTCCTACTGGTTTTCCGAATGCGGTGACAGTTGCTCTGAGTTCACTTGTACATCTTCAATTTAAAAACAGTAGTAATAGAAGCATAGCTGAACCTCCTGCATAGTTACTAGGTACCAGGTGTTAACAATTTTTTGCTAAGAACCTTACACACATTGGCTGATTTGTAGTCATATGGTGATGTGGAGTTTACAGATGACAAAGGTCAGAGGTCACCCAGGCAGGAGGTGAAGCTGGGGTTCATCCCAGGCAGTGCAACTCCTGCCTGGGATGCCACTCAACTGTCAGTGCCATTTCTTTACAATAGTGTCAAGTCCTTCTTGCTAAAAGCAAAGCTGGGTATTGAGCTCATTAAGAACTCGGGTTAAACACTCAGTGCATGCCCTGCAGCATGGAGGGTGTGATCCTAGCTGGGATGCAGGCATCGAGGAGACTGCGCAGCTCACGTAGTATCAGCCTGGGAGCTGGACCTTCCCCTAGTGCAGAGGGCAGAGAGACCTTCCCTGCCTGAGGCTGAGAGGCTGAGTCTCTACAGGCCCAGGCTGGGGAACGATGCGCGTGATGGAAGAGTTGACATGGGGTATGAAATGAGGCGAGGATCAGGGCAGCTTATGTGATCCTGGAGAGGATTCACCCTGTCCTTTGTCAGGCAGACAGATGGGGCTGGTCAGGGTTCCCTCAGGGCCTGTGCTGACTGGAGGCTGGGGTGGCACTGAACAGGAAGCGGTCTGCTGCTCCATCACCGCCCCCACGGCTGGGCTCCCTCTGCTCTCTGTCCCTTGGTCACCACGAGACACTCAGAATTTGGCTATGTGTTGTAGTGCCGTTTTGCTCCATGTCTTAGCTGTCCCTGCAGCTTTAGATTTGGGGAACAGCAACTGTTATAAGGGGTTCAGTTTGTTGTCCCTTCTTATTCAGGAAACGTGGGCCCCTCAGGTCCCTGATTTCTGTCTGCCCAAATGTGATGCTGTTTTTCTGTCTCTTGGTAGCAGTCCCCTTCCTGGTCCCTTTGCCAGAATTCTCAGGACCCCCAAATTTTTTAAAAAGATTTATTTACTTGAAAGCCAGAGTTACACAGAGAAGCAGAGGCAGAGAGAGAGGTCTTCCATCTGCTGGTTCACTCCCCATTTGGCTGCAAGGGCCCGAGGTGAGCCAATCCCAAGCCAGGATCCAGGAGCTTCTTCCGGGTCTCCCACGCGGTGCAGGGGCCCAAGGACTTGGGCCATCTTCTACTGCTTTCCCAGGCCATAGCAGAGAGCTGGATCAGAAGAGAAGCAGCTGAGTCTCGAACTGGCGCCCATTTGGGAAGCTGGCACTGCAGGTGGCGGCTTCACCTGCTATGCCACAGCGCGGACCCAGGACCCAAAATGAAAGCCAACCCCAACCCCCTGCCCTTTGTCATCTCTCCATCTTCAGACGTCCTGCACATGGTCGTCCTCTCTCTGTCCACCCAGACTTTCCTCATGGGTGTCCATCTGTCCCAGTGCCTCTGCCATGCCCTGAAATATGAGCTGGGTGGTTTGGATGGGCTGATACGGAGAGGATTCCTCCTGGGAGAAGGCATCCATCTGACCATGTGAGGAGTGAACAGTGACTCACAGGCAGGGTAGCACAGGTGGCCAGGTCCCCGCAGGCATGCAAACCCGGCTGAAGTGACAGCAAGCGCCTGCTATTCCTGGGGTCTGCTGGTGGCCTCCACAGCCTCTCCATAGCACACGGGCTCTTCTGGGGTGTTAATGTCTTCCTGTGAGTTCAGTGGATAATGTAATCTCTGGCCAGACTGCCATGGCGGGGTGTACAGTTAGCAAAAGGGATCTGTGATGGTCTGTGGAGGAGGCTGCACATCTGTGAGACCACCGTGGTGCACATTCATTCTCACAGAGCTCCTCGCCTGGGGGGTGTGGGCTGGCCGTCACGCTCGTGTGACAGCAGCCCCCTGTGGGAGGTTTCCAGAGGGGACAGTGGACGAGGGGGGTTTGCTTGGAATGTGGCCGTGCCAATGGCCTCGCGCACTGACGCAGAAAGCCCGCGGGCTCACTCTTGCTTCTGTTTTGCTTGTCTCCAGCCTGCACAGACAAGGAGTTGAGGAACCTCGCCTCCCGCCTCAAAGACTGGTTTGGAGCTCTTCACGAGGACGCAAACAGGGTCATCAAGCCCACCAGCTCCGACACAGCCCAAGGCAGTAAGTCCGCTTGGCTGCTGCCAGTGTATTTCATTCTAAATATCACTTTTTCTCACCTGTTAGACATTACTAAGCAGTAGCATTTGGGGGTTAAAAAAGAAACACCCATGAAATATATACATTGTCTTAAAAGGGGTCTCAGTTTCAGAAAAGTTGAACTATGGAGGAGGGAAGAGAGAGTGGAGAATTAAGAAAAAATACAACTGATATTTGAAAAACTTTGATTGCAAATCTGTCATGCTCAGGAAAGACATTTTGGAAATGACATTAACTATGTAGAAAGAAATATTTTAAATGTATAAGTCCCCCATTTTAATAACTGTGTGTGTGTATGTGTGTGGCGACAAAGTATAGGTCATACTTTGCAGATTGTATCACTGAAGAACTGCGTTGGCCATCTTTCCATGCCGTTGTGTACTTGTGCTTCGTAGGGGCTCCAGAGAAGCCTGTGTCATGGACAGAGCTATTGCTAATGTTAAGCTAACGTGAGCGATGCTGTGACAAAGACCTCTGATGGCCTTTGTGTACATCAGTCACACTGAACTTTGCCTTTGAAAATTTGGGCCAGTTATCTGCTTCCCCCAGCCAGCCTTGCATCAGCTGGACAGAAAAGTCCCACTGGGCCCTTACTTTTTCACATTGATTCAAGTTTCTGGGTGCTTCTAACTCGGAGATGGCCAAGGGTAGGCCTCTGCACACTGTGGCCGATCCCAGCAGAGCGTACATTACTGAACAGTTCACATACAGGTGTTTTGCCACCAACTGTTCTGTGCAAAAACATAGTGTTAGTGCTTAACAGAGTATTTTCACCCCACGTTTGGCTGAGTGTCTTAAAGACATGCTTGTGGATTGAGTGCAGGAGGTAAGAAGTTACATGGAGAACTCCGGGGATCCAGAGTTTGACCTGTGCCTGGTCTGTGGCCAGAAGGAAAACAAAGTCCTTGATCTTGGGTTGCTCTCCTAACACTGCAGAGCTAGCGGTGGAGAATGTCGATCGAGAGGGCACTTGCTTTAGGTGGTCTGGTTTCAGTGCTGCCCTCGATTCTCAGTGGCCCGAGAGCCGTTCTCGGAGGCTGTGTCCGTGGGGAGGGAGAAGACAGTTTATTCCATTCCTGCCAGAGGTTCCCTGGGAGTTTGTGGACAGATAATTTCAGATGGTGATGAGAAAGTCGTCCCCCGTGCAGCGGGAGCAGCCGGCTCCTGGGCTTTGTGAACACGGCAGAGCAGACTGACGTGAGCGAGGACACTGTTCCCACAAGGCTCAGCGCCCTCGAGAATCCTCCTGCAGAGCGAGACCTGCCCTTGGCCAGAGCAGATTGAGTGCCTTAAGGGACTGGTAGGTAGGCAGCAGAGCCTGGTTAGCACAGGGGTCCCCACAGACCAGTGAGCACCATCGTTGTCAGCCTGGGAGTTCTGAAGGGGCAGTGTGCTGGTCCAGCAAGGGGGGCTGTCCTCCCTGCTGGCCCTCAGGCAGCTACAGACACCAGAAGCAGCTGCCCTTTTCCTAGAATTTTTACAATGGGTGTAAGGTGGCCTTGACCTTCTGACTACTGTCCTATCAGCTTGGCACTTCTTTGTAGTGATCAGTGGGCAGTAAACTTTCCTGTGCATGAAATTCAGTATCTCATCAGTGTGTCACATTCTGTACCAAGATGGAGAGCTGTGTAGCGTTTGAGTCGAGCAGCCCCTGAGGCCACCAGTATAGAGCCTTGTTGACGATCCTGACGTTTGGTCGGAGAAGGGGCCACGTCATGTCCCAAAGTCTGTTTTCTGGAAAAAGAGACTGTTTTCTGATCTGTGTTCAGAGGTAAATGGAGAGATTGTACGTTTGAACGGGCACACTTGGCAGTGCTTAGGGAGCTACTCCTGTAGTCCAGCAGACACTCACCAGGGCCTAGGAGAGCTAGGACGAGGGGTGCTGAGCTGACTTCATGGCTTCTGGGTAGGAAAGACCTTTCTAGAATGATGCTTTGCTGTACCTAACCTCCTGCTGTCCAGACAGGTTCCTGGGGATGCACGTATGGACTCGGTGAGCCCATGGGAGGGAGCACCAAAGTATACAAAGTGACCCTCCACGACGTCACCCCCTTGCACTGATCATCCCCAGACATGGCACCCTAAGCCAACTGCTCTTCCTGAGGGCAGGAAGATGAACTAAGAAAGTAGTCACGGGAGAGTGGGCACTGAGAAAGGACACTCGGGACTGGGCTGCGTAGGCTTGAATCCCAGTTCCGCAGCTGTGTGACCTTGACCAATGGCATGCAGCCCTGCACCTTCTGTGTTCCTCTCTGAAGTGGAGGGGACCTCAGTCCACCCTACAGGAGTCATACAAAGGTTCGGGGGGATAGAGTGCTTAGGCGAGTGCTTTCTGTGATGGTCACTATTCCAGGCAAACAAAACCAGCCCAAGAGGTCCAGTTCACAGCAGAGCCTGGGGCTGGGCTGTGCCTTGGACTCTAACAGGAAGAGGAGGTTCATCTGCACTGTTCCACAGCCCAACTGTTGGGCGGAGTGCTTTTGTTCACGTGCACACAGTTTGCATGTGGAAACAAATAATTCTGTAAGAAAACTACTTCCCTTCCCCCGGGGAAATAAGAAAGAAATTATTGTCTGAGTTGATTTGGATTCCATCTAGTGTGTGTCTATAGAGGATTGCAGCGAAGAACGGGGAACAGAGGCCGGTTCCTGGCTGGCTTTGCTGTAGTGTTCCGACTGCCTGGACTGAACAGTCCTCTGGGATGTACCATCCGCGCTTCTGGATTATGCTACCTAGTTTCATTTCCCTGTTATCTTTTCCCAATATTTTCCTTTGTCTCGGGTTTTTAATATTGTTTCCTAAGTAGAAAAGCATAGTTTGCAGTGTTTTAAGTTCTACCTCTCACTCACAAGCTTTGTACTCAGCCTCTCAGGTGTACCCTGTTTAAGTATGTCCAGGAGATGAAAACCACAGTTACATGAAGGATGCATCTGCATCAGGGCTTTGTTCCCTTTAGAGCATGTTGTCCTCAATGCCGGCTTCGGTTTTAGTGCATTTTAATGTTTTCGGTTAAAAACCAAGTCACAAGATTCCCAGGAGCACCACTGAGCCTGCCCTGGGAGAGTCTCAGCGAGGGGTGGGCGCTTGCCTCTGCTGGGAGTGGGGAGGCTGGGCCTGGTGGCAGCTGAGCTACGTGTTCCCCCACACAGGGTTCGACACCAGCATCCTGCCCATCTGTAAGGACTCCTTGGGCTGGATGTTCAACAAACTGGACATGAACTACGACCTCCTGCTGGACCACTCCGAGATCAATGCCGTCTACCTGGACAAGTACGAGCCCTGTATCAAGCCTCTCTTCAACTCTTGTGATTCCTTCAAGGATGGCAAGCTCTCCAACAACGAGTGGTGCTACTGCTTCCAGAAGCCTGGAGGTGAGGCAGGGGGAGGGCCACAGGTCAGGGAAGTACCAGAGAGTAAGGAATGCATCTCATTTAGTGGTAGGTCCATAAACCCACCCCTCATTTCTTTCTGCTTTTAACATGGTGTATTAGAAAATGCAAGAGAATCAGCAGCAGTCTGTTATTTTAATCTGCTCCTCACTTGGGAAACCTCCTTTGAACCATAGCATTTCTCCATTTGTCATCTAGAAAATAGGTCTGGAAACTCTGACTGCAGTAACCCCCAAGGTGGGAATGACCAGCCCATGGGCTGTATTTAAGCTGATAATGTCCCGTGGCCCCCATGTGATGTCATAAATACCCACTGGCCAGAAAAAAAAAAAGGTTCCCCATCCCTGCTTAGAGAAAGCCACTTGTCAACTTCTCTAGGGTATGTATGGATGTATTTATTTCTTAATAGTTGGTTAACATGCTAAGTATATACGTCTGTGGGGTTTAATGTAACATCTCAACACATGTATCAGCTCGTACCAGTCAAAGCAGAGTAATGGGAAGTTCCATCATGTTTGACACCTTCAAGCTCTGCTCTTTACTTCTTCATCAAACACAATCGTGGCGCTGTGGAAGACTGGAACCTGTGCTCTGGTAGCTGTCGTCCCCTCCTCTCAAGCCTCCAGCCATCACCATTCCAAGTTCAGAGCCCTGTAGCCTCCACATCAATCTGGATTTCCACCGCCCGTAGTCAGTAAAGCAGGCCCAGCTAACCATATAAGAATATATGGAAGGACTTCAGGACAGGAGCCCAGGGTGAGTGAGTTCCATAACCCAACGACAGGACCAGCAGACTGGGGGGGCAGTGTGTGAAGCAAAACCACACAGGTGCTCTGACTTCCTGTGCGGCCCTGGGGTTTGGATTCACTTCTCTGTGTCCCGGCTTCCATCTATTCTAATCCCAAATTCCAAAAACATCGGATCTTAAAGACAACATCCTAGAGGTGTGGCTGGAAGACCCCAGCCCAGGAAAGGAGGATGGCTACCAATAGTACTCAGATTCTACGTAGAGACTGATAGATGAAACACCCAGTAAGACCTGGGCATTCCGTTAAAGAGAAATGTGTGTGTGTGCATACTTACAGGATTGTAAGATCCAGGCTAGAAACAGAACTGCTGGTTAAAAAGAATATGGGCCGGCGCCTCACTAGGCTAATCCTCTGCCTTGCGGCGCCGGCACACCGGGTTCTAGTCCCAGTCGGGGCACCGATCCTGTCCCGGTTGCCCCTCTTCCAGGCCAGCTCTCTGCTGTGGCCAGGGAGTGCAGTGGAGGATGGCCCAAGTGCTTGGGCCCTGCACCCCATGGGAGACCAGGAGAAGCTTCGAATCAACGCGGTGCGCTGGCCATTGTGTGGTGAACCAACTGAAAAGGGGGACCCCTCTCTCACTGTCCACTCTGCCTGTCAAAAAAAAAATTTCCAATTTTCCCTCTCACTATCTCTTCCCCTATGCCAAACCAGGGGGCAGGAAGTTGTATCTCCCAGGGGGTTTGTTTCATTTCTCCTATTGGTCCCAAGTTCAGTTTCTTTGCTTACATTTGAGACATGCTTGAATTTTCTTTTCCTTGAAATGTCTGTATTCCTTGTACTCTTTTTCTCTTTTTTTTCCTCCACGTTTGACAGTTCCTAGGGAGAAATAGTAAATAGTCAAATTTCTCCATCTTTTTTTTTTTTAAGACAGGCAGAGTGGACAGTGAGAGAGAGAGACAGAGAGAAAGGTCTTCCTTTTGCTGTTGGTTCACCCTCCAATGGCCGCCGCGGTAGGCGCGCTGCGGCCGGCGCACCGCGCTGATCCGATAGCAGGAGCCAGGTGCTTCTCCTGGTCTCCCATGGGGTGCATAGCCCAAGCACTTGGGCCATCCTCCACTGCACTCCCTGGCCACAGCAGAGAGCTGGCCTGGAAGAGGGGCAACCGGGACAGGATCGGTGCCCCGACTGGGACTAGAACCCGGTGTGCCGGCGCCGCAAGGCGGAGGATTACCCTAGTGAGCCGCGGTGCCGGCCAAATTTCTCCATCTTTTATTTTATGGCCTTTTCAGAAGCAATAACTCTTAGATTAACCTTTGAAAATTTTACGTTTGATGAATGCATTCTTGAACTTACATCTGGAATCACATTAGATGGTGTCTATGCAGTCACGTGTGGGCTCAGCCCTACCCCCACGTCTAACGATGGTTAATCACTTGTCCCCCAGTAATCACTGACTTCCTGTCTCTCTCCTTCCACCTGAAATGTTCAACTATAAAGCTCATGGAAATGCACGAAAGTACCTTTCTATACATGCGTGTCTGCGTACATGTACACAGTATACATACATACTTGGTTGTGGTCATGCAGACTGTGTTCTGTTAATCTATGCATACGATTATTCTAAGCTGTTAAAATCCTACTTGTGTTGCAGTATATCTCCCTGTCTAGAAGGGTCATCTTCTGCCTTTTCCCCAGAACTTTCTTTGCCTCTGAAACTCAGAATCAGTGTAGCTAGTTTTGAAAAGGTTTCTATTGGTATCTCTTCAGAACTTGACAAATCTGGATTTGTCTATTGAGAATCCATTGCTGTCAACACTGGAGGCTTTTGTTTTAGACTAAGGCCTGTCTTTCATCATTGGGCTTTTCTCTCACAGACACAGTGCTTCCCTTGTGTCGACCGTTATAGCTGTTGTAAAGGAAATTGATTTTTCCCCCAAGATGTTCCCTCCCTGGTTGGTTGTTTCAGTATGAATTCTGTTCCAGGCCACCTTCCTAAATTCTCACTGGGTTTGCGAGTTACCCTGCTTGCTTTGCTTGGATTTTTTCAGGGGTGCAGTTCTCCCCCTTTCTAATTACATTAGCGACTGTCTACAAATCGATGTTCAGTAATGGCCACATTTTTTACTTTAGTCGACTTGGCTCGAGTTTGTATGAAATTGCGCAGTTTTCCCGCCTGGTTCCTTTCAGCCCAAAGCCCGAGTGGGAACACAGCACTGGGAGTGCAGGGCACGCTGTGACCACCAGGCAGAGCCGGGGCCCGGAATTCTCTGCAGCCACTGGGGAAGCCGGGTCCCCAACCTGGGCCCCAGCACAGCATGCATCCATTTTGTCTGTCACCACCTCACTCACTGACTGGGACAAATAGTGAGTTCTCTACTTTGCTTTCTTGTACTATGTTGTTCTTTCAGTTAAAATTTGAAAAGCAGGGTGCAGGAGGCAGGGAGGAATGCCGGCACCTGGCATACCCACATCCCATATTGGGGTGTCTGGGTCTGGATTCTGATTTCCCTGGGAGGCCACAGGGGTCGGCTCAGGTACTTGCTCCCCTGCCATCCACATGAAATTCCCAGACCGGGTTCTGGGCTCATGGCCTTGGCTTGGCCAAAGTGAGCCAGTAGATGGAGAATTTGTCTTTCCCATGAAGGTGAAGAAGCCCTGGTGGGTATTTCCTAGTTGTATTGTTTGTAGGTTTTCCTCTAGAGCACTGCTTTTGGAGAGCTGGTGTTTTCATTATGGCCAAGTCGTAGATCTTGTCCAGCCAGCGTTCTGAGGGTCTCTGTGACCCAGGAACAATGTGAGAGAGCACTTCGCTTCCCACGTGGTAGGATTTTTGGTTAACTGGTTGCTGTTTTTCTCCGGTGTTACTGCTCAGCTTGAATTCTAGAAGCTTCCTCAGATTTCTTGCATTGTCTTTCAATGCCGGTAAATGCTTTTGTTCTTTTCCAAGTAGAAGGAAAGAGAAAGCTAAGTTTCCTGTGGTCAAAGGAATTCTTGTTTCTCGTCCCCAGCGGCCATTAAGGGTCTTCATGTTGCTCCGTCTTTATCACTTTTTTCCTGAACTATGTTACGTTTGCTTTTCAGCAGACTTTTTGAAGTCATACTTAGGAAAAGCAGTATTTTGTCCTGTTGACAACACGCGTTTCGTGTAAGCTCCATCGCTTTGGATAGGACCTTCATTTCTTTAATTATTCCTTCATTTCTTTAATTATTCCATTTTGTCTGATCGCTGAGCCTGTGTATCTGCGCAGTGGACTCCATTCTTATAGTTAATTAGGGCCGGGATCGCTGACGTCTTAGGTCAGTATTTTCTTCTGCTTTGAAGCAGACGTTCTGTTAGGAATTCATCCCGAGCTCTGTCATCTTGCAGAATTTCTGAGCTGATTTCAGTCATTATTTTTCCATATCTTTCTGTAAGCAGAGTTTTAAAAATTGCTGTAGGACACTTTGTGGGAAGGATCTTAAAATTAGAAGCTTGCTTCATAATAATTGTCTGCTTCAGTGTTTATATGCGTGATGTTGTTTTTTCTTGTTTGCAAATGCCTATAGTTTCTTCCCTCTGCATAGTCACAAAGATGAGAATTTCCATTGGCAAAATAGGGATGATACTGGGACCTACCTTACAGGGTTGCTGTGAAGGTTAAGAGGAGTAAACTCCAGCGTTCTGTTTTCCAGTTCTCTCTTGGGGCAGGAACAGGTGGCACTGTGAAACCCATGGGGTGACAACTACAAACAGGTGCTTAGGGGCCGTAGAAAAAGGCAGTGTAAGCCAGCAGTGAGAGCCCAGAGCATCCCAGCAGTGTGTGGATCCAGGAGGGCCAAGAGCGAGCAGCGCAGTTCCTGTGGAGAGCAAGGACGGGGAATGGATTCCTTGCTTCTGCTCCAGGGTGCCGCGTGCTCACATGGTCTGTACGTGGCCCTGCCCCCTCCCCCCCCCCCCCGCCCCCGAACCGACGGGCCCGCTATGCTTCACAGCGTGTGAGTTTTACAACTGGAGACTCAGAAGCTGAGAGGGGTAGTTGGCGAGGAGGTGGCAGAGCTGAGCTTTGCAGTGTCGCTCTTACCTGCCGCACTCGGCATCTCCAGGGTGCTGTCCTGGAGCCGTGACCCGTTCTGATGCTCTTGCTCTTCTGCACCAAGGCCTGGGCTGCGAGTCTTTGTCAGCTCTGGTTAAACACTCACCCAACAAAACGCTTTAGCTCTGCTTTTCAGCTCATCAAAGCATTACCAATCCCTTCCTATGTAAAAGAAAAGATCTGTTAGCAAGTCACCAGCTAGACACCTGGTATTTGCTTGAGTCGGTAGGAAGAAATATTCCTGTACAATGCAAGGAGCCCCCCAAATACTTTCAGTACCTCGTGGTAGCAGCTTTTTTTTTTTTTTAATTAGTTACACTAATGGCCTGATATCTATGTTGTTGCGTAGTAACAACATATGGAGCTGTTCTACTCCCAGGTGTGTCATTGTCTACATTTCACGTCAAGAGTGAAGTCAATCATTAGAGATTATATCCCGTACCATCTGGAAACTGACTTTCATAAATTATCTTTTAGGTCTCCCTTGCCAGAATGAGATGAACAGAATTCAGAAGCTGAGCAAGGGGAAAAGCCTGTTGGGTAAGTACAATTCCTTGCCACTCATTTAAACAACTAATTAAACCATCCACGTCTCTTGTAAAGTTCAGCGTGGCAATGCTTATTCAATTAGGGCTGGTGTTTTGTAAAAGAAACGCCCCGTGTTACCCCAGACCGAGCTCCCGCAGACAGCTGGCAGCGCGTCTCGGACAGCTGGACTCGTGCAGGATGGTGGCTCCCACAGGCTGCAGCTAGAGGGCAGCTCAGCCAGGCCCGAACGGAGTGCCGTTCTCACTGCCAGCTCCGCCTTGATCTCGGGCTACCAGAAAGCAACCCTGTATCCCACACCCCCCCCCCTTTTTTTTCAGGGAAGGCCTTTGAATAAAGCTGTCAGGTGTTTTTTTCCAGGGGTAAAAGCGTAAGGCCTATCGAACAGAGTGTTTCCACTGTTACCCAGGTCAGGTTGTTCTCTCAGGGAGGAACGTGGCCTGACCGCTCAGCAAAACTGCGCCAGTTAGCAATGTCTGTTCTCACCCACGCCTGCAGAAAAAACACTGCTCTTTGCTCCTCTGCATTTGTGAAGGTGCAAGTGAGGTTTGCCGTAGAGGTGAACCCAAGGCCCAGGTAAAAGCAGTGAATGCCAGGTATCTGAGCAACCCCTGTCCATTGTGCCATTCAGACCACACCATCAGCCAGACATTGTGTGCTCAAGAAGGGACTCTGCCTAGCTTTCCTTGCTTGTGAAAGAGCTGACGGCCGTAACACAGTAATTCAGAATTACGCTTGCTAAGCATCCAGAAGCAGGTGCATCGCCTAAGCAGCCTGGCGTTTCGGAAGTTTCTCTATTTACTTAAGGGAAATGGGCAAGGTGGGCTGCGTGAATTCTGGAATTTATTCTCTTCTGACTTTTGGGGGGCACTTCTGAATGCATGTGCTCTCGTCCTTCTCATTTCTGATAAACTCGATTCAATGCCAAGTGCAAGATCGGAGGACATCTTTCTGGTCTGGATCCTTCCTCCTGAGGTTTCCAGATCTTACTCCTCCATGTCAGGTGCTAGGGTTTGAGTGATGTGGCTCAGACGCACAGGTAGTTACAGAACTACTATGTTGCTATTTTTAAAAATGCTTTTCATTGGATGGGGGTGTTGTTGCTTAATTACTAGTTAACTGAGCCGTTTAGAAGGGGAGTCCTTGGACATGACATGCCTCATTTTCCATTCACCCCTGCGCACAGGAGTGAAAAGCCTCCTAAGTCCCACTGTGAATCTTCCTTTCCATGACTGCTTTTATCTCATCTCCCACACAGGGAGATTACTCTGGCTCGCTCATGAAACTGCCATTTATTTGCTTGTTTTTCTTTTTTGCATCCAGAAATCTACTAATGTAACTGTAGATTCAGGGGGTATTCATATTCAAGTAAGTAAATAAACAAAAACAAGTGCCATGAAATTATAATCAGTGGTAATGACTGCCCACTTACAAGACGTGGTAATCCTATTAGACTGTAGATTTAGAGCAGCACCTGCTTCATGCCAACCTCAGGGGGCAGCCTCATTATTGGATATATTGTTGGTGTAGTCAGTGCTATTATTTTCCAACTTGGGCTCAAGGAGGGGCTCAGTATTTCCTCAGATCCCTACCTGTTCTCGTCTTTTGCAGTCCTTGGATAACGACCTATTCACAAATCTCCCAGCCTTAGTGTTGTTGAAAGTATCTACTTTTTCTTTTCCTTCTGCTCCCTGAAAACCAGGTAGACTGCACACTGGCTTTAGTGCTCAAATTGGGGTGGCCCAGCCTTCCCTAAGTGATAGCACAGGCATTCCATGATCCTAGGGGGACCTTCCTGCGCATCATCTCATTTGGGAAAAACCCAGTGAGTAGGGTACTGAAGTGCAGATCCTGGAGTCGTGGACCTGTGCATAAATCCTTGCTCAAAATAGTTCCCCCTAAACCTCTCAGACTCCTTTCTGGAATCACTCCATGAAAAATGGAGTAGAAACCCAAGATGGTAAGCAGGAGTCTGTTTTCATGAGGTTGGTGTAAACAATGCTGTTACACAGGTCACACTAGGGGGGATAGGAGAGAGTACACAATCATGAAATGCATGCATAAATTTCCTGAGAGAAAACTAAAATAAAGATGACCCCTATTTGAATGAAAAGCAGACTGATGTTGGACATCAGACTTCTTATGGACAGAATACAGAAAGAAAATATCCTCAGAGTGCTGACAGGAAGTAACTCTGAGTCTGAAATTCTGGATGTACCCCCATGATCACGTGTGTGGTGAGGGCGGCATCACACATAAGGAGCTGTTGTACCAGTGTCCCCAGAAGAGTTCATGCGATATAGCTGTGAAGAAGAAATGAGAGGCTTCCAAATCTATGCAGGACCTGTAAGAAGGGTTTGAGTGCAAGCTAGACTGTTGGGGGCAATGAGAAACAGATGATAAACCTGTTTTAAGTTTCTGTTTTCCCCAGGAAGAAAATTTAGGGGGAACTATAAGAATATTAGAAATAGAATATACTCTAAGCAAGGCATGCAGTCATGAAAACTTGGTTTCCACAGAAGGTGGGAAGTGAGGAAAAACAAGTATGCAGGTGCTTCAAAAAATTTTTGCAAAAACATGCAATTTTTGTAACACTTTGCTGCTGCCATGCAAGGGTACTTCAAGAAATCTGTAATTTCAATAAATGTAACGTGGCCAAACATTTATTATGAGACAGAAACTACTGAATGGCATTTTTAAATAATGTTAAACCTAAAACAATTTCACAGAAGTTGAAATTTAGAAATGCTAAATACTCCTTTTCATAACATTAGTATCTGACAGAAGCAAAACACTTTGCTTTCTTAAAAAAGCATCTTGCCGAAATATTCCCTTCACCGTAGTATGCCAGCAGTCAGTGTACCCAGGGCCTTAAAGCAGAACGGAGCAGTTGTCAGATCCACAGTTGTACTCAGACCCGATACACCTCTCCTGCAGTCCAAGGAGGTTTCAGAAGTTCAAAGAGTAACTGAGCAGCATCGTTACTTAGCAGTCCCTCAGACACACATGAAACCATCTGCCATGGATAGTATCACAAAAGCAAACAACAAATTGCAGGCTGAGTTCACTGGCCACAACACCAGAATTAAAGTCTTCCAAGACCCCATCTATCTCCGTTTATGGAGATATTGATCCAAGGTGAAATAAGGTAAAAACTACAAAACATTTCAAACTGAATGAAAATGAGAGCCTGGTGAACCAAAACCCATGGGAAGCAGCTACAGTGAAACCTCACAACTTTAAATGCATTTTATGAAACATAATGGTCCAAACTAAATCAACTAGATTTGTAGCTCAAACACCTGTAAGAGCACCATGAACCAAAGTGACTGCAAAAAAGCAGAAAATCATGACATCACAAACAACACCAACCATGGCACATGATACACGTGTGACAGTGTGGGCAAGGGAAGAGGCCCAGATAGAACTGGCTGTAAATTGGGCACCACTCTCTTAGGGTCCCATCCAGTGCTCTGAGATATGTCCAAAATGTGCATCCGTAAGGGCTTCCAGGTGATACCGCTGGTCGCAGGACCACGCCTGGAGAAACTGCTCTACACACCCATGAAACTGATAGGATCAACTGCCTCACTCTGGCCACAAGGGAACAGATGACACAACTGGATCAAAGCCATGCAATGAATCAAAATACAGATATCACGCTCACACCTCCCGCCCCACCCCAAGCATGGGCACTAGGCTCAAACTGTTTTTATGGGCAAGTTCTTGAGGCAAGGGATGGCGATGGCTCTCATTTTATGCCGAGAGGATAGAAAACGAGAAATACCTGGATGTTTCATGAATACTTACTATGTATTTATGAATACTAACTGCAATAGGAAACTAAGAACATGCAAACGACGTTCTATGCCTCTGTCACACTGTCACACTTGCAGAAGGACATGCAGATGACCAGGTAGTGTTTCCTCCACGAAAGCAAAGGTAAGAGTTTACTTGTTCGGCCACTGATGATACATTTCATTAGAACCATTTAAGGATAACAACCACATGATTTCCTCACGTTACAAAGGTAACTAGTAGTAGCAATATCTATTCAAGATGGAAAAACAACTCAATAAAGAAAATATAAAAGCAACCCTAAGCTTGGGTAAGTCGCTTAACTCCAATTTATCACTGGTTTTTGGTCTGTGAACAGGTGGCAATGGCACTGTCACCGGGTGACATAAAGCAAGTGCAGGCCTTAGCTACTGTCACCTCCTGGTTAGAGGCAGGATGGCAGTGACAGTGAGTGGCTTGGAGCAGTGCTGTCCCTGGACCCGCTGTAGTTCACAAAACGCTTGCTCCTGTTCAGCGCTCAGTAGCGAAACGGATGCATTCACAAACTTTGATAGCAATTTCACGGTCATTTCATGGGGCACAGCGAAGTGTTGGCCCGTGCGAGACTGAAAGTTCCACAAAGCCTGCGTCTTCAGCCCTGGAGACTGGAGATGCCGCTCCATTTCCTATACCCCAGCTTGCTGTTTAGAAGGTAACCCTGCCATGCATCTCTTCTCCTTGTGGGAATCAGGATTGCATGAACGTGGGTACACACACGCATGGGATTAGTACCTGTGGTACACAGACGCACACAACACATGCTAATTTCCGTGTGAAAACTGACCTCTTTGGAATTTTGGGGCCATTGAGGACTAAGAACTCTGTAATCCCCAACTAGCCCTCTTCTGCTGGTCTTGCAGCCGCCATCCTGTCTGGGGAGACCGTACCCCTGAGTATCTGTGCCTGTCTGAGCAGAGTCGGATCCTTTGTTTCCCCCAGGGGCATTCATTCCTCGGTGTAACGAGGAGGGCTACTACAAGGCCACGCAGTGCCACGGCAGCACCGGCCAGTGCTGGTGTGTGGACAAGTACGGCAACGAGCTGCCTGGCTCCAGGAAGCAGGGCGCTGTGAGCTGTGGTGAGTAAGCCACCCCACCCCCACCCCACCCCGTGATGCCAGGGGACCCGTGGGTTCTCACCACCTGGGGAGCTCCGCCCAAGACTCCTGGGCCCTGCTGTGTTCCCAGGGTGGACAGCAGCACCCGGAAATCACATGACCTGTGGTAGGAACTCATCGAAACGAGCGGGTCCAACAAGAGTTTCTGATGGTCAGGATTAGATTTAGGATCCGAACTACCACCCCTACCCCCACCCCACAAGGTAGACCCATCTCAAGAACCCGCAGGGTTCCTAGCTGCCCGGAGCCAGACCCCAGCCGGGCAGAGGTTCTCCAAACTCCCTCGGCCAACTGCAAGCTGCACCCTCCCAGCTCCTGCACCAGGGAGCCTTGCCCTGCGTGGGCAGGGATAAGCAGAAATTCACCTCCCGTCTTTGCCTCCTGTCCAGAAGAGGAGCAGGAGACCTCGGGGGACTTTGGCAGCGGCGGCTCCGTGGTCCTGCTGGACGACCTGGAGGACGAACGGGAGCTGGGGCCCCAGGACAAAGAGGGGAAGCCGAGGCTGCACAGCCGGGCCGTGGCCGAGGACGACGAGGACGAGGACGACGACAAAGAGGATGAGATCGGGTCCCTGTGGTAGGGCTCGCAGGGAGGGGACCCGGGGTCGGCACCCAATTACAAGTCACTTCCTATTCCTGCGTCTCTCTCTAAAGACTCCAAGGCACCAAGGCCTCTTCTCCTCTGTCGCTCTCTGTGCCTGGCCTGAGGTTTGCAAGTCAACCGCTTGCTCCCAGAGCACTCTGATTGCGCATGCGGTTGTGGGGGAGAAAGAGTGTTGTGGTCATTTTGTTCCTGGACAGGGGATGGCCTCCTTTCCTCCCATGAGACTTTGCACCAAGCATGTGATTTGTGTGGGATTCTGACAGTGCAGGGAGCTCCCACCCTTTTCAACGTCCAAGACCCTTGTGGATCCCCCACGTCGGTGGTGATGACAGCATGGTTCCCAGCCGTACTGTGTCGGAGTGCTTTGTGTGTGTCCTGTAGCTGTCGTGGAAAACACACCACACTGTACCTACCCCCACCGCCCTGGGTGTTGACCGTTGAACATTCATTTTCACATCACTAGATCTGGCTTCCTACAAACTACAGCCTTAATGCAGTCAAGAGTCCCCTTGAGAAATCATTTTCTTGAGTGAAAACTGGTCTCCGGGTGTTCCTCACTGCACATGCAGAAAATGAAGCATGTACCCAGCATGCTGTGTGCCCTGCACACAGGCTCCAGAGGAGTGTGGGGTTAGCTGTGAACACCTCGTTTGAAAAACAATTAAAAATTGTCAGCTTCTCTAGACCTGGAACACAATTTCTGGAATAAGAAATTTGCATCAAAGCCTTTTTTTTTTTTTCTCTGCACTCACAGCTGGCACTTGTCGCCTGCAGGCTGGGGAGGTTGCTTTGCTTTGCATCTGCCGAGTTCCTGGAAGCCTCTTTGATTTGGATAAGCCTGCGTCTGCGTACATGGCATTGCGCGCAGAAGCCGGGCGGCTTCACAAGCCATCTCTTTCATTTCAGCTCAAAGCCCCCTCGGGCTGCAGCAGTCCTGCCTGCCACAGGTTCCCGCCTTCCCCCACCTACTCAAGGGCTTTTTCTAAGGCATGCACACATCCCCTGTTCTCTGAGAGAACAGTACCATGCTGTTCTTAGCGAGGACAGGATGCTTAAGGTGTTGCCCTCTTGGCAGCCACCAATCACGTGGAGGCTACAATGCTGTTCAGACGCCCTGGTTACGCATGAAGTCCTAGAAATAACTTCCTCAAAGCACATGGACGCTAGGGTTCTTAGAGCTAGTTCTGGCCCACTTCCCACAAGTGTCAAGATCCTAAGGAAGGAAGTCCTTCACCCTTGGGTTTCTTTCACCTACAGTCATTATTGAAGTGCAGTTTCAAGTCAGTATGGCTACCGTCTCTGCAGTCTTTACGATCCCTCTCCCTCAAGCTGGCCCCATTCGGTTCAATGCTGGTCCTGAGACTCCTCCCTGCCCTGCCTGGCTTCCCAACAACCCCAGATGCCCACTCGACTAGCCTCGCCAAGCCCTCTCACCCATATTTCTGCCTCTTGCCTTCCCCAGGAGCTTCATACAGTCTATAAGACAATGACATAAACTCAGGCACAAAAATTATATATATTCAGCCAAACTATGGTTCCAGTGGCAGCTGGCTTACTGACTACCATAACCTGACCAGTTGTACGTGCCAGGCCTTGCATTGGCTGGACCAAGTGGCATTACCCCTCGAGTTGGTCTCGGATGGGAAATGAGCATATGTGACGCAGCTAATCCCTTTGGCCTGGTGCACGTGAGTACAGCCAAGATCTTGAAGTTCCTTTCATACTTTCCCAAAGGGTAGACCACAAGCAAGCTCTGTACTGGGGTCTCAACTACATCTCTATTTCAATTCCTTTTCTCCCCTGAACAAAATTCTGAGATCATAAAAGTAGGAAACAGGTGCTTAATTACAGTTAAATTGCAATCGAGTCTATAAAAAAAAAAAACCCAAGGCATATGAAGAAATTTCAGTTTAGATCATCAGAGAAAACCATTGTTACTATCTCCTCTGAGCTCAGAAAAATCCATCAGAACAAGTTAAAACCAACCATCCATTTTCCTTAGAGAAACTTCTAGGAACGGAGTGAACTGCTGACTTTAATTTGCCTAATTATCTTGTGACAAGTGTCAAATTAAGATGACACTTAGAGATCCTTCACATTAACCTAATGATGGAGAAGAGTGCTCAATAGGCAGTTCCCACTAAGGTAATGAGATGCCATTTTCAGAGATATTCCAAGAATTTATTTTGATTCTTTAAAATATTAAATAAAAAGCCCTCCTCAGACTAGAACCCAGCATCAATGGAACAACAGTCTCACTTTGGCTTGACAGCATCAGGTTAGTTACAGGTCCTTATTCAGCACTTTCCTTTAATTCTACAGAGTGCATTTTCACTTTATCTCTAGAGGTAGAATGTTTATTGTCCTTTTCTGGGGAGGGGCTCTTTAGTTTTAGTGACCAACTACATATACAATATTGATTTTTAAAAAATAATATTGTGATCATTGATACCCTCATAGGAGACAGTTACTGAGTTGAAACAGAACTTAGTTTTGGGAACTCCTTAGTGACTAGTCTTACTCTGCAAATGGCTCGTTTATTTAGTAACATTTCACTGGCATCCAATTTAAATCTCAGAAATTTCCACCACGGTTTGTTGTCTGACATGTTCATTTCTTTGTGTTTTTATAAGTCGTTCAGGTGTGGGGATACCTAGATATTGACTTTGATTTTTTTTTAAATCAGTTTCTGCTCCTTTATGCACATTCCCCAACCTGCAGCAGCAGATGACGCTGTGCCTGTCCAGGTCTGCCCCTCTGCTCCTCCCAGGAGGCCCTGCATATGCGCTTTTGGTTGTAACCTTGACCACACTGTACAGCAACATCCAAGAGCCCCTTCTGCAGTGGGTGGTTTTGGTCTTTTTATACCTTTTTCTCAAAGACACTGATGTTCGTCCCTGTTCAATGTGTAGCATTGTAATAAGAGCCCATCAAATCCAGAGTGTCCATTTGTTGTCCCTCTTGTAGATGAAATATTGACGTAGGAAAACTAGTGAATTCTGAATGCTTTTCCATGTAGACTTATCTGGAATGTGAACACAACTCTTTGGTTACGAGTAAATGCTTAACTGTAGTCCTGAGTAGGTGCATTTCTGTCTGTCTCAGTAAATTTTACTTTGTCTGCAACATGTGTGTGTTTATTTTATTGACTTGGATGTGACCTCGCCGTGGCCTACAAGCCATCATGAGAGAACAGTGCGGGCCTACAAAGGGAACTGTCACAGAGACCCTCGGCTCAAGCTGCTTTATGTGGGGGGAGATGCACCTGCCGGGTGGTCCGCCAGTGGTGGGCTCAGACGCTGAGCTGGGCAGATGCATGCCTGGTCACTAGCACATACCACCCGCCCCCTCTCCTGGCTATCGCTGCCTCTCCGCACAACTGTATTCATCACCTGCCGGTTCTCACTACTGTCAATCTCCAACTTTGCCAGCAATGCTGACTGCTTCCCTCCCCAGCAATTCTGCCGTTCTCCTAAAAACCACCAAAAGAAAAGCCCACCAAACCCCCAAACCTCTCTTCACAGACCCCCCGCCCCCGAGTTCTCCTTCCTTCACGAATTAACACACGAGGTACTTGTCAAACATTAGTAAGCACACAAATTAGAACAGGAATCCTGGCCTCCCACCTTCATCCACACTCCAGCTACTGAATCTGTGAATTAATTATACCCGCAGTGAGTAATTTTGCCAGAAGCTGAGGTAGATACTACCGTATGAATAATTCCATTCCTTTCCCCCATGGACTCGATTTTACAGACAGTTTACAGATTGACAGTTCAAGAAAAGGTGCTTCATAAATCCACAAGAGAAGCGATGCCAGCAGAGCAATGGCCGCTGTGAAGCTGGTGGAGGGCACATTCGGGACCTGCTGGTGCTCCTGCACGCCCCAGACTCCTCTCAGTCTTCTCCCACGCTCATAGGCCCAGCCCAGATGCTTAGGCAGCTGGGTAAAAAGGTCACGGTACCATCTCAGAATTCCTAGCCGTAAGATTTTCTTTGACATCCTCATTGAAGCCAAGAGGGAGTTTTCAAAACGCATCCAGTCAACAAACCTTTCTGGATTAACTGGGAGATGTATAGAGCAACAGAGGTACGGCTTAATCTCTGTTGGCTGGATGACCGTCACTGGAGCCAGGCAACCTCTTCAGTGCTAGGAAGAGAAAAATGAGTACCTGTTGCCTGCTCCATGAAGTTACCTCCTTGAAAACAAACTCACAGACAGCCGTCACAACTCAGCATGATGGATGCTGTGAGTCTCGCCAGTGGACGCTCAAGCCCATTAAAGCTCGCCTTGCTTGGTTCCTTTCATCCATCACTCCCTGGTTTTCCTCTTGCCTCCCTGACCACTCCTTATAGGTCTTCCGTATATTCCCTTGTTCAACCACTTCCGTTGACACTGGTTTGCTGAGATCTATGTCCCTGTGTCTACTTCCTGAAGTTATGTGTTTTCTCTGCACAGTCTTATCTATGCCTATAGCTTCAAACCCCTCCTCCACCCTGAATAGCCTTCTGAATCGATTTTTATTTCTGCTCCATTCGAAAGCAGTCACCATTTAGAGAATTCTACTCAAATTTCCTACCAGCACCTCAATTACAAACGTTAAAAAATAAAAATGATGGAATGAAATAGAAAGCAAGTGTCCCTATGACTGTAAGAGTCCAGAATGGCTGTTCTTAAGTCCTAACAAACCTGAGTCATAAAGGAAAAACTTGATATATTTGTCTCCACAAAAATAACACATAATAACTAAAAGATAAACAAGAGGCTAAAGAAGATACTGGTGATGTAAAACAGATGAAAGGTTCGTGTGTAATTTATCTTTCTAAAAAGTCAGAAGAAAAATGGACTGGAAGACAAAGGATTAAAAAACAAGCAATTCACAGAAGACCCACAAATGGCAGTGAGATATCACCATGATCAGAGAAAGGCAAATTAGAGCCATGCTGTATTAGTCATCATTCAGGAAACACAAACCCTGGATAATGCTGAGCGTTGAAGAGACTTCGAGGTAAGGAGCACACTTGCCTACCCCAGTCAGAACAGCCATATAGAGGCAGGTGAGCAACAGCTAACCAAGTCAGGGTGCACCCCTGGGTTGAAGAACTCCACTTCTTAGTCACCACCACGAGAGAGAAAAACACTAACTTAGAAAGATATATGTAGAAGCATGTCCATCACAGCATTGTTTGTTAGAATAACAGATGTGGGAGAAAATATCAAAGAGGATGTTCGGTAAACCTCTGTCCTCTGGCTAACTGCATCACTCCAAATGAATGGCATAACTTTATACGTGCTTACTTAGAAAAGCCTTGAAACTATTAGCTGGATATCTAATATATAATAATATATTATATATAAGCAATACTCATCCATTTTCTCAGGGTAGAAGTGGAAATGGACAGAATAGGACACGCCTTCTTTCTAAGTTGCACTTTTGTTTTGCTTTGATTGAAAATGGCTCCTCCTACAGCCTTGCACTTGGGGAATGATAGCCCCATGTACGCCTCCCCACCTGCACACTCCCAACATGTTCCAACTCACCAAAAACTGTCACTTCCTCCAAAAATCTCTTGCTCTCCATCCTATCCTCACCATCGCCTCTCTGCACTGTCTTAACAATTTCTTGACTCATGGCTCTTCTTCACCCATCCTACAAACCACTGTGACCAGAGGAATTTATTCCCAAGGAAAATCTGACGTCAGTGTCCCACTATGTTTCAAGGTTCCCTATCACATTCTGGACCAAATCTAAACTACAGTATTTCCCCTCATCTCTAAGGAGGACTCAAGTCAACACCCTAGGTGGATGCCCAAAAGCAAAGATAGTGCTGAACGCTATATTTGTATCTACTATGTTTTTCCTGTACATGCATACTTATGGTAACATTTACAAATTAGGCACAGTAAGTGATTAACAACTAATAGAAAAACAGAACACTTAATATACTGTCAAAAATAAAAAGGTACATGAGTGTGGTCTCTCAGTACTCAATAGGTCTGCCCTTGCCCATATTTCTGTGATGATATGAGGTGATAACAATGCTTATGTAATTGCATGAATCAAGATGAACGATGTAATCACTGGGAAGCAGCATTAACTACCACTGACCTGACATTGGGTATCATCGGAAGGAGAATCGTCTGTTTCACATGATCTCGAATCATCCACCCGTGACGATGGGGCAGCGGGGTGTCAAATACAACGATGACAGCTGCGGATCCTCAGATGTTAAAGGTTTTGGTGGAAAGCTTTTGGAAGAATGATGTGATTGGAACAGCTTGTCTCTTTTTAACTCAGCTAAGTGTTGCTGCAAACGTAATCCTACAGTGATCGCAGAGTTGACTTTTAATGCTATATCCCATACAAGGATCATATTCCATAATCTTCCCTTAACAGCTGTACAATCTGAAACATCTATGCTGCTTCTGATTCTGTTTCTTCTTCTTCCTCTGCATCTCACTCAATAGGTTCTTCCAATTCCCCACTGGTTAACACTTCTGGATGGCCTTCAACATGTTCTCCCACCCATCGGTCTCGCTCTGTGAGTTCATTTCCTAACTTCAGAAAGCCATTGAAACTCTTCATGACTTCTCTCCACAAGGGCTTCCTGCAGGCACTTGCAGGTCCTGGTATTCATTAATCAGCTGCAGCTCTGACGAATGCTACTGCAGCAGCCACACAATTCCAGTACTACAGTGATGTTCAGATTAGGGTCTGCATCAATTCCTGGTTGAATGAAGTTAAATGCCAGGTGAGAACAGGTGGTCTTAGCCATCTGAATGATGCTCTGGTTAAGGGATGAAACAATGAGGCTGTACTGCTGCCTATCCCCAGCTCTTCCCGATCATGTTGCCAGATGGAGTTTTTGCTTTGTTTTTAATAGTACAGGGGCTCATCACTTTGTTCACCACAGCTGGGTTTATCAGACACTGCAGCACTGTCACTCGGTACCAAAGTTAATCTCCCTTCCAGGGTTTCTTAGGCTTTTGTATTTTTATGAATCTAGGTTCCATTGGCATTTTCTTCCAGAAAAGTTTGGCTTCATCACAATTACAGACTCGTTTTGCACGGTATTCTCTCAGCCCCGTTCGCTTCTTCCACTCTGCCGGAAATGGCGCAGCAGCTTCTTCTCTGGCAGAGAGCCTCTGCAGTAATTTTTGTATTTTTCAGCCCAAATCCGTTATTGAACCTGTGTACTATCTCTTACATGCTTATGACTTGTTGTTGAAAACTTCATATAGACCACGTTTTCTGGCATGAAGCATGTTTTCTGTTCCTGTCTTCCACCCAAAAATCTAATGCCTTTTCCAAATGAGCTAAGCACTTATCATGTGCTGAGCTGTAACTGTTAACGCTTGAGGCCCAACAGCAAAGCAACATGGACTTCGTTTTCTTTTCTAATTTCACAGAAGATTCACTCTTACCATAGACCTCAGCAAACTCGGGATGCAACATGTTTTCCTTCCATGTTAAGCCAAAAATTTTCACCTCTGCACTTAGAAAATGAAGCGTTTTGCAGCTTCTTTTTGATGCTTCTGAATTCCCAGCATCAGTCACCTTGCACTTCAGGGACATTACTAAGTATACTGAGGGTTACCTGGACACAAACACTATGACACCATGACAGTCAGTCGATCTGATAACCAAGTGACCAAAGTTGGGCACCATCAGCAAAGGGATGGTTCCCAGGTGGGCCACAGTGGGAGAGTGTGGCATTTCATGCTACTCAGAATGGTGTACAATTTACAAATTACAAATTATTTACTGTTCTTTTTGGAATTCTCTATCTAATATTTTCTCACTGTAGTTTCCCAGGGGTAACTTCAACTGCTGACAGTAGAAATGTGGCTAAGAGGATGCTACTATACTTGGCTTGGCCAACAGGCTCCTTTGTAAGTGATTCCTTTCCAACTCTTGGTCCCCTTGCATTCCTCACCTCTCCAGTTCACCTTTTCTTCCTTCACCAGCCTCTGCCTGTATTCCTCAGAGTTCCATTTTGTGGCGTTGCCCTGGGGGCTGAGCCCAATCATCTTATTGCACCTGGGAGAACTGGGCATTCCATCCTGCTTTCTCTGATGCTAGCAATGTGCACCTCCAAGATACTACTCAATCCTCTCATCAAATATGAGCCCTTTGCAATAAAGAGTTAATGCAAAATGGTAGACCAGAAATCTCCATGCCCTCATTCTTCCCACAGAGACATAAAAGCTAATAACCAAAAATTGACTGAAACGCTAACAGCTCTGTTAAAGGTCTACAGCAACCAAGCAAATATCCAATTGAGAAAAATCACATAGGAGTTTCCATAGTGAGTTTCCATCAGTCCCGACCCACTCCATCCTTGGTCCAGCGTGGGCTTTGTTGGCAGAGGCTTCAGCCTAGCTGCTAATCCTCTCCCTCCAACCAGAGAAAGCAGAGAAGACCTCACTCACAGGGTTCTAACCGGCCTGGAAGCTGTCCAGTGCACTAGTCTGTGTTTCACGTAATGTAAATCTCAGGTAAAGCGAAGCAGCAGACAGTGCCCCTGAAAGTTCTAAGAGAGCTACGGAACCACAGACGCCTGGGGCAGGAGGTCACTGGAAGAACTTACAGCAAACCACCTAAATCTCCAAGGAGAAACTACATTAAGACTCTATGTAAAATTAAAACATCCAAAAGCACCTATGCACACGGCTAATCAAAACAGCCACACAACACCCCCCCCCACTACCATCCCCCCCCCCCCCCCACGCTAGCCCATGCAAGACACATACTCAGGAGAGATGCATGAGGAGACCTTTGGTCTTCACCGTGGGCTGGTTCAAACTCAGGCCCAGTGAGTTAGACTTCTTGGCAATGAACCAGTCTTCAAAAATAGAGAGGAGGCTGTTGGTTCCAATGCCCAATTTGCAACATGAAATCACAAGGAATAGAAACTTGTCCTATTCAAAGGAAGCAAACAAGGTGATAGAAATTTTCTGTGAAGACGCAGAGGCAATGGGCCTTCTAGGCAGATTTCAAAACAACTTTCCTAACTATGCTCAGAGCTAAAGGAAAACATGGACCAAGTCTGAAGCCAATCAGAAAAATGGTACACAAACACAATGACAAAAGGAACAAAGATATGGAAGTTACAAATAAGAAGCAAATACACACTGCAGCTGAAAACCAGTTACTGAATTTAAAAATTCAGGAGATCTTAATAGCAGGTTACAGCAGCTGCAAGAAACAGCCACCTTGAAGGCTTGACATGAAATTGTCAAGTCTGAGGCTCACAAAGGATAGAATGAAGCAAAGTGAACATAGCACTGGGACTAATAGGAGACCATCAAGCCGACCCATATATACATTATGGAAATCCAAGAAAGCAAAAGAGGAAGAGAGATTATTTGAAAAGATAAAATTTGAAAAATTTGAGAAATGAATAGAATTCCATGAATTCCAAGTGAGATAAACTTAGAGATTCTCAGCAAGACATACTATAATCAAACCACTCAAGACGCAAGGCAGAGATTAAGGAGGAAGCTACAAAAGTGACTAATCACATATAGGGGATCCGCAACAGGATCGTGGTTCCTCAGCACAAATCTAGGATACAAGAGGGTGGTAGAACGATTTGTACACTGAAAGAAGAAATATAATCTGTCAACCAAGAATTATCTATACAAATATCCTTTAACAATGAGGGGGGAATTAAGGCATTTTTGGATAAAGAAAAAGAGAAGGATTTCTCTATCACTAGACCTACCCTGGGAACAATGCTGCAAAGTACTTAAAATGGAAGTGAAAGGATGCTGGACAGTAACTCAATGCCATGCAAAGATACCAACTTGTCTAGCAAATAGCTGGTCAAATATAAAGACTAGCACATTGTAAACTGATTTCTAACACTTACACTTCTATGATATTTAAGACAAAATGCATAAAAACAATTATAAGTCTATGTTAATGTGAACACATTATATATGGCTGTAATATGTAACAATAATGTAGTAGTGGGAGAATGGAGTGCAAAGGAGAATAATTTAGTTTTCAGCTGAAGTTAAATTGTGATTTATTAAATAGCTTATTGCAATGTTAGGATGTTGTATATTATCCCATGGTAGCACCAAATGAAATATCTATAGACTGCACAAAATGAGAAGGGAATTTATTTAATGTCACTGCAAAAATGTCAACTAAACCCAAAAGTAGTCAGTAAAGGAGGAAATGAAGAACACAAATTTTCTGATATACAGGAAACAAATAAAATGGCAAAACTATGCCTTTTTCCTACTAGTAAGGATAAAGAGATTAGTAAATATCAAAGAATTAAACTACCCAAACAATGGGAATAGGTTGGCAGCATGGATCTAAAAACCCATTGTTCATTTATGGTCTGTGTATAGGAGACTCACTTAGATCTAAAGACATAAATTGAAATTACAAGGTGAAAAAAGATATTAAATAAAAATATCTATCAAATGAGGGTCAAGTTGGTTATACTGATTTTAAAACAAATCAATTATAAGTATAAAACTGATATAAAGGACAAAGAAGGACTTTAATACCCCATTTTCATCAATGGACAGATCAACTAGAAAGAAAATCCATGAAGAAACATCAGAGCTAATTAACACTATGGCCCAAATGGACCTAACACATATCTATAGAACTTTTCAGCCCACAGTTGCAGAAAACTTATTCTTTATTGGTCATGGAATTTTCTCTAGAATAGACCATATGTTAGGTCATAAAGCAAGTCTCAGCAAATTTAAAATATTAGAAATCATATCATGCATCTTCTCTGTCCACATGCAATGAAGCTGGAAAGCAACAACTCAAGAATCACTAGATCATTTACAAGCATATAGAGACTGAACATGATCCTGAATGACCAGTGGGTCATAGAAGAAATCGAAAGAGAAATAAAAAAAAAAATCCTGGAAGTAAATAAAGATGGCAATACATCATATCAAAACTTACGGGAGGGCCGGTGCTATGGCGCAGTGGGTTAAAGCCCAGGCCTGAAGTGCCAGCACCCCATATGGGTGCTGGTTCTAGTCCAGGCTGCTCCTCTTCCATCCAGCTCTCTGTTATGGTGTGGGAAAGCAGTGGACTATGGCCCAAGTCCTTGGGCCCCTGCACCCACGTGGGAGACCTGGAAAAAGCTCCAGGCTCCTGCCTTGGGATCAGCTCACCTCCAGCCATTGTGGCCAATTAGGGAGTGAACCAGCAGATGGAAGACTCCTCCCTCCCTCCCTCCCTCCCTCCCTCCCTCTCTCTCTCTGCCTCTCCTTCTGTCTGTGTAACTTTGACTTTCAAATAAATAAATTAATCTTTTTTTTTTTTAAAAGAGGGAACTTTATAGCAATCAGTACCTACATGAAGACACTGGAAAAGTACCAAATAAATGAGCTATCGATGCATCTCAAGGACCTAGAAAAACAACAACAAGGGCCAGCCTGTGGTGTAGTGGGTAAAGCCACGACCTGCAGTGCTGGCATCCCATGTGGACACCAATTCTAGTCCAGGCTGATCGACTTCAAGTCCAGCTCTGTGCAATGGCCTGGGAGAGCAGTGGAGGATGGTTGAAGTCACTGGGCCCTGCATCTGCGTGGGAGACCTGGAGGAAGCTCCTGGCTCCTGCCTCCAGATCAGCACAGCTCTAGCCATTGCGGTCAATTGGGGGAGTGGACCATCAGATGGAAGACCCCTCTCTCTGCCTCTCCTCTCTCTGGGTGTAACTCTGACTTTCAAATAAATAAATAAATCTTTTAAAAACAAGACATACTACAAGGCAGTTATAATCAAAACAGTCTGGTACTGGCAAAAAACAGACTTGTAGACCCATGGATCAGAAGAGAAATGCCAGAAATCAATCTGAGCCTCTACAACCAACTGATCTTTACAAAGGAGCTAAACTCAAACCCTGGAGCGAGGTCAGTCTCTTTAACCAATGGTGCTGGAGGAATGGGATCTCCACGTGCAGAAGTATGAAACCAGACCCATACCTTACATCTACACAAAAATCCACTCAACAGGGATCAACGACCTAAATCTACAACCCCATGCCATCAAATTACTACCAACTCTGCAAAGCAATGACATAGCACAGACTTCTGGGAAAAGACCCCAGAAGCACAGGCAATCAAACCCAAAACTGACAAGTGTGATTACATCAAGCTGAGAAGCTTCTACATTGTAGAAGAAACACTCAGCAAAATCAAGAGGCGAATAACAAAGTGGAGAAAATAGTTGTAAATGATGCACTGATACAGCGTTAACATCCAGAATCTATAAAGAGCTCAAGAAATTCAACAACAACAAAACAAACAATCTAGTTTTAAAAAATGGCATCTTTCAAGGGAGGAAATTCAGAATGCCAACAGACACTTATAAAATGCTCAGTGTCACTAGCCATCAGGGAAATGCAAATCAAAACCACAATGAGGTTTCACCTCACTCCAGTTAGAATGGCTCACATTCAGAAAACAACAAGCAACAAATGATGGCAAGGATGTGGGGAAAAAGGTATCCTAGTCTAATACTGGTGGGAATGTAAACTGGTGCAGCTACTGTACAGGCAGTATGGACATATCTCAGAAATCCGAATATAGACTTACAATATGATCCAGCCATGCCACTCCTGGGAATTTACCCAAACCAAAATAAATCAGCATATGAAAGAGTACCCCATGTTCACTGCAGCACAATTCACAATAACTAAGATATGGAATCAACACAGATGTCCATCAGCTGTTGACTGGATACAGAAATTATGATATATATATATGTATATATATAAAATATCTATCTATATCTATATCTATATATATCTCCTATAGAGTACTACTCAGATGTAAAAAATATGAAATCCTGTCTTTTGCAACAAGATGGATGCAACTGGAAACCATTATACTTAGTGAAATAAGCCAGTCACAAAGATAGACATAGGTTTTCCCTGATTCGAGGAAACTAATAGAGTACTTGAAATGTAATGTATTCGAGTGAGATGGACATTTTGATTTGATGATTGTTTACAGTCCTTGTCTCTTTTGTTGAGAAAGTTTGTTGAACTCTTTTACTTAGTGTAGGGTTAACTGTATAGCCATTAATAAACTAAAAATAGATCTTTGTAAAAATTAAGAGTGGGAATGTGAGGAGGAGGAAAAAAAGGGGGTGAAGTATGGGCAGGAGGTGAGGGGGAGGGATGTTACTATGTTCCTAAATCTGTAGATAGGAAATACATGAAACTTGTGTAACTTAAATTTTTAAATTTTTAAAAAAGGACAAAGAAGTAGACTATATAATGTTAAAAGTTAACCAACAAGAGGTAAATGATGAGCATATCCACCAAAGCAAACATTAACAGACTTCAAAGGAACCAAACACAGCCCAACAACAATAGCTAGAGACTTTAATGCCCCATTTTTAATGGTGGAAAAAGGAAAGATGGACCAGACAAAAGATCCGTAAGGGAACAGAGGACCTAGTCAACACTATAAACCAACTGGACCTAACAGACATATACAGAACATTCCAGAATGCTTATACATATTTTCTTAAGTTTGTATCAGATATTTTCCAGGTCAGACAATATATTAGGCCACAAACAAGTCTTTTTCTTAAGATTCTAAATTGTATAAATATAAAAAGATTGAAATGGGGCCGATGCTGTGGCACAGCAGGTTAAGGCCCCAGCCTGCAGTGCCAGCATCCCAGGTGGGCACTGGTTAGGGTCCCAGCTGCTCCTCTTCCAATCTAGCTCTCTGCTGTGGCCTGGGAGAGCAGCAGAGAATGGACCGATCCTTGGGCCCCTGCACCCACGTGGGAGACCTGGAGGAACCTCCTGGCTCCTGGCTTTGGATTGCTTCAGCTCTGGCCACTGCAGTCATTTGGGGAGTAAACCAGTGGGATGGAAGGCCTCTCTATCTGGCTCTACCTCTCTCTGCAACTCATCCAAATGAATAAAAAAATTCTTATAATAAAAATTGAAATGATACAAAGTATCTTTTCTGAACACAATAAAACCAGAAATCAATTATGAATGAAAACTAGAAAAGTTATGAACATGTAGAAATTAAACAATATTCTTCTGAACAATACATAGGCAAAGAAAAAGATCAGAAGAGAAATTAGGAAACAACCTGAGACAAATGGAAATACACCATGTCAAAACTAACAGAGTGCAGTAGTACCAATGCTACGTGCAAGGTTCACAGCTCTAAATATTCACATTATGACCTCAAGTCAACAACCTGAGTTTACTCCTTGAGGAACTAGAAAACTAAGAGCAAAATAAACCTGAGCTAGTAGAAGGAAGGAAATAATACGGGTTAAGGCAGGAATGAATAAAAGAACAGAAAAATACAGAAAATCAACACAAGAAAAAGTTGGTTGTTTAAAGAGTAACAAAATGGACCTTTACCTAGACTTGCTAAGCAAAAACTCATGTGACCAAAAATCAAAAATTAAAGTGAATGACATTACTACTCATTTCATAGAAATAAAAAGAGTTAGAGGCTGGCCAGCACTGTGGTGTAGCAGGTAAAGCCACCATCTCCAGTGCTGTCATCCCATATGGGTGACAGCTCAAGTCCTGGCTGTTCCACTTCAGATCCAGCTCTCTGCTGTGGCCTGGGAAACCAGTAGAAGATGGCCCAAGTCCTTGGGCCCTTGCACCCATGTGTGAGACCTGCAAGAAGCTCCTAGCTCCTGGCTTCAGATCTGTTCAGCTCCAGCCGTGGCAGCCAACTAGGGAGTGAAACAGTGGATGGAAGACCTTTTTCTCTTTTTTTCTGCCTCTCCTTCACTCTGTGTAACTCTAACTTTCAAATAAATAAATAAATCTTTAAAAAAAAAAGGGGGGGTAAGAGAATACTGTACACAACTGTAAAATTTATTCCCTATGGAAAAATTACAAAAAACACAATCTACCAAGACTGAATCATAAAGAAAAAGAATTTGAGCAGGCTCTTAATGAGTAAGATTTAATTCATAATGAAAAAACTCCTAACAAAGCAAAGCTATGGACCAGAGAATGTCATCTATAATTTTGTGAAACATCTTAGGAAGACTTAATATGACCCCGTATTAAGTTCTTGCTGAAAATTATAGGGAATGCTTCCTAACTCATTCAACGAAGCTAACAGTACCTTGGTACCACAGCCAAAAATACTTAAGAAAACTATAGACAAATATTCCCTAAGAATTGTCACATAAAAACCCACAATATGAGCAAATTGAATTCAGCAGCACAGTAAAGCAACAAACAATGCTGATGTGGGATTTATTCCTAGAATGTAAGATAGTTAAACATAGTGATCTACATGGATTCAAAGGAAGCATCTGCTAAGAGTGCTAAGAATCAGTTTTTCCTGATGAGCATTCAACAACCAAGTATAGAAGGGAAGAGCTCAAGGTAACACAGGCCAAGTGTGAAGAACTCAGCTAAAGTCACACTGGATTATTAAAGATGGAAAACTTTCCCTCAGGATCATCAATAAGACAAAGATGTCTGCTTTGGCCACTCCTGTTCAGCACAGTGGTGGAGATTCTAGTTAGAGCAAATAGGCAAGACAAATAAAGGCATCTACATTGGAAAGGAAGAACTAAACTTACCTAAATAGAAAAAATACTAAAGAGTCCACAAAAAAAAAACAAACAAACAAACAAACAAAAAAACACAAACTTAAAACTAATAAACTAATTCAGCAATTTTGCAGGATACAAAAGTCAACACACAGAAATTAGCAGTGCTTCTATACATTAACATTCAGCAAATGAAAATACAATTAAAAAAACAAATTCACCTAATTTCAGTAGCATCAAAAAGAATACTAGGGATAAACTGAACTGAGGAGGTGGAAGACTCGTACCACTGAAACTGGAAAACAGAGCTGAAAGAAACTGAAGAAACTATGCATAAGTGGGAAGACAGCCACATTCACAGATAAAGATTTAAAACACCAATGTTGGTCATATGTAAACCCCAAGATTCACAGATTCAGTATGATCCCTGTCAATATTCCAACAGTGTTTTATGCAGAAATAGGAAAACTCACTACAAAATTAGTATGGACTCTCAGGAGACCCTGAGCAGCTGATATCTCCTGCAAAAAGAAGAGCTGGAAGACTCAAACTTTTACTTTTAAAATTGACTGCAAAGCTACAGTGTTCAAAACGGTGTGGTATTAACATGCACAGATGTAGATGAACAGAACAGAGAGCTCTGTAACAAGCCCTTGCATATATGGGCAAATGATTTGTGGAGAGGATACCAGTATTATTCAGTGGGTCAAGGGCCGTCTTTTCAGTTACTTGATTTGGAAAACTGGGTATCCCATGCAAAGAATACAACTGAATCCTTATCTTACATCGTATATAAAAGTCAACTCAAAATAGATAAAAGACCAAAACATAGGAGCAAAACCTACAAACTCATAGAAGAAATAGCAAGTTTCATAACGTTGGATTTGGCAATGATTTCATAGATGTAACACCAAAAACACAAGCAGCATGAGAAAAAAGTACATAAACTGGACTTCACAAAAATAAAAAAAACTTTATGAATCAAGTAACACCATCAACAGAATGAAGAGGCAACCATGGAATAGGAAAAATAAAAAAATCCTACCTGATAAAGGAGACTGATATCCAGAATAAAGAATTTAAACAAAAATCAACCTGATTTTAAAATGGGCAAAGAAGTTAAATAGATATTCTATAGACCATATACAAATAACTAATAAGCATAAAAGTTACTCAATATCACTAATTATGGAAAGGCAAATAATAGGCACACTGACAGGCTACTGCACACCACTTCTGATGGCTCTTCTCAATAAAATAATTAAAAATAAATGTTATCAAGGATGTGGATAAATTGGAACCCTTGTGTATTGCTGGTAGGAACTTAAAATGGTATAGCCACTATAGAAGACAATGTAGCAATTCCTCAACAAATTAACAGAATCACTGTATGATCCAGCAATTTCACCCCTAGGTATTACCCAAAAGGACTGGAAACAGGACTTGAACAGATATGTGTATAGCAATATTTATAATAGGATCATTCACAGTAGCCAACAGATGATAAAACCCAAACATCCATTGATAGATGAAATAAAACAATATGGCAGATGCATACAATGGAATATTTGTCAGCCTTAAGTGGTATGGAAATTCTGGTATGTACAACACAGGTGAATCATGAAAGTACTATGTTCAATGCAGTAAGTGAACAGAAAAGGACCAATAATAGGATTGTACTTGTCTGAGGTCCCTGAATACTCAATTCACAGAGAAGGTAGAACAGTTGCTAGGGGAGGAAGGGATGAAATACAGAAGGGTCACGGGGCGCAGAGGTTCAGCGGCATGAAGAGGCCGTTCTGGACGGAGCGATGACCTCTGCACAGCAATGTGGACACACGGGATCCTCCTGAGCTACCCAGTACAAACTGGCCAAAACGGTCACGTTCCTGTTAGGTGCGCGAGGACACTTCAAAAAGTTCATGGAGAATCGAATGAAAAGTTTAGCTTGTTTTGATACAAAGAAATTAGTAACGCACGTATAGAAAGGGTCTTCAAGACACAGACAAAATGTATGAACTTGTTGCTAAACTTTCATATTTTACCCTCGTTCAGCAAAGGAAGTAAAAGTTGCCCGGGCCCCAGTGCTGCACTGGAGGAGGAGGGGCGATCAGTCACGTACCTGAGGAGATGCTTCCAGGATAAAGACGATGGCCTATTAATTCTGTTTAGAAAGTTTTTACTAAAGAGACCTCGCATAAGGGAGGACATTTGATCAATACCTTTCTACAGACTGAATGTCTCTTCAATCCACACCAGCTGGGGTTTTTAACAGCTTTATTGAAGTATAATTTGTAAATGTGCCTCTTCTGAGTGTGACTTCTGTTAAATGCACACAGTTGGCGGCCAGACCACGTCTAGTTTTAGAGTATTTCCACTGCCCGAATAGAAGCCTCAGGCCTAGCTACACCATCCTCCCCTTGCCCACCCTGAGCCCCAGGCAACCACCACATTGCTTTCTCTGTAGACTGGCCTTTTCTGAATGATTTACAGGCAGTACACACAGGTAGGCGCTGTTTACCAACACTGGTGCCAAAGCCACACATTAATGTACTGTTATTTATAGGCTCAAAGGCTCTAAGTTCAGCTGATGGACCTGGGGCCCAATAATGATCCCCAAGGCTGTAGGCCTTGGGCCTGGCAACGGCAGACCACAGAGACCGCCAAAACCTGAGCAATCCCCCTCTCCTCACATTCCTGTTCTCTTTCCTGTCCCACCCTACTACTCCTGGTTTTACTACCCACCTCCATCTGCTGGTTCACTCCCCAAATGGCCCCAGCGGCCAGGGCTTGGGCAGGCAGAATCCAGGGACTTCCAGCTCTCCCATGTGGGTGGCACAGCACTGCAGGCAATGTCTCAGCCCACTGCAGCGTGGTGCGGGCCCCCTTCCCTGCCTTCCTTATACGACTCACAGACTGTTCCACTACACATAACTCAGTATTTTCCTCCCACTTTTTTTTTTTTTTTGACAGGCAGAGTGGACAGTGAGAGAGAGAGAAACAGAGAGAAAGGTCTTCCTTTTCAGTTGGTTCACCCTAAAATGGCTGCTGCAGCCAGTGCACCGCGCTGATGGGAAGCCAGGATCCCACTTATTTTTCACAGATGTGAACTCTATTTATGTAGATCTAAGCTTCATTATAAAAAGCTGTACCACTGATCACATTCTGGCAAAGAGAAACAATAAGACTAATGCCGACCCAAGTCTTAGTTCTCAGGAAATCTTGCATGGCTGTGGGTCCTTCATGCAAGGCATTTGGTCATGGGAGAAGTGGAGGGCGTTGAGATCCACAGGAAGTAACGCTCACCACCCTCACTGAGTGCCAAGACTGAGGGTCACGGCCTACCTGCATCCCCCTGGGCACACTGAAGCCCCAGGCGGTGCTCGGGGTGGGCCCCGGGACCCTTCCTGCTTCACAGACACGTTCAACAACTTCTCTAGAGTCGTGCCGCTGTATCAACAGAGTGGGCATTCAATTCTGCGAGGGCCCTGAAGACAGCCGACTACGCTGCGGGGCTGGGCGCTCCGGCTAACACCTGGAAGACGGGTTACGTAAGTACAGCAGGGGCCAACTGCACACCCACCGCAGCAGCCCTACGGACCTTGGAGGTAATCCTGCCAACAGCAGTGCAGAACATCTAGCACCTACCAGCCACCTACTACTGTGTGATGAGGAATCCAACCTCATCTTTGAACCATTTCTGATTTCCCTGCTAGGGAGAGCTGAGGACAGACAGACTGGTGCTGCTCACTTGGTGGCCAGTGACCAGGCCAGTCTTGGGGAAGAATCCCACAGGTCCCCGGTGAATCCTGGGGCAAGGCTGCCCCGTTTCTGGGCACCAGGTTTCTCCCTTGTGAGATGAACGGGCCGACGATCCTGCTGGTCCTGTGTCTCTACTCAGTGGCAGCCTGTGGTCTCGGCTTCCTGTTTGACACCACTCCTGTACCTGCTGCCTCGGCCCTGGGCTTCCCCTGATTTCCACAGCTGCGAGGACAGCAAAGCCCCGTGTATTTCTTAGACACCGAGCTGCACTATGTGGAGTGGCTTCCCTTATAAATGGCGGTGAAGTAAGATGAATTTCGTTTGGAGAATTGCTTGCTGCTTTCATCACATGCTGCCCTCCCTCCTCCCACTTGGAGCGCAGCCACCCACAGCTTCTCCACGTCCACGTCTCAACCTCCCGGCACTTGGTGCCTCATTCGGCACAAACTGCCATATGTCACCTGTGACTGCGTGGAGAATTCATTTCATTTCACTGTTCAGTCTCAACAGCACCAACATATATTCAGGGCTGACATATTTTCATTACGGAAAAGCAAAGCTCTCAAACAGATGCTGCCCTCGGGGATTAATGACGGGGATGGTTATTTATTCTGCCACTTGACATTTTGTGCAGAATAATTCCCAGGCCGTTTCATACTTCAGCAAATAGTTCACGAACAGAGGAACTTAGCATTTTGGATGAGCACCAAACCAGGATTTAGGAGCTGGCTGATGTTAACCAAGAGAAATGCAGCCACTTTGCAGAACGACCTTCAGTGGAAAGATAACACATGTCACAGCTCACTGGCCACGGGAAGGCCATTCCTTACAGCAGACCTGGGAACCAACCACAGCAAGCACACCCAGGGAACTCGAACTGGAAATCCTCCCATACTGACACAAACGTCTCAATCAACCACTTCTGATAACATGAAGACATCCTGGGCCATTTTTGGTCAGAAGCACCTTAGCTAAGTAAATAATGCACCAACCACAGCTTCCTTCACTGTGCACACAGGCAGTGCCATGGGCCCGTACCCCCCGTTCCATTTTAATCCTGTCCCCCAACCTGCTTTACTTGTATCCTAAGGTAGTTTGCACTGTTTCTGGAATATTCCTCTACTTCCCCTCTGAAGGCCTGTGCTCAGACGAAGACAGGCCCTGTCCTGGACATCTTTCACACAACATCCTAGACCCTTGTTTTGTTCTCCCAAACCATCAGAAAAGGCCTTTCCTCTATCGCCTATAAAAGCGCAGTCTGGGCCTCTGTGCTGCTCTGGGTACTCGGTACAGCTCATTTTGAAAGAACAAAAACTGGAATAAATCACCAGGGGCAATCATGGACTACAAGTTCCAGTAATATTCCAAGGGTAAGAGGAATCCCTGTGAATTCATCCATTGCACAAATACGTTTTGTGTCCCTGTTTTGCACTGTATTTATTGATGAGAGGTTTTTTTGTTTGTTTCTTGTTTTAACTTATTCTAGAATACGTGACATGCAGAACAGAGGGACTCTCCCAACTCTGGGCCACACCTGTGGGTACTGTAGTTGCCTGGTGCAGGATGCCCAGTGTGTCACTGCCTCCTCTCCATCATGTCTGGCAGACAGCCTTGTACTTTGCAGTCTACTGATGGCACAGGACCTGCCCCATCTGAGCGGATACTGAAGGCATGGGGCATGTGACCCCCCAAAGCTCACCCTCTCCAAGATGCTTCAAGGTTTTCTCAGGCCAGAGGGCTGTGAGAAAGTCAGGATGAGGCCTGAGCTCTCATCAACAAAACCTCACGGGCAATCCAAGGCATCTGAATCTGCCTCTTGGCACGCCCCACGCCAGTGGGCAAGCAGCTTCCCCACACCACGTCCTGGGCACTGGGGCCAGCGTGACCACTCCAGCCAGGCTACTGAGTCAAGAGTAAAACTGCTGATGAGAACTTCAGGTGCTCTCAAGCCTGGTTAACGGAACCGCCAAGACACTCAGAGGAAATGTTTCCATACAGCATTTCCCACAACACAGAACAAAATTACTTTCATGATAGCTCAGTGGTCAAGATGGGGATACACAGTTAATTCCTCCATTAGCAGAAAAAAAAAAAAGCAAAACAAAACAAAAAAGCCAAAGTCTTGGGGCTAAACTAAGACCAGAGGTACGTTTTTCCTCCCCCGGCAATCTTCGGGTGCTCTCTCGCTGTATTTTAGGTCTGTGGGCACAGGAGCTAAGTAAGAGACAAAGCCTAGATCTTGGCAGGATGGTAAGTTCAGGGTCCAGAAGAGCCAGGACCTTCAAAAGCAGAGAATTCAGTGAATGACTTCGTTGCTAAATAGACACAAGTCAGGGAAACTGTGCGAGAAGGGACCATAAGCCATGTGGAGTAGAATAAACATCAAGAAGAGAAAACATCTACCATGAGGGTCTCTAATACATTCTGAGCCATACATGTTTGAGGACAGAATAGATTTCACTTATGTGGTCCAAAAACACAAAAAGAAGATCAAATTTTGCATATCAATATCCAAAGCTAATACCAATCTCTAGTTGAGGAAATGAGCCGGAATTTACTGCAGATAATGAATATATAGAAAATATGGGAAAATAACATTAAAGTATGAAAGATAAGGTGAGGTGGCCCAACTGAAGTCTAATTGAACTTGAACACAAGTACAGTAAATAGTGAAGAAGCATTTTTTTTTTCTTTTGACAGGCAGAGTTAGACAGTGAGAGAGAGAGACAGAGAGAAAGATCTTTCTTCCATTGGTTCACCCTCCCCAAATGGCCACTACGGCTGGCACTGCACCGATCTGAAGCCAGGAGCCAGGTGCTCCCTCCTGGTCTCCCATGTGGGTGCAGGGCCCAAGCACTTGGGCCATCCTCCACTGCCTTCCCGGGCCACAGCAGAGAGCTAGACTGGAAGAGGAGCAACTGGGACAGAATCCGGTGCCCCAACTGGGACTAGAACCCGGGGTACTAGCGCTGCAGGTGGAGGATTAACCTAGTGAGCCACGGCGCCAGCTAGAAGCAATGTTTAAAGAGACAACAGGTTACCTTTCCAGGATTAACTGCTCCTGCAATTCAGAAAACCCAAGAAATATCGAACAAAATATATTTTAAAAATCCCTTCTTAGACTTATCTTGTTTACAGAACACCAAATAGAGAAACACAACAAAATAGAACCTTGAAAAAAACTAAACAAACAAGAAAAACCTAAAAGCAAACGGAAATGAAAACTAGATGACCCCTTTATCCTTCAAAGGAATAGTAGATCACAGACTCTCCAGCTGTGGTGTGGCCGAGTCACTGGAAGGACTTTTAAAACACACTGCTGAGCTCCAACTGTCCAGCTTCTGCAGGTCCAGAATAAGGCTTAAAAATGGCATCTGAAACAGGCTCCAAAATAATACCAATGCTGCCTCTGGAAACCACTGGATCACCTTGATAGCTGCGTGATCCCACGCCACAGAGGAAGACAAAAGGCAGTGGAATGGCACGCAGAAAACACCAAGTGGAAAAGGCACTGTCAACAACACAGGTGTTGTTCAAAAAGAGGAAAGTTAACAGTGGGTTGTTACTGTAGCACTTCTAGAATATTTGCTTCAGGAAAAAGGAAAACGGTTTCAGAAAGCTCTGAGATGGAAAAAGGACTGGGGAAGCAGAGAAAATGATGGACTTGGATAAATGTAAATCACTGCTGACTGTGCCAAACAACAACACAGCTCTCGGGGCAGGTGTTAGCCTGGTGATTAGGATCCCCAACTTCCAGAGTAGAGTATTTGGCTTGGATTCCTGGTTCTGGCTCCTAACCCCAGCTGCCAGCCAATGTAGACCCTCAGAGGCAGCAGTGACGGCTCAAGTAATTGCACTCCTGCCCCACCCCACTCCTACCCCTCAGCTGACCTGCATGGTGTTTCTGGATCCCTGCTCTGGCCCTGACCCAGCCTGAGCGCAGCTCCAGAAATCGAGGGCAGTAGGGAGTGAACCTGCAGGGTTACAAAATTCAATTTAGAGCGAACTTCACAGTGCACAAAAGCATACAGGAAAAGGTGAGATGATCAGACTTAAAATATTTCCAGAGCTGTATTTTATGTGAGGAGAAACCATACATGTTGGTTCAATTTGTACTCATAAAGAAAAACGTAAATAGTAAACTTCCAGTTCACTTGCTGTAAGAACAGTAGCAGAGTGTATAATACCCAATTAGTGAAAGGGAGAGTGTGGAATGATAAAAGAAGAAAATATCCCAAAGGAATGTGCAAAAGGCCAAAAATAAGATACTCCAGAAGAATCCACATCTACCAGTAATCACAGTATCTACTGGCTAAGTTCTCTGGATAACACAGCGACCGCCAGACCCTGTTTAAATAAGACCCTGTTTGTAGATACTGCAAACACGAGGATACAGAACGCTGAAAGGAAGATGAGGAGAAAATGGTATTAAGCAAAGGCAAAACCAAGAGGCTGTTTTACAGCCAGGCTACTCTCAGACCAAATGCACTCCACGAAACAGAAACCACTCAGATTCATGGGGTCACCGGGTACAATGGTGGACTTTTCAGATCATTCACTCCATCAATACTGATTTGAGAGCTGACTGTGTTCACCCGCGCTTTAAACCACCAGGATAGGGCAGCACACAAGACAGATGACGTTACAAGTGAATTAAAGTTGTACGTTTCTATCTACTTGTTAAGATGCTTCAAATCCTGACCATCAAAACACCGAATAAACCATGAGATGAAGCTGACAAATTCACCGTGTTAGGAGATTTTTAAAAGCATGCTTCTTGGATGCAGACTCGAGCAGGCAGCGATGATGGCTCAAGCAATCTGGGTCCCTGGGTCCCCTCCCCCACGGGAGACATGAATTGGATTCCTGGCTCATGGCTTCAGCCTGGCCTAGACTCCATCTTTGTGGACATTTAGGGAGTGAATCAACAGATGGGAGCACTAATTCTCTCTCACTCTCTTTCTCTCTGCCTCTCAATAAATCAAAATAAAAAAAATCCAACAACCTTCTCAATGATAAATTATACGGAAGGAAAAAAGACCAAGAATTGAATGTCATAATGAACAGCTGGACTTAAAAAGCAGGCATAGAACTAAATCCTACAGCAGAAAGCCTAAGTGTATACCAGACCATACAGCAGAATTTGATCAGTTTCAAGTAGTAAATTAAAATATATGCTAGTGGGGTAGGTGTTTGGCAGAGCAGTTAAGACACTACTTGGGACACCCATGTGCCACATTCAAATGCCTGAGTGTAGTCCCAGCTTCCCGCTAACACACCCCGTGGGAAACAGCAGGTGATAGCTCAAGTAACTGGGTCCCTGCCTCCCATGGAGTTCCTGGCTTCTGGCTTTTTCCTGACCCAGCCCCATCCAAATGCAGGCGTTTGGGAACTGAACCAGCAGAAGGGAGCTCAGTCTGTCTCTTTCTCTCTTTGCCTCCAAGACAAAACCAATCAACCAACCAACAAATTCACACACACACACACACACACACAGAGGTCAGGTTTATCCCAGAAAAGAAAGGTTAGTTTAACATTAGAAATTATCAATTCACTTCACCATGTTAACTGAAAACAAAAGAGCAGTTTTACCAACAATACAGATAAATCCTATCAAATAACTTCACAGCCAGTTATTTCAAAATATTTTTAAAATATTTTGAATATCAGAATAAAAAGAAATTTCATTAACCTGATAAAATTCTTTTGTTTTTTTTTCTGACAGGCAGAGTTAGACAGTGAGAGAGAGAGAGACAGAGAAAGGTCTTCCTTCCATTGGTTCACTCCCCAAATGGCCGCTATGGCCGGCGCATTGCACCGATTCAAAGCCAGGTGCTTCCTCCTGGTCTCCCATGCGGGTGCAGGGCCCAAGCACTTGGGCCATCCTCCACTGCCTTTCCGGGCCACAACAGAGAGCTGGACTGGAAGAAGAGCAACCAGGACAGAATCCGGCGCCCCAACCGGGACTAGAACCCAGGGTACCGGCGCTGCAGGCAGAGGATTAGCCAAGTGAGCCGCGGCACCGGCCAACCTGATAAATTTCTACCACTCCAAAAATCTATCCATCCACACGAGGACACATACACAAACATACCAGTATGTAAAAGGGAAATATTAGAACTTTTACTTTTGGGAGGCTGGTGCTGTAGCATTAAAAAAAGAAGAGAGGGAGAGAGAAAGAAGTTTTACTTTTTTAAAATCTGCAGCAAGAAAAGAAAATGACCACTGCCAGTGTCAGTGATTCTATCCGGAACTATGAAGGGAAGTAACCTGGGCAGCAAGACAACAAAGACGTGAACTGAAAGGGAAACATTAGAGATGAATGACCAGACTGATCCCCAAATATCTGGAATTAATTATCAGAACTGAATACCTACTGTAGGTGGGTCACTGCCCAGATGCTGGAAATAAAGCAGTAAACAAAACAGACAAGATCTCTGCCTGCACGGAATTTTTACACTCTAGCGGAAAAAAGCACACCATAAACCAAGGAAGAAAACAATTAAATTCCACCTTAGAAAGTGCTAAGTGCAGCGAAAACAGAGTGGTAATAAGCTAAGTGCTGGGGGCAAGATGGAAAGCGGATGGTGTAGCGACTTAAATGTGTTTCTGCATACTAGCAAATTCTCAGAAATTGCAATAAAGGCATCATTTATAATAGAAGCCGAATGTACATGTAAATAAGACTAAAAATGTGTGACATTCTTGTGGAGCACATGAGAAAACTCCTTCCCCTGAGATCCACAGAAGATCTGATCAATGGAGTGAGGCCATGTGCACGAGTTGGAGACTACAGTCGTAAAGAAGCGTTTCTTCTTAAGTTGCTCAGTAGCTTCAACTTAATCCCAATAATTCCAGACTCTTATAAAGACTGACAAATCATTTTGAAATTTTTACAAGGAAGAACAAAGGATTAGGAATGTAGAAAACATTCTTGAGAAAGACAACCCAGGCTGAGGGCAGAAGGGTGGATTTACCTATCCAAATAACAAGACTTTCGGTACAGCGGTAGTAATGAAGACACCATGGAACTGCCACCGTGTTTGATAGAGAGCTCTAAAGCAGAGCCTCACTCCCGCGACACTTGACACATGATAAAGCTGACAACGCAAGTCAATGAGAACACAGTATAGAATGCATAAAGAGAGCTAGAACATTTGAGTACCTATGCAGACAACAGCGAGTTTGCATTTTCCCCTCATGCCATGCTTTAAAATAAATTCCAAATAGATCAAAGTCCTAGCTACAGAAATTAAACCTGAAAAACTTTACAATACACCGGGCGTGAGGGCATTAAATATCAAAGAAAATATTAATACATATGGCAACATCAAAATGAATGTTTATTTCTGAGAAGGCTTCATAAAGGACATAAAAGGCAAAACTACATGAAATCTGTTTGTAATATTTCTATCAAATTTTAGAATCCTACCTATGTAAGTCACTAAGCAGAGGATAAGCAATAGAAGAGATACAGAGGCCAAGAGAGTCGGACAGGGCTTCCTTGAAGAGGAAAGTTAAATGGCTGTGAACTTAGACAGGATGTTCAGGGAAGAATGCATTCCATGACATGTCATCCACACTCCTCTGAGTGGATGAGTTGAACATGCTGCACAGTACCCAAGATCAGTGAGGACAGGGGCTGGACAGAACTCTTACATTCTGTAGAAGGCACAGTGTGAACCTGCTGGGAAGCCATTTGGCATTACCCGACAAAGGTGAAGATGGGAAGATCCCACAGCCTAGCAAATCCACCCTTGGCATGTACCTTGGAAGTACACCTGTGTCTTCTGTAGCAAAAACATACATATTATAGGCAGACATTGTCATGCAACAAGTTAAGCCTCTGCTTGAGATGCCCACATCTCAAACTGGAGTGCCTGGTTCAACCCCAAGCTACTCCACACTTCCAACCCAGCTTCCTGATACTGTGTCATGGAGGCAGCGTATGATGGTCTAAGTACTTAAGCTCCTGCCATCCATGTCGGAGTCCCAGATGGAGCTCCAGACACATCACTTTGATCACCCTGGTTGTAACAGCCTTTTGGAGAACAAACCAGCCAATGGAAGGATCTCTCCGCCCCCCACCCCCACCCCTACCCCCAACTCTCTCTGTAACTCAGCCTTTCAAATAAATAAGTAACTTTAAAAAAAAAAGCCAACAAAATTTCATGGATGGAAATAATAAATTGTACAGCCATTCTGGAAAACAGTTGGCAGTTTTCTTACAAAGCTAAATAGATATTAACCATACAACCCAGCTACCTATTGTGTTCTTGAACATTAGAGGAATAAAAATTACGTTATGGACACATGCACATAGAGGCTTTATTTATACGTTAAACAAAGCCCCAAATATTTTTCACAGGTAAGTGGTCAAGCCGTGGTCCATCTACACTGTGGAATATCACTTACAAGTAAAAAGGAACAAACCACTGATGCATGCAACAACTTGCAGGAGTTTTAAGGGAATAATGAGCAAAAAAAAAAAAAAAAAAAAATCCAGTCTCACAAAGTTAGATTCTGTGACTGTTTACAAGGCATTCTTTTTCATGTTTTACACCGATCTCTACCTCTGTAATATCAGACTCAAAATAGGTGAGGAGAGCTAGTGGTTGCTTGTTTACATAGGAGGGAGTTAATTATGGCTTAGAGAGGATGGTCAGTTTGGCAAGGTAACAAGGCTGGGCAGGAACAGAGGCTGGTCTTCCAAGCTGCACACATATTACACTGCAACATAGCGCTCTAGTGACAGAGGGTTGCTTAGGGCTGGGAAGAAGGATAGGCAGAGCAGTGTCTATGACTTTAACAGGGTAGCATAAGGAATTCTTGGGACAAATGTTTTGTATCTTGACAGTCTGTGGCCACACGAATCACTCTCAAAATAGCATCTGGTCAAAATCAACATCTATTCCTGATTAAAACCCTGAACAAATTAAGTACAGAAGAACCTCATAAAGGCTCCACCTATCAAGCCTACAGCCAACATCACACCGAATGGACACAGCTCAAAGCCTTTTCTCTAAGACAAGGATGCCCACTGTCAATACCCTTTTTCAATATTGTACTGGGGGGTCCTAACCAGAGCCATTAGGCAAGAGACTTAACAGATCTACAAATAAGAAAGGAGGATGTCAAATTATCTTGGTTTGCAGATGATTCTATATAGAGAATAACAAAGATTCTACTGAAGTCAACATACACAAATCAGTCGCATTATTATGTACCAATAACAAATGCAATGAAAAGATCAAAAAAGCAGTCCCTTTTCCAAGTAGCCACCCACAACCCTAGGAATTTAATCCAGGATGTGAAAGCCTTCCACAATGAAGATTTTAAAACACTGATGAAAGAAACTCAGACACAAAAAATGCAAAGACCTCCCATGTTCATGGATGGACGACTATTACTAAAATGTTCATACTACCCAAAGACATTTACAGATTCAATGCAATCCCTGTCTAAATACCAGTGACACTCTTCAACAAACTAGAAAAGACAGTGCTAAAAATTCATGTGGACGGACCAAGACCATGAAAAGCCAAAGCAACCTTGAGCCAACAAGAAAAGCTATAGGCCTCATAAACCTGATTTCAAGGCATCCTGCAGAGCAACAGGCACCAAACGACATGGTACTGGCATACAGAGTCAGGGGCAGACAGATTCAACAGAATCCACTCCCAGAAATAATGATACACATCCTCAGCCAACTGGTTCTTGACAAAGATGCCAATGACACACAATGGAGAAAGGTCAGCCTCTTTGATACATGATGCTGGGCAAGCTTGGTATTCGTATGTTGAACACTGAAACTTGGTTTCCACTCTTCTCTCATCCTATTTAAAAAAAAAAATGTCTCAAAGATCTAAGTTTAAGACCTGACATTTTTTTTTTGACAGGCAGAGTTAGACAGTGAGAGAGAGAGGGAGAGAGAGAGAAAGGTCTTCCTTTCCATTGGTCCACCCCACAAATGGCTGCTACAGCCGGCATGCTACGCTGATCCGAAGGCAGGAGCCAGGTGCTTCCTCCTGGTATCCCATGCAGGTGCAGGGCCCAAGGACTTGGGCCATCCTCCAGTGCCCTCCCAGGCCACGCAGAGAGCTGGAAGAGGAAGCAACCAGGACAGAATCTGGTGTCCCCGTCGAGACTAGAACCCAGGGCGCTGGCACCACAGGCAGAGGATTAGCCAAGTGAGCTGCGGCGCCAGCCAGATCTGATACTATTAAGTTACTGGAAGAAAAACTTAAAGGAAACACTTGAAGGTATTAGGGTAGACAATGATCTTTTAGTTAAGGCCCAAAGCACAGCAAACAAAGACAAAACGAGCAAAACAGAACTGGAGGCCACAGGAAACCTTTGCATTTTGTGTGTGTCACCTTCAGTTTCTTTTATCAGTGCTTTAAAATTTTCATTGTAGAGATCTTTCACATCCTCAGTAAAATTCCTAGACGTGTGTGTGGCTGTTGGGACAAGAACTTCTTTTATGGTTTTCCAGTGAGCTCACTACTGGTATCTAACAATCCCACTGCTGTGTGTTTGTTGATTATTTGGTGTCCTACAACTTAACTTAGATCATTAATCAGTTCCAATAGTTTTTCAGTGTAATCTCTAGGTTTTTGTCTATATTAGAATCATCTCATCTGCAAGCAGGGATAATTTGACTTTCTCATTTCTGTTATAAAATTTTAATTATTTTATTTGAAAGGAGTTGACAGAGATCTTCCATCGCTACATTGATATTCCACTGTTCACTCCCCAAATGCCTGTAATGGCTGGGGACTGGGCCAGGCTAAACCAGGAGCCTGCAACTCTATCTGGATTTCCCAGTGATTGGCAGGGACTGAAATACTTGAACCATCACCTGCTGCCTCCTAGAGCCCACATTAGAAAGAAGCTGGAAAAAAAGCAGAGCTGGGAGTCAGGCTCGGGAACTCTGATATAGGATGGGGGCCTCCTGGGAAGCAACTTAATTGCTGTGCCCAAAACCCACCCTTTCCTCCTTTTTTATGGGTTTATCACTTATCTTTCTCTTACCTAGTTTCCCTAAGACTTCCAGCACAATACTGATTAACAGTGCTAACAGTGGACATTCTTGTCTTATTCCGGATCTTAAGAGAAAATGCTTTCCTATTAAGTGAAATAAGTCCTGCTCAGAAAGACCAATAGTACATGTCTTCTCTTAATTGTGGGAAGCAAAAGGAAGAAAAGTCAGCTCCTTGTTAACTGCTATTCTTCACAGTTTGCACCTGTAAGTATTCCTTTATATGTGTTCAGTTTTTAAAACAGCATAAAACAGTCTGTTGTTATAGAAAGCTAAGAAAAAAATGGAGGGAATATGGAAGATTATGGAACTATAATGCAATCAATTTCAGATATCCGAGTCCAATATAGAAAAGCATTAAACCAGTACCAATTTCTATTCACTTCAAACCAGAAGCAGGGAAACACATGTACATGCATGCGCGCACACACACACACACACTCACTCTACTCTGGCATGACAAAAGTCAGATAATAGGCAGACAGCCACAGCACAGATAAATAGTTTTCATGGTGGATATAGACATGGGCAGTGGGGTCAAACCATGTGGCCATGGCTCTTGGTACCATGCCCTTTAGCTGAGACCCCTGAGCAAGGAGCTGCACACGTCCAATGGGACTAAGACAATAATTCTCCAACATTTTGGTCTCAAAACCCCATTGAACTGTTAAAAATCATTAAGGACCTCAAAAAAAAATGTATTGTGTATGTGGGTCATTATATCTACTGTATTTACTGTTTATAAATTCATTAAATAATGGTAATAAGCCTATTGAATGTTACTATTAATATTTTATGAAAACAAAAATATATTTCACAACAATAAAAAATCAGAGAATGGTATTATTCTAGATTTGTGCAAATCTCTTTGATGTCTGATTTAATAGACAGCTGGGTTGTCCTGTCTGCTTCTGCGTTCAATCTGTTGTATTATGTGTTTCAGTTGAAATATTTGATGAGAACACAGCTACTCACACATACTTGCTGACAAAGGAAGGGCCCTGTAGACTCTCTGAAGGGTAGCAGGCACTCCCAGGTGTCCCTAGATGACATTTTAACAACTACTGCACGTTTCCTGTTTCAAGATTGTAAATGGAGGCCGGCGCCACGGCTCACTAGGCTAATCCTCCGCCTTGCAGCGCCGGCACACCGGGTTCTAGTCCCGGTTGGGGCGCCGGATTCTGTCCCAGTTGCCCCTCTTCCAGGCCAGCTCTCTGCTATGGCCAGGGAGTGCAGTGGACGATGGCCCAAGTGCTTGGGCCCTGCACCCCATGGGAGACCAGGATAAGCCCCGGCTCCTGCCATCGGATCAGCGCGGTGCGCCGGCCGCAGCGCGCCAACCGCGGTGGCCATTGGAGGGTGAACCAACGGCAAAAGGAAGACCTTTCTCTCTGTCTCTCTCTCTCTCACTGTCCACTCTGCCTGTCAAAAAAAAAAAAAAAAAAGATTGTAAATGGAACACATGTACCAATCTTCTGCTTCCTATACCAAATGAAAATAACTACAGAGAAGACATGAAAATAAAACCCTATGGCCGAACTCAAAAACCAGGTGTAAGTGCTTGAGGGGACCATGGGAACTATTAGAAGACAGTTCTATCAAAAGGCCCCATGCATTGAGGTGGCCGAAGGCAGAACCTGGAGGTGATCCAGACGCAATCGCAGGAGCTGGCGAAGCTGCTCTGACTCCCTTGCTGTAACACCTCCTTGGTTAGTGTGGTTTACGTAGTCACGGTGGAGGCTCCAGGCAGACACTGCCTCCATCATACACTGCACAGACACCCGCCTTCAACCATGTGCCCACAGTAGCCCCTTGTGCCCTGGTGATCATGGCTTGTGGAGCCTGTGGTGCAGCACCGGCTTAGAGCTCTGTTCCCTGTGTGTTGTTTTCTTTAGCTCCCTTTTCTTGGCTTGCTAGGTGGACTTGCTTATTGGTTCCCATTTGTTTAGCCTCTGTAGTTGAATCCAATCACTGATTTTTATCTATGTTGTGTGTGTGAAAGTTATCAGAATAAAATGGAGTCACTTACATCAAACCATAATAAAACAGACTTGAGAGATGACAAAGGGAGGGCCTTTGTGCTTACTTCCCTGGAAATGGGAACTACCTCAGAAGACTTGGCCAAAACCACAACCTGGCAGTTCAGGGCATTTCTATCTCTATGGGGACATCTCTCCAGTAACAGCCAGCCCTCACTGAAACCTTGCTAGGAGCCTCACTATCCCACCACATTGTAGACAGCAGGTCTTCATAGACAGCCAGAACACCCATCACCACCTGTGATGAGCTCCTGTACCCAGTAAACTTTTGGTTTCAAAATAAGCCCCAGGTTCCCCTCCTTGTTGCCTCTGAAAACTTCCCTCTACCTCAGCCTCCCCGGGCATGCCCAACATCTGCATGACCAGCAGAGTAGCCCAACATCTGCATGACCGAGCAGAGTAGCATACAATCCATTTCTTTGGCGAGCCACTCTGTTGTTATTTTAGGTTGGCATGTGCTACTATTTTGTGTTGCTCTGCCTACAAAATGTCATTTGTCATCAAGGAGGAGAAGCCTAGGGCAGAAGACTGGCAATGGCCCAAAACAGCCTGCTGTTCAAGTTGGCCTGACAAACCATGGAGTCTTCACTCTCAGGACTAGCAGCCACAGAACTACTTTGCTGTGGGGTCACCAATGCAATCAGACAAGGCTCTCCTTTTAAGCTCATCTTTTGTGCTGAGAGCTTGGCTTTGATCCAGAGAGTTCTTTCTGGTTTTCCTTTCGCTGTGGTTACAGACGGCCGGTTCTGTGTACAGAGAAAGCCAGCCACCAGGTGGAGGACCTGGGCTAAAAGATGCCCAAGTTGTACCTTCCTGACAGCCATCAGCAGCTCTGAGGTCGGCTAAGTGTAAACCCACACCTGCACCTGGAAAAACGGCTGCTCTCTGTATGTGTGCACTCTGCCTGCAACTCCATCTTCCTAGCTTTCCCAAGGATGGTTCAGGCTGGAGAAAAGAAAGGGACTAAGGTTTCAGAAGGCCCATGGGCAGCGTGTTTTTGGTATTCAGAGCCATTCAAACACCATTCTGAACTGAAAATTGCTAGGTGAACAGATCCGCTGCAGAACCAAGCATATCCCTGGGATGCCCCGCCCCGCCCCGCCCCGCCCTGCCCTCCAGGTGCCTCTGTCTCCAGCTCTGTCCTTCTCATCTCTCCCTACTGCGCCTCTGCTTTCTTCTTCCCCCATCCAGACCTACCACTTCCAAATAACTTTCCTAAAACCCCAAAAGCCAGTTGTGTGTAAAGATCCAGTCCCTCCATGAGCCAGGCATGTAGGCAGCTGTACAACTTACGCCTTGGACCTAAGATGAAGCAAGAGCTATAATTAAAGTTTCCCCAAACCCAAACATAACAAGCAGATATTCACAGAAAAATTTAGAATTTTTTGAGTCTATGTGACCTATGTTTCTCTAGCATCAACTTGCTCTTGTATTGGTTAGAACCACAGGTGTTCAATCACAAACGGCAAAAGCCGGTAGGACTGGGCCAGAAAGAGACCTGCAACATTCTTTCCACAGCAAACCAGAGGGTCTCCGAGCGGGCCAGAACACAGGTGAGGGTCTCCTGAAAGCCATTCCTGGAATGCTTACCAAAAGATTATTTCAATTTATTTGAAAAGCAGAGAGAGAGAAAGGGAGGAAAGGGGAGGGGGAAGGGAGTGGAGAAAGGGGGGGGGGAGGGGGGAAAGGAGGGAGAGGAGGGAGGGAGGAAAGAAAGAGGTCTTCCATCCACTGGTTCACTCCCCAAATGACCACAATGGCCAGGGCTGGCCCAAGCCAGAGCCAGGAACTCCATCTGAGTTGACCATTGGGCACCAAGGGCCCAAGTACAGGTTCCATCAGGCACTGCTTTCCCAGGTACATTGGCACGGAGCTAGATCAGAAGTGGAACAGCCAGGACTCCAACAGCCATCCTGACATATACTGCAGAAATTGCAAGCGGCAGCCTGACCCAGTGACCACAACGCTGGTCCCTCAGGCATAAATTGATAGAAACGTAATTCAGCCACGCGAACAACTGCAAAAGAGTCAGCTCTCGGAGACTGTAAGACACAACAGCCCTCCTTGTCCCTCATTTCCCATTCCATGGTTTTAGTTATCTGCAGTCAAGCACAGTTCAAAAATATGACAGGGAAAATTCCAGAAGGAAACAATTTGTGCTTTAAATTGCGTACTGTTTCACAGAGCGTGATGAAAAACAATGCTGGCCTGCTGTGTCCTGTCCAGGATGTGGATTTTTCTAACACATGCCCACTGTATACACTACCCCTTGTTGGTTACTTAGAAGCCAGTTCAGTCATCAGATCAACTGTCTTGCTGGCACAGTGCTTGTGCTCAGTAACCCTTACTCTGCTTAACAGCCCAAAGGCCCTGCAGTAGTTATACTGGCAATGAAGCACGTCAAAGGGAAACTGTCAAGTGCTCCCTTTAAGTACTCTGCACACATTTATAGTAAGTATATGTATACATACACACACACACAGAATCACAATGATTAACTCGCATTTGTTTCTTATGACTGCTGTTATTTTCATACTGTGCACACTGTATAAATAAACTTAATCACAGGTATGCATGTATAGGGAAAAGCAGAGTATGTACATATGGTTTGGTACCATCTCTGCTTCAGACATCCCCTGGGGTCTTGGAATGTTCCCCCTGTGGATACGGGGAGGCTCTTGGAGGCTGGAAAATGCCCTCTGACGTCACTTGGCAGTTATAGGATCTGCTTCTCTAAGAGCAGACATTTCCTCTCATTTTGTCAAAGGTTACACCCGACACCAGGCGTCTAACTAAAAAATGGGACTTAGAGTGGGGAAACAGCCCGATTATTTGAACTATGGTAGACCACTGTGACAGGCTTTAGAATGAGAGGGGGACAAGGCTCAAGGTAAACTTGAGGTTCTGTAGACTGAAGGGCGAGCGAGGTGGCCCCTTCCCAGCCTACCAACCACCTACTCACAAGGATGTCTGTAGATGATGTTGAACAGAAAGAACACAGGGAAGAAGACCAGGCCCTTTACTGAAAGGAACACCTGCAAAAAGCAAAAACCCTCAACTGGGGTGCGTGAGGATGTTCAGCATCCTGCCAGACCCTCAGCCACTGCGGGTGGCTCACTGGTCAACCTGAGTCGCCCTCATTGCTTCCTGCACCAAGCCCTGCCACCTCTGCTCACCCCCTTCCTGAAAGCAGACCGAGCACCCTGGTGACAGCTATGTCTGGATGCTTAGATTTCTCACCCAGCTTTCGGGACTTGACTTACCAGCATCCCTGCCACCTGAATAGGGAGAAATTCCTTTGCAAACGCACCCAGAAGGACAGTTTACTGAGGTTCCAGAGAATTCCTTGATTCACCATCAAGTTGTGTTTGCTGTGTAAGTATTTTTGCTTCTCCCATTGTATTCAACTCATTTCCCAGATGAGGATCTTAACATTTACAGGCATAGGCAAAATAAATGGAACAGAACCTATACAAACTCAGACCTGCCAAACCATTATCGGACCTTCTCCAATATTCCTTAAAACCAGAGACCAAAAAAAAAAAAAAAAAAAAAAGACAGCAAATCTGTAGTTGAAAGAACTGTATCTCAAGATCATCTCATACCTTGCACCACCCAGTCCTGAGAGCAGAGAAACCAACTGGACGATGGTATCAGCTTCCTCACGACCTCGGGAACAGGACACATCCTTAGCAGATCTGCTTGGGGAGTCCAGACACGAGCAGGTCTCACGCAGCCTGAGGGAGGCGCCTCAGGAGCCTCTTTCTGCAATGACCCCCAGACACATTGGCCTTTGGGTCCATTTGTGCAGCAGCAATTCAGACAAGCTCATGCGGGTTTACCTCAAGTTCACGGAACCATCAAAACCCATCCTTCCAATGGCAGAGGCTCATCTCCCTCCTTCTGGGACACACCTGCTGCTGTCTCTGGCATTTTTAGCTCCCAGCTTGACCTCACAGCTCCTCACGCACTGCTGACACCGCTGCTGACTGGGATGCACCCAATTAACCTCTCCCAGGATTCAATCACTCTCCGCCTCTCACCTTAGCTCTCACCACTCCCAACACCTGAAGCCACTGCTCTCCTGGCCCTGCCAGAAGAGGGAGAGCCTCGGGTTGTCTCTCTCAGTGCCTCACTTCCGGGGCACTCCTACTGAGAACCCCGACCTCAGGTTGCAGTGAACGGATCACACCGCAAAACCTGGATTCCTCAAGCAGGACACGCTACCAGGAATCGCAGCTTTCCTTCAGAACACTGTCGTCATCAACCTGAAGAAAGCCGGCCCAGGCGGCAGCGCTCACTGCACTGCGAGTCCTAACACACACACTTGCTCATCTCTGAGGGGGAAGGCAAAAAGACGCCATACAAATATTTTATAGAGATTGAAAAAGAAAGCAACGAAAAGCCTACTGCGGTCATGAGCAGCCCGACCTTGTTGTGAACTGTAGGCTGACTTGCAGAGGGATTCTCTTCCAGCTGCTTCACACCTGACCTTGAACCTCCTTGCTCAGCCTTGGGTCTTCCTTTGCCTTGCTTCCCAGGGAAATTCCAGCTCTTGGGCCTCTCCCGTCTGCTCTCCTCCACCATTTTTCTTAACGCTCGTTAGTACGGTGGTGCAGGAGGCCGGCACAGAGACGTTCTCGCATCCTCTGGCTGAGCTGGTCGAAGGTACTCACGGTGCACCTGGCCTCGGGGGTGTGGCCTCACAAGCCTCCTCCCCTCCGCCTGACCTGGCTCTGGGCTTCACACTCTCCCTGCCCTGCCCGCATGCAGGGAGCTTTTACCTTCCCCTTCCCCAGCCCACAGCAATGGAGGCCTCCAGCCCCTGAGCCTAAGATGCGTTGTTCTTCCTTCTGAAGATTTAGGTTCTTGTTTTCTAGGAGGGATGGGTCTCAGCAGAGACTGAACAGGAGCGGCTGTTCCCCCTCCCCAGCCAGCACGGAGCTGAGCACCTGCTTGGGAACCTGGGGGAGGTCACACCTGGAAGGGTTTGCAAATCACCTGTGAGCAGTGCCCAAGGCGTTCACACTTTTGCTGTGGTCCACGCTCAGCCTTTAGGAACTCCTTAAAAGTTCCTCCCTGCATCTTCTTACAGGCTCCTGTGGAGTGTGGTAGTCTGCCCCAGGTGAGCCCTAGGTGAGCTGCTCTGGTCCCCTTTCTCCCTGGAGACACCTGTCTGTCCCCGGTGACAATGCTGGACTTTACCCGAGCCCCATGCTCCTGGCAGACAACAAGACTTAAGAAACTACCAGTTCCTATGTTTTGTGAAATGGCTTTGCCCACAGAACAACCCTACCCCCATATGACTTACTTAAATCTTGCTGTCCACTCCATCACGACTGGTGTGAGACTCCTGGGTTTACGGCTGACAAGGTCAAACACTTTCTCCTTTGCCTGAACCTGCCAAAACAACAACACCGCAGATTAAACCCATCCATCCCCACCCTGAGCCAACTTCCGGTCCTCTGCCTCCTGAGCGAGGCGCTACAGTCAGACCTGTTGAGCTCCCTGGAAACAGCTGCACACAGAGAACACCCTTTCTAGCTCAGCTGTCCTCACGGAGGGAGCTTCCCTTGATAGCCAAACCACCTCGTCTGTAAACCAGCTCATGGGTACCCGGTCCACCTCTTCTATTCAGGTCTGTGGCACGACCGCTCTGCCCGGGCATTCAGGTCTTGGAGCCTGGCGTGCTGCTCCGGCTGCACTAGTCGGAGCATAATCACCTCCTCCGTGGGCTGCTGCATGGCGCCTTTGACACGGCGTTCAGCTTACTTCTCTGCCCTGCGACTTCAGCTCTCGCAAAGTTCCAGGAAAGTCACTCGCCTGCAGTTTGCCCGGCTTTGTTCTTACAGTCCACGTGGGGACAGGGCTGCTTCCTTCTCCACCTACGTCTGGACTGAAAATGGAACTCGGGAATCTCCCATTTGCCACTCTCAGAATAAAGAACTCGCTTCCTAGCACCTTCCACAGGTGAGCCGTCAGGCACCTGCTTGAACTGCCACCGTGAATGAACAGACTTGAACACTGCGGTTCTCAGTCAATCACAGCGGTGCCTGTTACACTCATCTTTGGACCCTGGGAGTCTCTCCAAGATGACCTTTCACACCTTCGGCACTCGAAGCTGTCTGCTGGGTTCTTTGCCTCTTTGTAACAAGACATTCTGGGCTCATTCTGTACGTTCCTTACCCCAAATCTGGAAGCAGCCATTTCTTTGGGGAGTCTTTGTACATTTTAGTGAGAAATGGTATTTAAAAATCAAGTCAAGGTTGCTGGGCATTTTAATTCTTCATGTGAAAAATCCATTTATTTATTATTTTCTTAAGTTAGAAATATGGGAGTAAGAGTATTGTTCATAGTATTGTATAAATTAAGAGGTCAAGGTTATAATCTAGCCTTTCTCTCTGTCTCTCTGTCTAACTGCTTGTCAAATAAAAAAAAAGACGGGGGGCCGGCGCCGTGGCTCACTTGGCTAATCCTCTGCCTGCAGTGCCGGCATCCCATATGGGCGCTGGGTTCTAGTCTCGGTTGCTCCTCTTCCAGTCCAGCTCTCTGTTGTGGCCCGGGAAGGCAGTGGAGGATGGCCCAAGTGCTTGGGCCCCTGCACCCGCATGGGAGACCAGGAGGAAGCACCTGGCTCCTGGCTTTAGATCGGCACATGCCAACTGTAGCAGCCATTTGAGGGGTGAACCAACGGAAGGAAGACCTTTCTGTCACTTTCTCTCTCACTGTCTAATTCTGCCTGTCAAATAAAAAATAATAATAATCTACAATAAAGTTTAGGTCTTTCATTTGTTCAAAAAATTATTGAGCACATGCTTTCTAAAATAGTGATTGATCGACTGATTGATTTATTTGAAAGGCAGAGTGACAGAGAAAGAGCAACATCGAGACAGATTTTCCAACTGCTATTTCACGTCCCAAATGCCCACAACAAGCCAGGGCTGGGCCAGGAATTCCATCTGGGTTTCCCACGTGGGTGGCAGTAGCCCAGGTACTTGGGTCAGAATCTGTTGCCTCCCAGGTCACTAGCAGGCAGTGGTGGCTTGAAGTGGCTCCAATATGGAACGCAGGTGTCCCAAACAGCACCTTAACCCACTACACAACACTCGTTCCTGACATGTTCTAGGCTCTGGGGACAGAGGCAGTGGGGAAGGAAAAAAAAGATAAAAATTCTTGCTTGCACAGAATCTGCATTCTAATAGAGGCATGCAAGCAGTAAACACATAATAATATAAATAGCGTGTCAGACAGTAGGTGCTATGGAGAAAGTTAAAGCAAAGATAAAGACTGCTTTGACTTCTAATAAGTAACAAGACTCAAAATTCACTAGCAATGCAATGGGTGGGCAAACAGTATATGGAAGAAAAATTCCATTTTCCATGTCCTCTTTATTGAAAGATATTATGAGTGAACCATTCTGTGAAATCTATAAATCCTCCTCCCCAACCACATCAGTGAACAAAGGCATCACCAGCCTGGCTTTGTCTGGACAGAGGGGCCCCTGGCACACTGCTGGTGTCTGGAGACGAGGCCCGCGTGTGCCCCTGCCCTTGCTGGCCAGGAACAGGACCACCTCCTCCGGACATGGGAGGATACCTCCTAATAAAATTCTGTGAAGCTCCCTCCTTCCCAATAAAGGTGGAGCAACCTGTACAAAAAGCCATGTTCTTAAGACGTAATAATCCCCTGGATCTGCCTCTTCCTCTCAGTGAGGGGTCCTTACAGACCCTCCAGCTCCCCTTGCAATCATTTTCAAGGGGACTGGAGCACCTGAGTGGAAGGAAGACTTTATTTTAATGCCTGTTGACACATCACCAAAGAGCCAAATAAAAACGTTTTATTTGGCGATCCTTTCTTAAGGCAGCAACTATTTGTGAAAAACATTTAAGTGCCAGGCATGAGTGACAGCCACAACCACACTGCCAATGTATCCGCATAAGAAATAGGAACACTGCTGCCTGAGTGCCATAAAGAATTTTTATGGAGCTCTAAATCCTGTTGGTGTATAGTAAACCAGGCACTGGAGACAAATTTCCGAGATTGTGTATATATCAATATAATAGACAGTCCAATCTATTTCTAGGGTAATCGTTGTGTATATCTTAAAGATACATTTTTATTAAAAATGAGATTTATTCTGTATGAACAGCATTACAAAGTTGCTGCCCAGTGGTATGGCATCAACTTTGCTAGAGTATTATTCAGAGTTGGTACCGTAGATTAGCGTCGTCAACTATTGGTCTGGGTACCAATCACCCAGCATTCTCCAAACTCTTGACTATTGGGTTGCTGTATCTCTTTTAAAAATATCCTTAGGCACCCTTTAAAACGACAGAGATACATGGAGACGGCACTAATGATGTCC